>NW_025111187.1:277500-877500 GCF_015476425.1 Leptopilina heterotoma | reverse complement strand
ATATTATGGGCCATCCATAAATTACATAAGGTAATTTTTTTAATTTACCCCCCCCCCTCCCCCTCATGTAAGATATTTTACATACATTAGCGCCATTTTTTATTGTTTGTAAGAATTTGCAGACCCCCATACCCCCTAAATGTCTTACGTAATTTATGTAATTACATAACTTAGGTAACTTAGTAACAAATTCAATATGGCGGACATGCGCAGTAGTGCAATTTAGTATTTATTGCTGCGCAGTAGTTGCCCCCCACTTGGACATGCGCAGTAGTGCAAATTAGTACTTATTGCTGCGCAGTAGCCTATCAAAGCACTTGGACATGCGCTGTAGTGTAACTTGATATTTATTGCTGCGCAGTAACATAATTTAGTATTAATTGCTGCGCAGTAGTCTAATCTAGTATTAATCGATGCGCAGTAGTCTAGTTTAGTATTAATTGTTGCGCAGTATGTAGGTCTAATATACTGCGCAGAAATAAATAGTAAATTGCACTACTGCGCAGCAATTAATGCTAAACTAGACTACTGCGCATCAATTAATACTAAATTTGACTACTGCGCATCAATTAATACTAAATTAGACTACTGCGCAGCAATAAATACCAAATTACACTACTGCGCATCAATTAATACTAAACTAGACTACTGCGCATCAATTGATACTAAATTAAACTACTGCGCATGTCCAAGTGTGGTGGTAGACTATTGCGCAGCAATAATTACTAAAGTAGATTACTGCGCAACAATCACTTCTAAATTGCACTTCTGCGCATGTTTACATATAGTTGTAGCATACTGCGCAGCAATAAATACTAAATTCCACTACTGCGCATGTGCAAGTGCAGTGGTAGTACACTGCGCAACTTAAAATATATATTTTTTGGTTTTTACAAGATGGCCGGATATGCGTCATGTGCTGATAAAAAGCATTTTGTAATGTAACATGTGCGACACGTTAATTTCGTATCGTATCGTGTCGCGACACGATACTTTTCTCGACACGATGCATCGTGTCGGGCGTCGACACGATACCGACACGATACTCATTTTCGTGTCACATCGTGTCGGTGGCGGTCCCTGATAAAAAGTAAATACTAAATATTAAATAGTAGTTAGTAACTAGTAAGTACTAAATAGTAGTTACTAAATACACTAAATATTAAATAGTAACTAGTAATTACTATAAATAGTAAATACTAAATATTAAATAGTAATTAGTAATTAGTAAATACTTAATAGAAATTACTAAATAGTAAAAAATAAATAGTAACTAGTAAGTACTTAATATTAATTACTAAATAATAAAAAGTAAATAGTAACTTTAAATAGTAACTAGTAACTAGTAAATAGTAACTAGTAAATAGTAACTAGTAAATACTAAGTAGTAAATACTAAATAGTAATTACTAGACAGTAAATAATAAATACTAAATAGTAATTACGATTTAGTTGCTTCCGATTTTCAAGAAGACGTAAGCAAAATTTACTGAGAAAATTGTTTGGCTCCAGCAATAAAAATGTGTAAACAATGAATTTTCTTTATTGTTGTATGTAAAACAAAACGGTTTGGTTCGATAAAACCTATGCAATTCTATTTAACAAGTTTCAAAGTAGTTTGAAAAAGTCATAAATTAACTGCAATCAGTTTAAAAATCACGTCTTACAAGTATTAACTAATTGGAACCTGTTTAATATCGAAACAAACAGTTAACAAGTAGTTACACCATAATTTGAAGTAGTTTTCACTTGTTTCAAACAACTTTTTACAAATTGTAAGTAGTTAGAACCAGTTTAAAACCATTTGGAATATTTTTTAGATGTAGTTAAAACATGATACAGATATAACAAAATGAACTAGTTCAAACCAGTTCTAAACAGTTATAAACAACTTTTTTTACAAGTCTAAAATAGTTAGAACCAGTTTAAAACCATTTGAAACAGTTGGGAGCAGTTGAACCAGAATTGATACATAAACAACAAAAGAAACTAATTCCAATTAGTTTCAAACAACATTTTACCAGTTTTAAGTAGTTGGAACTAGTTTAAAATCAATTGAAATAGTTTAAAAGTAGTTAGAACTAAATTTGAAATAGTTTGACAGAAATAAAAGCCATGTCTTACAAGTTATAACCCATTGGAACCAGTTTAAAACCAAATTAAACACTTTAAAACCAGTTACAAGATTTGAAATGGTTACTAACCGGTTTCAAAATCAACTTTTTACCAGTTTTAAGTAGTTATAACTAGTTTTAAATTAATATAAAGGGGGTGAAAACAGTTGTAATAAGATTTGAAAAAGCTCTAACCAATTTCAAACAAGTTTCAACTGGTTTTAAGTAGTTCGAACTAATTTAAAACCATTTTAAGTTTAGAAGCAATATAACAGGATTGATTTAGATCAAGAAGACTAGAGACAGGAGGTAAAACTTCGGTAGTGGGGGTATGGCAATGCTGAGTCGCTCAGCTGATGTATGGTCAGGCGTTTACTTTCAAAAAAAGTTTTCGCCGCAGTAGACCAGACGGACTTCTGCGCAATCTAACAGACGTAAACACGGGAAAATATATTCTATACAAATACAATATGAAATATAAGTGTTTATATTTTCAAACATCTTATAGTTATTAAAAAAACGTTTTAAAAACAAAAAAATGTGTAAACTGTAGCATGAAGTGTATTAAAAGTTAACAAAAAGTAATAGTCATAGTGTTGTGTAGGTTTATCTTTCTTCTTGTTACAACTTTTCACACAGCACGTTTTCGGAATTTTCAACTATTTGAATAACACTTAATTTAATAATCACTCATATTATTTCTATATATCCGTTATGACACACATTGTCAATTGTGTCTCGATTGCACTGATTGCACTTTAAAGTTAACCTCAAATTAAAATCATATCATACACATATGTAAAACATATGGCATACAAGAATTTGAATGTGTGAGTGATGTGCTGAAGCACCGCGCCGGCGACTTTTCGAAACGAAAAACGCCTGGTTAATGAAAGGCATTTGACTCATCCCCACTACCGAAGTTTCACCTCCTGTCTCTAGCCTTCTTGATTTAGATACAATAAAATAAAATAGTTCGAACCAGTTGCAAACAACTTCATACCAGTTTTAAGTAGTTAGAACTAATTTAAAATTAATCAAAACAGTTTAGAAACAGTTACAACAGAAGTTTAATAGTTTTAACCAGTTTCAAACAACTTTTCACAAGTTTTAAGTAGTCAGAAGTAATTTACAATCAACTGAAACTATTTAGAAATAGTTACAACAAGATAAGAAGGAGTTCTACTTTGACTTCGACATTGAGTTTGACAATGGCTTACATTTCCTCTTTAACTTTCACTTCTACTTTCAAAAATCAAAGTCGAAAATCAATGTCAAAGTAAACGTCAATCGTTAAATTGATTGTCAAAGTCAAAGTCAAAGTACAAAATCGCACCTTAAGGATGCGATTTTGTAATTTGCCTTTCACTTTCGATTTTGACTCTGAGACTAGATTTTTAACTTATTTAATTTTTATTTGACGTTTACTTTGACTTTCATTTCACTTTAAAATTTTTTATTTCACTTTGAAATTGACTTTGGTCTCCACTCTGAATTTTACTGTGATTTGACTTTGACTTTCACTTTGATTTTTAACTGCGATTTGACTTTGACTCTAATTTCATTTTGGAATATTTTATTTATCTTGGAAATTGACTCTGATTTGGCCTCAATTTTGATTTTAACAGTGATTTGACTTTGACTTTTAGTTTGAGTTTAATTGCGATTTGACTTTGACTTCACTTTAAAATGTTTTATTTTACTTTGACTTTGACTCTGGCCTCTACTTTGATTTTAACTGTGTTTTGACTTTGACATTGACTTTCACTTTTATTTTAACTATGATTTGACTTTGACATTAACTTTCACTTTGTGTTTAACTGCTATTTGACTTCGACTTTCATTTTACTTAAAAATATTTTATTTTACTTGGAAATTGACTCAGAATTTGGCATCCACTTTGATTTTAACTGTGATTTGACTTTGATATCGACTTTCACTTTAATTTTAACTGCGATTTGACTTTGACTTTCATTTCACTTAAAAATAGTTTATTTTACTTGGAAATTGACTTTGACTTTGGCCTCCACTTTGATTTTAACTGAGATTTGACTTTGACATTGTCTTTCTCTTTGATTTTAACTGTAATTAGTTTTTGACATTAACTTTAACTTTCACTACAATATTAACTAAGATTTGAAAAAGCTAAATTAAAATCAAAGTCAATGTTAAAGTGAAAGTTAATGTCAAATTCGAATCGAAAGACAAAGTCAAATTACAAAATTGGATGTGTTTTTGAAAATTTGACTTTGACTTTCGTTTCAAATTTGACAATGACTTTTATTGACATTTTTATTTTAACTTTGAAATTGATAATGAAAGTCAAAATGAAAATGAAAGTTAATTTTAATATCAAAGTCAGAGTGACAGTCATAATGAAAGTGAAAGTCAAAGTGAAAATGAAAGTTAATTTTAATATCAAAGTCAGAGTGAAAATGAAAGTTAATTTTAATGTCAAAGTCAATGTGAAAATGAAAGTTAATTTTAATGTCAGAGTCAATGTGAAAATGAAAGTTAATTTTAAGGTCACAGTCAAAGTGACAGTCATAATGAAAGTGAAAGTCAAAGTGAAAATGAAAGTTATTTTTAATGTCAAAGTCAAAATGAAAGTTATTTTTAATGTCAAAGTCAAAGTGAAAATGAAAGTTAATTTTAATGTCAAAGTCAAAGTGAAAATGAAAGTTAATTTTAATGTCAAAGTCAAAATGACAGTCATAATGAAAGTGAAAGTCAAAATGAAAATAAAAGTTATTTTTAATGTCAAAGTCAAAGTGACATTCACAATTAAAAGGAAAGTCAAAGTCAAAATTAAGCTCTTTAGAGTCATTGTCAAAGTCAAATTACAAAATCGCACCCCTGGGGTACAAAAGCACCCCAAAATTGATTTCTACCTAAAATATTCATAGTTAATGCAAAATACTGTATTCGGAAAAATTCAAATTTCCTTTTTCATAAAGTGAGAGGGTTCGGGTTAAAAAACAGCAAATGGGCAAAAATCTATGAGACAAAAAGAGTTAAGGTCCTGTGTGGGGGGCTTGAGGCAAACCGCGGGTAACCAACTGTAAACTGAACTTTTCTTATTCAGTCCCACGCACCTCTCTCTTTCTCTCTCTCTCTCTCCCTCTTTTTTCTTTACAAAACCAGCCAGCCAGATTAATAATTCCAAGGCGTGACATGGAATTTCGCAGTCTCGTGAGGTCGTATAATCCTACCTGTGGAGGAAGAGCTGGAAGCGAATCTAGTCCGGGACGGATCTTTTGTCTCCCACCCCTTCAAAAAGGCTTCTCTCTCTCTCTCTCTTTTCTCTCTATCGCTCTGTTTCCCTCTCTCTTTTCTCTATCGCTCTCTTTCTCTCTCTATTTTCTCTATCGCTCTCTTTCTCTCTCTTTTCTCTCTATCGTTCTCTTTCCCTCTCTCTCTTTCTCTATCGCTCTCTCTCGCTCTTTTCTCTCTCTCTCTATTTTCTCTCTATCGCTCTCTTTTTCTCTCTCTATTCTCTTTTTTTGCTCTTTTTCTATTTCCCTGCTTTTCTCTCACTTTTTCACCCTTTCTCTCTCTCTATTCTTTCTAACTCTCTTTCTCACTCTTCCCCCCCCCCTCTCTCTCTCTCTCTATACCTTGTAACTCTCTTTCCAAAGAGAGAGAGAGAGAGGAAAACAGAGCGATAGAGAGAAAAGAGAGAGAGCAATAGAGAAAAGAGAGAGAGAGAGAGAGAGAGAGAGAAACAGAACGATAGAGAGAATATAGAGAGAGAGAGAGAAACAGAACGATATGGAGAATATAGAGAGAGGGAGAGAGAGAGAGTAAGCAATAGAGAAAAAAGGAGAATAGAGAGGGAGAGAGAGAGAGAGAGTAAGCAATAGAGAAAAAAGGAGAATAGAGAGGGAGAGAGAGAGAGCCCTGGCAGCAGTGTTTCAACTTGAAATCGCTTGGTGGCGCCAGTCTACGCTCCTCAAAACCTAACGCAGCTTCAGGGGTAGTGGTTGAAAAATCCTTTTCACTCCCAAAAAGCGAGTGTGATCCCTGCTATATAGCACAAGTGTGTGCGTCTCACACACAAACTCACTTCACTATTGTCCTGCCTAGCGTCATTGTGTGGGTGAAAGGGAAGAAGCTTTAGGAACACTCTCTCTCTCTAGTTTTTAGGGATGATGGCAATGATGGTGGTTGGCGATGCTTGGTGGTGGGGGTTGTTTCGACCCTGCGCCTTAACGTTCAACCGCCCCTCCCGGCGTCCAAAGCAACCCCCCCGTTAAGCACAACGGAAGCCAACCATTCTCTGCAGCGGTAGCAAAACTACATTTTCGCTCCGCGCCCCCAGGCAAGAGCGACGTCGCATAGCGTCGGCGTCGCAAGTCACATACAAAATAATTCTCCTCTAGATATATATATATATATATATATATATATTTATATTCCCTTCGAAAAGTCCGCGCGCTCTCTGCCTTATCCTTTCCACCAAAGCAGCAGAAAGACGACGAGAGTTTGACATTGTACACGTATCGCGAGTGACGTACTAGTTGTTGTACCTCCACCGGTGAACAGCGCCGCGGCGGCAGACGTCACCAGTCAGACACCGGCCGTGCTTCGGGCACGTTGGACACTTTCCCTAGAGATTCTCCTCTTCTCTGGTGATTCAAAAGTTTCTCTAATAGAAAAAAAAATTTTTTTTTTTTAAATTATCTTCTTTTTTTTGAAAAATTAGATTCTTTTTTTTTTTGTTCATTGGGAATTTTGTTTTGGGGGAAAAAAAAAAATTAGCTGTTGTGCGTGAGGCTGTATCGATTGGCTGTCACGCGATAGGCTCGTATTTTAAGAAGGGTCTCCCCGAGAGCAGGCAACCGGCACGACACGGAGGCAGGTTGGATCCCCAAGCCCATGGGAGCTTTTCAAAAGACGAGGAGATTTGGTTTGTTTACTGCTTCCATTTTATTGTTCCTCTAAGGGGCGTTTATAAATAGATATTTATTTTTTCACTCTTTCTGTGGGAGATATTACCATATATTCATTTTTTCTCCATCTTCCTCTCTCTTTTTTTTTTTTATTTTATTTTAAACTTTTTCTCATTTTCATTTTATTTTAAATTTTCCTCTTTTTTCTAATTTCGTGTTATGTTTTTTTTTTTTTTTTAACTTTTCTGACGTTTGATTTTATTTTAAATTTTTTGTGTTCTTAAAACTTATTTCTATTTTTGAGTCTTTTTAATTTAGATTTTTTTTAGAAAACCGAAAGTATTTTTTATAATAAAAATTATTACATTTGGAAAAAATTGTTTCGTATTTGTTTTTCAAAAAAAAAATTGTGGAAAAAAAGAAGTAAATAAGTTTATTTTGAATTAAATTCCTCTTTTTTGAGATCTAAACTTTTTAGACACTTTTTATCAGTTATTTTATTCAAATTTGACATCTTCAATAGTTTTGCCTTTTCTTTCGATTTTCAAAAGAGTTTTCTTGATAAAAATATTATTTAGAAAATATTCAAAATTTTCTGAAGTTGTTTATTCCCGTTACTATTTTAGGAAAACTTTTTCAAATTTCAAAATTTTAAAACGATTTCTTGAAATAGTAACACGTTGAGAATAAACAATTTCAGAAAATTTTGAATATTTTCTAAATAAAATTTTCTTGTAACTTCGAAGGGAAAATTTTTAAAAATAGTTTTTATTGTACGATTAATTTTCTTTTTCAGAAAAAAAAAGTTGCATCATCGCATTGACAATGGACGGAAAGTGTCCGTTTTTCGAATACAAATCAACTCGACTGGAGAATCGAAAAGAAAATACTGTGGAGAATAAAAGAAAATGGTTTGAATTGTCAACGCATTGAAAATAGTTTTCTTTCTTTCGCATTTAATGTTTCATGAGAATTTTTAAATAATTTTATGATTTTTTTATGTTGTTTATTAATTTTTTTTAATTATTTTTTCTCTCAGTGTTTAGAAATAAAAATCGCTATTAGTACGAAAATTTATATTATTTTCTTTTTATAGCAAAATATAATTTTGCATTCAAATATTTTGCTAATATTTTGCTAATAAATAATTGTTACATTATATAATATAATGATATTATTATATTATATTGTAAAATATTATTTTATTTTTTGAAACAAGAGGAGAATCGATATCATAATATATTCGAATTTACAATAACAATATAATAAAATATAACACAGTTTTTTTTTGAAAGTATCGAATACTAAACTGTATCAATTTGACACAATAATTGTGGATCAAAAATTGATCAAATTTTTGGTATCAAATTGATAGAATTTAGTATTCGATACTTTCGAAAAAAGTGTGAATTTAATATTGTTTACTTTGTTAATAAGTAAATAATATTCATAGTTTAAATACTTTAATAATTCACAGTTTTCTTGAAAGTATCAAATTGATACCAATCTGGATCAAAACCAAAAATTATTAAATTTATTCGATCCATATTTTTAGTATCATCGTAGCTATTTCATACTTTCGAGTTAACAATGAATTTTATTTTTAATTTTAATTTACATTTAATTTAATTTTATTTATTTTAATTAATTTAATTTTTATTAACAGTCACAGAAAATAAAATGTAGAAAAGTAAATTAAAAAATAAAATGTAAAAAAGTAATTTAAAAAATAAAAAAAAAACGTGTCAAAAAGTAAATTTAAAAATAGAAAAAATGTAAAAAATACAAAAGTGAAGTTGTAAAATTTTTCAAAGAGAAAATTTTGGACGAATTTCAACCCCCACATAATCGAGGTCGTTTGTTGCACGATGCTGGTAGTTCCTTGTTAAATTGAAAAATGGACTACTACATGCAGTGTCAGACGAACCTCGAGATTTTTCATCGATGGACAATATCCGGATGCTGTGGCAACATGTGGAGCAGATCTCTTTTTTTTGATGAGGAATGTGAAACCCCCTGTACGTATACTGAATGTATCCTGAGTGTATTCCTGTCCGGTATACCTTCAGTATACGTAACAGGAGGCTACACCGGACAACGTTGCAGACTCCATGGCAGCCTCACTTCTCTTCTTCTATATATTTAAAATAATTCTCCTCTTCTAAATATTTGGAAAAAAATTATTTTTATTTTATTTCGAGAAAAATATTACCAACTGTTTGTAATATTGTAGAAAATACATCGAATTTCACACCGATATTTTTGTATACAATAAAGAGAAATATATATTTTCAACATTTTTTTGTTTCTATCACAATTATTTATAAACTAATTTTTCTTTAATTTATTAATTTATTTCTTTTTTGCTTATTTAACTTTTGTTAATTTATTTTCCTCATTTTTTGTTTATTTAATTTTTGTTAATTTATTTTTCACATTTTTTGTTTCTATCACAATTATTTATAAACTATTTTTTAAATTTATTTATTATTTCTTTTTGTTATTTAACTTTTGTTAATTTATTTTCCTCATTTTTTGTTTATTTAACTATTGTAAATTTATTTTCCTTATTATTTTTTTATTTAACTTTCGTTTATTTATTTTCCACATTTTTTATTTATATCAGAACTATTTATAAACTATTTTTTAAATTAATTTATTATTTTTATTGGTTATTTAACTTTTGTTAATTTATTTTCCTCATTTTTTGTTTATTTGACTTTTGTTAATTTATTTTACACATTTTTTGTTTTAATCGCAATTATTTATAAACTATTTCTTTAATTAATTAATTTCTTTATTTTCTGTTTATTTCTTTTGCTAATTTTTTTTTCAAGTTGTAAGCAAATTATCAATTAATTTATTTTTTCTTTATTTATTATTTAATTTGCATTTTTAATTATTTTTTGCTTCTTTATTTTTATTTCCTTATTTTTTTAATGCTCCAATTTTTTACCAAATTTATTCTCCAGTTCATATCTTTTTTTGCGTTTGATTTAAACTAAAATTGTCTTATTCTTTGAATAATCCAAAGAAAAGATATATTTGGCTCAGAGCTAACTAGACTTTTTATTTTTTTCAAATAAATTTTATTTCGTTTAAATAAAATTTTATTTGGTTCAAGTAAAAGTTTTATTTATGTCGAATAAAATTTTTATTTAAAACAAATAAATAACCTACTTGGCTCTGAGACAAATATACGTTTATTTAATTCAAATAAAGTATCTTATTAAAGAAAATTTTTAATTTGAAGTTTTTTTTTTTTTTTTTGAACAAACGGATATAAAATTTGAAATAAATAAGAAATTAAAATTTGAAACAAAAGGATTTAGTTTTTCTGAAGTAATAAAACAAACAAATTCATTTTTTTGAAACTTGAAAATTCCAGTTGGTTCATTAAATAAAATTTAAAAATCCATGTACTTTCTTCATATTAAAATATAAAAAAACGAAAATTGTTGAAGAAAATAATGTAAATAAGTAAAAAATAAATATTAAAATTGTTGTAATTATTGTTACTTAACTTTTAGTAGTAAATGTAAACAACAAATAATGGTAAATTCAATTTTTTAACCCTTATTTCTACTTATATTTTCTTCAAATATTTTTTTTGACAGATAAAAATTGCATTTTCTCCAAAATTAATACACAAAAGTATTAACAATGTAAATTACAAATAATAGGTATTATACAAATTTATATTTAATATTATTTATTTATTTACAAAATAAAAAAATTAGTTATTGGAATTATAATTAACATTATTTATTAATATTATAAACAATAATAATTTATTATTAAACTCCGTTTATTTATTTAATAAATAAATAAATAATTATTGGATGCAATATAATAATAATAGTAATATTATTGTTATAAATATAATTATAGTAATATTATAATTTATAAATAATATTTCTATAATAATATAATATATATTATTTATTAATTTATCAACAATATTGTTACGTATTGTCCGGTTTATATTTATTTATATTATAAGTAAATAAAAAAATATTGTTTTATGTAAATAAATTAATAAATAAGTAAAAATATATTTTTTACATGTAAATAAATAAATAAAAAATACTTCTTATATTTAAGGGCATTTGAACCTTGATGACGTCACACATGCTTTGCACAAAGTGTAACGTCATCAAGGTTCAAATGCCCTTAAATAAATAAAAAGATATTGTTTGTATGTAAATAAATAAATAAAAAAATATTGTTTATATGTAAATAAATAATTTAAAAAATATTGCTTATATGTAAATAAATAAATAAAATAATATTTCTTATATGTAAATAAATAAAAATGAATAAAAAAAATAAATAAAATTAATGAAAATATTTTTATTTATTTAGCCACAAGTCGAAACTACAACTACACCTAATTACTATTAATGAAGATAATTATTATTTCATTCGTTGGAAATTTGTTGATAGTTATTATTAGAACAAGAAGAAACTATTTAAAATATAATTAAAAATATAAAACTATTTAAAAATCCATTAAAAAAAAAAAATTGAAAAGAATTTTTAGTACAAAAATGAAAAAATTCCTAAATATTGACTGAATTAATTAAATATTTGTTTTGTTAATAATTCTCATGAAACATTATATTTTATGAATATTATAAATCGTAAAAGTGAATAATAATATTACTTGTCTTCAATAGTCAGGGGGGTTGTAAATTTTGCTCTCCTCTTTATAATATGTTAAAGAATGGAAAAATATTTATAAACACCATTCGAGAAGTTCATAATAAAAAAGAGAAATGCAATTCAACACACATAGATATTTTATAAACTCCACAGGGGTTAATGCTTCAATATTTATGCAAACAAAACACTTTTTACATAAATAACAAGCCAGTAGGGAAAGGAAAAAAAAAGTATCCAAAGGGAGACAAACTACAAAAATTTAAGAGACAAGTAAAATTGCAGTCGACTTTTCAGTCTATGCAAATTTTCTATTAACTCTTTGTTCGAAAAAAAATTTTTCCCGGATTTTTTTTCTTTTTTTTTTGAGTAGTATAAGTGAGAATAAATTTTCTAGATTGAAATTCCTTTTTGGAAATTTTTTTTTTATTATTATGTATAAAAGAAAAAAAATGTGTAGTTTTAAAAATATCTGGAATTATTTTCATTGTTTATTTTTATAAATTTTTTAATTTTTATTTCTTGGATAAAAACGAGAAATTTATTTTTATTTATTGGAGACAAAAATAAAAAGTACATTTTTATTTTTTAGACAACAACAAAAAGACCTTTTTTTAAAGAAAATTTTTTATTGAGCAAACAAATTTGCAAAGTTTATTTAACAGCAAAAATATTCTTCATTTAACAGAAAAAATATGTTTCATTCAACAGAAAAAATATAAACTTTATTTATAACAGAAAAAATATTTTTTTTACAATTGCAAATATAAAATTTTATTTTTTAGACTGAAACGAGAAATTTATTTTTATTTTTTCGATAAAGAAAAAAAAATTCATTTTTAATTTTTGGACTGAAACAAAAAGGAGGTACATTTTTATTTTTTAGACAAAATTTTTTATTGAACAGAAAAATTTGCATAGTTTATTTAACAGAAAAACATATTTTTTATTTATCAGAAAAAGTCTTTTTTTATTTAACAGAGAAATAATTTTTCTAGCAGATCCAAATATAAAAAATACATTTTTTACTCGAGAAAAACAAAAAATACATTTTTATTTTTTGCATAAAAAAAATAAATTACTTTTTTTTGCGCAAGAACAGAAAAAAAATATTTTCCCTCGAAAGACGTGTAAAAAATTATACTTTGTATCAAAAAAATGGTTAAAAAATGAATTCTTATGAAATGTATTTTTCGGAAAAATCGTAAAAACGCCGAAGAGCTTGAAGGATGTGAAATAATAAGATATATAAGTGCAAAGAAGCTGAAAATGTTCCTTCGGTGGTATTTCTCTCGAGAATAACATTTTTACAAGTTTTATTGGCCGAGAGTCGGCAGGGGTTGCTCACCAGACTTTCTCCTTTAAGACAGTCGTAAAAAAGGGTTGAGAAAGATGGAAGAGCAAAGGGAAACTAAAAAGAGACGAAGAAGAGACCAAGAAAATTGTTGCCCCTGAGGGGGTCACTCGTAGGGTGAAAGGGTTTTTTTTCTTAAGACCGAAAAAAAGGTAAAAAAAAAGGATTGGTGAAAGTTTACTAGGACAATAAGGTGCAATAAAATTAGAAAACGCCAGGAGAAGGGGTAAATTTTCACTTTTTCGTGCCAACGAAAATATTTTTCAAACCGTTAGTTTGAAAACGGTGTTCGAAAACGTGCGTTCTGTTTTTCTTTTTTTTTCTCTCTCGCGAAAAGGGATTTATATTTCTAGTAAAAATTTGTTCTCTTGCTGGTTGAAGAAGATTGTTGAACAGTTATGTTTCAGGTAAGTCAATTATTTTATAGTGGGTTGTAAAAAGTTTTATGGTTAATACTCGAAGCATCACTCTTTCTATAATTTGCCTCTTGAACCTGAGTTATAGTACTTCCCGTTTCTCCTTCGCAGGCAGATCAGTTTACTATTTTATAATAGCTTTATTTCTCCCGTATTCACTGTGAATATTTACTTTCACCTTGAAAATAATCTAATTTTTATGCTTTTTTCTTTGATGAATTATCACATATATAGACAGTGAGGGAGCTTTAGTTGAGATTAAAATTTGCAATTCTGTCTACAATCGAATCTGTCGGAATGCAACTTTATTAAAAAAAGATTTTTTTTATTTAAAAATGTCCAAATTATTTTCGCTTTCCTCCAGAATATTGCAAAATAATTAATTACAAGATTAATTTATAAAACAATTTTTTACTGCAATAGAATTTTTAAAAACTCGAGTTGCATTCCGACAGGTTTGACTGTAGTTTTATTTTTTTTATTTTTAACCCTTTTCCAAATTAAAATTAAATATAAAAAAAAAATAAAAAAAAATTACAAATATTAAAAATAACTATTAAAATTAGTAATTTTTATTTTGTTATTACAATAATAATTATTATATAATATATTATTTTAATAGTATAATATTAATTAATAATTTAATTTAATTAAATTTACCACAACATTTATAATTGTAGTTTATAAAAGTGACGAGGTCCGAAGAAAGCAACGCTCTACCCAAGAAGCAAAACATTTTAAGGTTATGTTTGTGTTATATTTACCGTAATTAAACATTTCTATTTAATTGTCAAAAACTAAAATCAACTTTCATTAATTATTTTAGTTACAATGAAGAATTATATCAATTATTTGTTTTTTTAGTTGATCCTCCTTATTTATTTTCACTCAAAACGATTACAAACATAACCTCAAATTTTGTGCTTCTTAGATACTTTAGTTTTACGTCAATGAAAATAATTTTTTATTTATAAATAATATTCTGTAATAATATTAATAACTGCACTATTGTTCATTAATTAGGTAAACACCCCTTTTTTCATGAGTTAAAAACTTTTCCTACTGCTTTCCTAAAGGTTAAGGAACTTATGAAAATTTATTTAATATTTGATAATATTTACTTATTTAATATTGGAAAATATTTATTCTTTATTTAATATTCGAAAATATCAATTATTTATTTACGCATTAGTATTTGAAAACCCGGAAAAAAATATAGTTGACTCAGAAAATTCTAAATTTTTTTTTTCAAATAAATTGTATTTGGATCAAATAAATTTTAATGGTTCAAGATATATATTCGACTTAAAGCGTTTGAAATTATTTATTTGTTTCAAATAAATTTTATTCGGTACAAATAAATTTTAGATACTTGATTCAAATAAATTGTATTAGCTTCAAATAAATTGTATTTGGTTCAAAAAATTTTATTTTGTTGAAATAAATTGTATTTTGTTCAAATAAATTTTATTTTGTTCAAATAAATTTTATTTGGTCCAAATAAATTTTATTGGTTCATATATAAAAATTCAATTAGTAACGATTAAATTGTATTTAAAACAAACAAAAATAATTTTGCAGGCTGTGCCAAATATACTTTAATTTAACTTTAAAAAATTATATTTGTTGCTAGAATGTTAATATTTAATGCAAATTAACTTTATTATAGGAGATTATATCCGTTTTTTATAGAGTAAAAGAAGACGTCTTTTATTTTTCGATAAATTAAAAAATATTGTTTAAAAGTAACAAAAACCAAAACAGAAATAAGTTTATGCTTTTTTTCATTAAATTGGAGCTTTTTTTTATAAAAAAGCTTTTTCCGAAACAAGGAGGTACTCAGAATTTGATTATAATTTATTTCTGATTCAGAAAAAATTTGTGACTTGAAAAACGACAATTGTCTTGTAAATTTGTTTTTACAATTTTTGGAAATATCAAATTTGGGCTTTTTTCATAAAATTTGAGCTTTTTTTGTTAAAAATGGCTTTTTAAAAATAAACGACGCTGGTCTTGCCAATTTTCTTTTTTTTATAGGCGTTTATCAAATCAGGGCTTTTATTCATCAAAGTGAAGCTTTTTTATTAAAGAAGAGTTTTTTCAGAAACACGGAAGTACTCAGAACTTTTTTGGAATTTATTTCTGTTTCGGAAAAAAATTTGTGTCTTGAAAAACGACGCTTGTAAATTTATTTTCACAATTTTTGGAATCGAATAACTAGGCTTTTCTTCAACAAATTGAAATTTTTTTTATTAAAGAAGCGCTTTTTCCGAAACACGGAGATACCCGGAAATTTTTTATAATTTATTTCCGATTTAGAAAAAAATTTGTCTCTTGAAAAACGACAATGGTCTTGCAAATTTATTTTCATAATTTTTGGAGTCGAAAATCAAATTTAGGCTTGTCTTTATCAAATTAGAGCTTTTTTTTATTAAAGAAGCGCTTTTTCTGAAACACGGAGATACTCAAAAATTTTTTATAATTTATTTCCGATTTAGAAAAAATTTGTGTCTTGAAAAACGACGCTGGTCTTGACATTGTTTTTTTAACAATTTTAGGAGGCGTTTATCAATTTATTTTATTCTTTTTTCATCAAATTGGAGTTTTTTTTTTAATTAGAGAAGGGCTCTTTTGAAACACGGAGGTAATCAGAATTTTTTTTTAGAATTTACTTCTGATTTAAAAAACATTTATATGTTGAAAAAAAAGCTGGTCTTGACAATTTTTTTTCACAATTTTTGGAGTCGAATTTAAAATTTGGGCTTGTTTCCATCAAATTGAAGCTTTTCTTTACTATAGAAAAATATTTTCCGAATCACGGAGGTACTCAGAATTTTTTTTTTTAAATTTATTTCCGATTCAGAAAAAATTTGTATCTTGAATATAACGACGCTGATCTTGTAAATTTATTTTCACAATTTTTGAAGTCGAATATCAAATTTAGGTTTTTCTTCATCCAATTGGGGCCTTTTTAGTAAAGAAGCGCTTTTTTCGAAACACGGAGATACTCGGAAATTTTTTTTTTAATTTATTTCCGATTCAGAAAGAAATTGTATCTTGAAAAACGAAGCTTGTAAATTTTTTTCACAATTTTTGGAGTCGAATATCAAATTTGGGCTTTTTTCCATCAAATTGAAGTTTATTTTTTATTAAAGAAGCGCTTTTTCCGAAACACGGAGATACCCGGAAATTTTTTATAATTTATTTCCGATTCAGAAAAAAATTTGTCTCTTGAAAAACGACGCTTGTAAATTTATTTTCACAATTCTTGGAGTTGAATAACAAATTTAGGCTTTTCTTCATCAAATTGAAGCTTTTTTGTTAAAGAAGTGCTTTTTCCGAAATACTCTGGTATTCAGAACTTTTTTAAAATATATTTTTGATTCAGAAAAAAATTTGTGGCTTGAAAAACGACGCTAATCTTGACAATTTATTTTCACAATTTTTGAAGTCGAATATCAAATTTGGGCTTTTTTTTAACAAATTAGAGCTTTTTTTATTAAAGAACAGCTTTTTCCGAAACACGGAGGTACTCAGAATTTTTCATAATTTATTTCCGATTTTTGGAGTCAAATATCAATTTTGGGCTTTTCTTTATCAAATTGGAGGGTTTTTTTTTTTTTATTAAAGAAGAGCTTTTTCCAAAACACGGATGTACTCAGAACTTTTTTAGAATTTACTTCTCATTTAAAAAAAATTTGCATCTTGAAAAACGTCTCTGGTTTTGTTAAAATAACACTTCTTCTTTAATAATAAAATTTTTAAAAATTAGTTATTATTATTATTTATTATTATTCCAGTGATAAACCGAACAATGCCCCATTTGAAGTGAAATGAAAGAAATGGGAATTTAACAAACAATAATACGATAATAATTAAATGGTTAGGAAAAAAAAAGAATTCGCGACCACGAAAGGTCGATAAAGACGTGGCTCCTGAAGATGGCAGTGAACAATTTTTTCGTGGTCCAGAAGAGTGAGAGCAACACGCACAAGGTGGGAGGCTAGAAAGAGAGAGAGAGAGAGAGATAAAGTGAAAGAGAGAGAAAAAAGGTGAGACAGAAGGCTTTTTCACGTGATACCGAGAGAGAAAGTGAGAAAGCCAATCTTCTCCCGTGGCCAATGAGTCGTCGTCTCATTTTAGTGGCCCAACCCTCGGGAAACATGGCTGCCACGTGCAAAAGGGAGCTTAAACTAGGGTTAGGTTAAGTTAGGCTAGGTTATGTTAGACTGGTCCTTCAGGACGGTGGCTTTTGTGAGAGAGTTGAATGGGGAGGGGTTCCCCGTCAGCCATCATGGGATGCTGTGCTGCTGCTCCAAAGCTACGACGGAAATGCATCTCAAACCTCGAGAGTTTCGAGATTTCCTACTCTCTCTCTCTCTCTTTTTCTCTCTTTTTCTCTTTCTCTCTCTTTCATTCTTAAAACACCCACGAGAAGAATTCCCAAAAGAGATTTCTACTCTCAAATACTCTTAAATGTAATATAAACACACGAGATTCTCTGCATTGCAGATAAGTGAAGTTTTCCTCTATTTGTCAATTGTCCTCTTTGTGATTTTAAAGAGCGGGGGATTTTTAGATGAAATTTATTTTTGTTTTGATTATTTAATTTTGTGTTGATTTTCTACTATACTAAGAAGCACGAGGTCGATTTGTTTACTATTTTGTTTGTTTACGTTTTGATTTTCTACTACTAAGAAGCACGAGGTCCATTTGTTTACTATTTTGTTTGTTTACGTTTTGATTTTCTACTACTAAGAAGCACGAGGTCCATTTGTTTACTATTTTGTTTGTTTACGTTTTACCATTTTATTTTCTCTCCGTTTCTTCCTGGAAATTAATTTTCCATTCTGTCCATTCATGTTTCTGCTTGCTAATTCCTTTGCTACTTATTTATTATTATTTATTTTAATTATTTATTAATTATTTATTAATTATTTATTATTTCTTTTCTCACAAATTGTTTGTTAATTGCCAACAAAAAAGGAACGTGAACGAACAACAAAGAAACAAAAATAATTACAAACAAAATTGTCAAATTTTTGTCTTTTGTTCAACAAGCAATACTCCAAAGTCCAAAGTTTAAAATTCTATAAATACAAAATACAAAAAAAAAATGTATTCCCAACAAGAAGAAACCAATTTTTTAAGAAAAGGAAACATTTTTTTTTTAATTTAAGATATTTATTTAGGGTCAATTGATGTTGTAAAACATCAATTGACCCTAAATAAATATCTTAAATAAAAATTCCCTAAAATATCGCCGATATAATCGTATAAACATATATGTATACATTTTTAACAGAAATATTTTATTATCATTTTTAAAATGTAATTTGCAACGTCTCTAGTGGTGTACATAAAAAAGTTTTCAGCAAAAAATAACGATTCGCAAATGGAAAGTAAAATGAGTCGAATATCAGATTATTCGACACTTGAAGACGATCATGAGGCAGTTAATTTATTATTTTATTCGACGTGCGTTTGTAAAGTCGTTGACTTTACAATCAAACAAATGATCTTCGGGCAAAAGTAATAGGCAATTTTTTTTTCTTCCTCTCTCTTTTTTTTTTATTTTTCCCAATTGCCGAGGAGAGTAATTCAAGGCTTTTAAAAACTTCCAACTATTTCGTTTCATCCCTCCTCATATATGCTGTTTATTTACATTTACCATCGCACAGTGTTGACCGTGAGGTTTTGCAAATTGCAATTTAAAACACAGCTGGATTTCACTATCTGTTAAGAAACGATGATCAAGAAATGTTTCTTTTTTGTTTACTATTTTATTCTCCCCTTCAAGTTCCCTAATTAGACAAATTTAACACTTTTGTACTCAATTTATAGGATAAAAATAAAAGCTAAAGTAGGTTTGATAGGATTTTTTTTTTCCTTTTTTGTATGAATGAATTAATATTCTTGAAAATATTGTACAAAAATATTTTTTTAATTTGAAATGATGTGTTACAATTTTTTTGAAACTCACCTCGTTTTGGAAGCGCACGAAGCGACCCAGCATCATTTTTAAAAGAAGTAATCTGAAACAAAAAATAAAATTTACTTTACAGAGGAGAATCATTTTTCTGTATCAGACTTCGCACTCTATAATTAATTTTAAAAAAGTAGCTTTCAAACTAAAAAAAGTTTTAGATACTTCACAAAACTGACAAAAATTCCATTCTACATGTTATTTTCCTTACTTCTTCCTAATTTTCATCAAAAATATTTACTTCTTTCTTATCCTATTACTAATAAATTAAATTCCTGTAACGAATTCTAATATTCATCAAAGAATTGAAATATTTCTAAAATAAATTTAATTCTTGCAAAAAGTTTTATAAAAAATTTTAAATAATTCCTTTCTTTTGACTAATTTTCTGCAATTTCTAATTTAAATAATTGAATTCCTGAGAAACTTTTATTATTCATGAAAAAAATTGAATTCTTACGAAGATTTTTACAAAAACTTTTTTAAATATTTGAATTCTGTTTGGAAATTTTATGAAAATAGTAGATATTAAAAATCATTGAATTGCGAAAAAAATTTTAAAATAATTAAATTTTACCAAGAATTCTAATAAAATTTTTTTGGAATAATTGAATGTCTGTGTGGTATTTTATTAAATTTTTTTGAAAATAATTCAATTCTTAAAAAGTATTTTATTATATGAAAATAATTGAATTCTTGGAAACGATTTTATTAGAATTTTTTTAAATAATTGAATTGCCAAGAAAAAAATTATTACTTTTGAAAATAATTGAATTCTAGTGATGAATATTGTTATTTATGAAAATAATTGAATTTTGCAAAGAATTTTATTAAAACGCCTCAAAATAATTGAATTTTTGGGAATAATTTTATTATTTATCTTTAATAATTGAATTCCGTCGAAGAATTATTTATATAAATAATTGAATTCTTCGGAAGAATTTTATTAAAATCTAAAAGAATAATTGAATTATTTCAAAAAAATGAAATTAAAATTGTGTTTAAAATAATTGATTTCTTTCGAACAATTTTATTAAAATATTTGAAAAAAATTGAATTCCTGTGAAAAATCCTAGAATATTTTAGTAAAGACTTCAATTCTTCCAAAGAATTTAAAAAAAAAGTTTTTTAAATAATTGATTTTCTCGAAGAATTGAAATTAAATTTTTAAGATTAATTACATTTTTTGATCAATTCCTGTAAAATTGTATTAAAAGTAATTGAAACCCTGCGATGAATTTTTTTATTTATGAAAATAATTGAATAGTTGCAAACAATTTTATTAATATTTTAAAAAATAATTAAATTCCTGAGAAGAATTTTAATATTTATAAAAAATAATTGAACTTTTGTGAACGATTTTATTAGAATTTTTTTAAATAATTGAATTTTAACAAAAAATTTATTACCTTTGAAAATAATTGAATTCTTGTGATGAATATTGTTATTCATCAAAATAATTGAATTTTGCAAAGAATTTTATTAAAATGCCTTAAAATAATTGGACTTTTGGGAATAATTTTGTTATTTATCTTTAATAATTGAATTCTTTCGAAAAATTATTTGTGTAAATAATTGAATTCTTGGGAAGAATTCTATTAAAATCTAAAAAATTGAATTAAAATTTTGTTTAAAATAATTGATTTCTTTCGAACAATTTTATTAAAATATTTGAATATAATTGAATTGCTGTGAAAAATTCTAATCTTTTTGTAAATAATTGAATTCTTCCAAAGAATTTTAAAAAAACAGTTTTTTAAATAATTGATTTTCTCGAAGAATTGAAATTAAATTTTTAAGAATAATTACATTTTTTCATCAATTCCTGTAAAATTGTATTAAAAGTAATTGAATTCCTGCGATGAATTTTTTTATTTATAAAAATAATTGCATCATTGCAAAGAACTTTATTATAATTTTCAAAAATAATTGAATTCCTGAGAAGAATTTTAATATTTATAAAAATAATTGAATTATTGCTAAAAATTTGATTAAAATGTTTAAAAAGAATTAAATATCTTTGAAAAATTTTGTTATTTTTGAAAATCATTGAATTCTTCATAAGAATTTTATACACATTGTTTTAAATAATTAACTTTTTTCAAATTATAATATATATGTGACGCTCTACGAGAAAAGGGACCTTATTTACTCTTGTCATAAGGTCCCTTTTCTCGTGGAGCGTCACATATTTTTTTTTTGAAAAATTTATTTTAAATAATTCAATTCTTGTGGAAAACTTTATTTGTGAAACTAATTTAATTTTTTGATTAATTAATTGAAAATAGTATTAAAAATAATTGAAATTCTTTTATGAATTTTATTATTTATGACAAGAATTGAATTCTTGCTTATAATTTAATCAAAAATTTTTTTAAAAATTGAATTTCCCTGAAAAATGTTATTATATTAGTAAAAGTATTTGAATTATTGTGACGGATTGTATAAAAATTTTGTTAAATAATTGATTTTTTCGAAATTTTTTTGAAAATGCTATTCTAAAATCTAAATTAATTGAATTCCTGTGGAATTTTTATTATTTATAAAAATAATTGAATTTTGGATGAATTTTATGAAAATACGAGATATTGTAAATAATTGAATTTCGAATATTTTTTTGAAAATAAATTGAATCGTTTTAAAGATATTTTTGAAAATGGAAAGTTAGAGGTAAAAAAAACCCTCGGGGGGTATATGAAATATTTTAAGTATCGTCTCGCGTGTGACGATTTCGTTTTTTTTTAGGAAAAAAGGGTTGGTGAAAGTTTTTCCATTTAGGAAAAAAGAGACAGAGAAAAAGAGAGAGGGATAAGGTTGTAAATAACTGTGTCTTAAAAAAAGGGGTTTAAAAGGAAGAAACTCGTTTTACTGCGCGAGTTCCTCTAAAGGATGTGACGAAAACGAATCCTAGTTGAAAATAGATTTGGGCACAACAGGATGAGCACTAAAATAACTCTTTTGTGATTCCCGAGTAGCACTAAAAGTGCCTTACTCAATGGAAATGGTTAACTTTCAAGTTTTATGCTACTCTCGCTTTTTTTATAACAGGGAACACTATTTCTAATCTTTATTACCCCTTATTAAACCTTTTTTTACCTCCTTTTTTTCCTCTATTTATGCCTTGCCTTTTAACAATTTGTCCATTTTTCCTCGTTTTCTTCTTTTCTCGATTTTTAAACATATTTAAGTTTCGTTCACTTTCGAATTTAAATTTTTGCCATTTTATTCAGCTTTTACAGTTTTTCTATCAAATTGAGACAAAAAAACGAATCAAAACATTGCTCGACTTTGACGTTTCCTTCATTTTCACTTTGACTTTCACTTCGACTCTTAAAGTTCAAGTCAAAGTCAGAATCAAAGTCAAAGACTCAAAGTCAACTTGTAGATTATATTTAAACAAAGAAGAGGAAAAATCGAATTTCTAATGCAAATAAATGAAACGAAAAAAAGATGGAAACATAAAAAAGTGGAATTAGAAAAAATGGAATTAGAAAAATGGAATTTGAAAAATGGAATTATTAAAAATGGAATTGTTAAAAATAGAATTAGAAAAATAGAATTTTTAAAAATGGAATCATAAAAAAGAATGATTTAGAAGAATGGTCTGTTATTAATAAAGTATTGTTATCAGGAGAGAAAAATCTCCTGGCCGGGGAGTGAAATAAATCAGAGTGCAATTTAAAATTGTAAAATGATGTCAACTCAATGTCAGGTTTCCCGATCATTGGGAGGAGTTGACAAAGCCTGACAAGTTGTTTCGCTCGTAAACTCTTTCGCAGAGTGTCTTCAATGTCGAAATAACTCGTTTAAATGGCCAACTTAACGAGGTCGAAGACACGCGTGACGAAACGACTCAGAATTTCTTAGTTCTGTTTAAACTACCCTTAACCTTTTTTTCTTCTCTCTCACTCTTTATTACCCATTACTTTTATGATACTTTTGACAACTCTTTTGTATCGATATTTTCAACCCTCTCATATATACTTTCATTCTTAAAGTAACGCAACACATATGCGAGAATTGTTCAATAAATTCTGCGAAAACTATAAACATATGAAAACAAAAAATTCAAAAATACACTGAGAAAAAAAAACTATTGGCCCAATAGCGCCAATGATAATTTTTTCCTTTTCTGACAATAATTTATTTTAAACAAACTTAATTCTATTGAAGAACTGTTACAAAGTTATTACTAATAAATCATTTAATAAAGTATTTTTTTAATTTTAATTTTATTTCAGTTAAAATTAGTTTCAATTTTTCAAATTTTTAACGCAATTCTTTGAAAGAATTCAACCATCTTGATAAATATTAAAATTCTTTACAGAAATTTAATAAAATAATTTAATTAAAATTTACTCTTTACAGAAATTCAATTATTTTCAAAAATTTCCAAAAAAAATTCTCGTCAACTTTTCAACATTATTTATTATCTTTACAAATTGCAAAATTCTTCGCCAAAATTCAATTATATTCAGGAATTCTTATAAAAATTAATTGAAATATTCAATTCTTTTCATAATTAACAATATTCATCCCAAGAATTAAAAAATAATAAATTTTTTCTTAGAAATTCAATTATTTAAAAAATTATTTTAAAAAAATTTTAAAAATAAAAAAAAATTTAATAGAATTTTTTGTAAAATTAAAATATTTTTAAAAACCTTTAGCAATTGAATTTTTTAAATTCTTGGAAGAATTGAATTATTTACAAAAATATTAGAATTTTTCAAGGGAATTCAATTATTTTCAAATATTTTAATAAATCAATTATTAATAATAAATTAATCAATTAACAAATAACACAGCCACACAAAAAAAAAAAAGTTCTGATCTGGGGGTCTCACTATGTAGACTTTATGTTTTTTGGGTCGCTGAATCCGAATCCGAGGTCCATTTAACCCCATCAGATCAGGATTTTGACATAACCTCAAAAAACCAATATGGCGGACACATTTTTGAAAAGTTCATTGGATTCGCTTCAAATTCGTTACTCGGGGGTTTTTGGGGTCGCTGATTACGAATTTGAAGTCTGATTTCAAAAATTCAAAATGGCGGATCCAATATGGCGGACACGTTTTTGAAAAATTCATCGGATTCGCTTGAAATTCGTTACTCTGGGGTTTTTGGGGTCGCTGATTACGAATTTGAAGTCAGATTTCAAAAATTCAAAATGGTGGATCCAATATGGCTGACACATACATATTGGATCCGCCATTTTGAATTTTTGAAATCTGACTTCAAATTCGTAATCAGCGACCCCAAAAACCCCAGAGTAACGAATTTCAAGCGAATCCGATGAATTTTTCAAAAACGTGTCCGCCATATTGGATCCGCCATTTTGAATTTTTGAAATCAGACTTCAAATTCGTAATCAGCGACCCCAAAAACCCCCGAGTAACGAATTTGAAGCGAATCCAATGAACTTTTCAAAAATGTGTCCGCCATATTGGTTTTTTAAGGTTATGTCAAAATCCTGATCTGATGAGGTTAAATGGACCTCGGATTCAAATTCAGCGACCCAAAAAACATAAAGTCTACATAGTGAGACCCCCAGATCAGAACTTTTTTTTTTTGTGTGGCTGTGTAATCAATTATTTACAAAATTTTATAAATTTTGCAGAAATTAATTTATTTTTATAAATATTTAAATTATTATCTTTATAAATAGCAAAATTATATTCAAGATTTTTTATAAAATCCATTGTAAAATTCAATTAGTTTTGTAAATAACAATATTCATTACAAGAATTTAATTATTTTCATAAATTTTATTAAAATTCATTGAAAAATTCAATTATTGCCATAAATAATAAAATTCAATTATTTTCAAAAAATTTTCTTTATTTAGTTATTTTCAATATTCTACTATTTTAACAAAATTTTCCAAAAGAATTCAATTATTAAACAAAAATTTTCATAATATTCTACAAAAACATTTAATTATTTAAGAAAAAAAAAATTTAACAAGAAATTCAATTATTTTGAAAAGTAATAAGATTCATTGCAAAATTCCAATTATTTAAAAACAATTTTGACGAAGTTCTACACGAATACTCAATTATTTTCTAAAATAATGAAAATTTTACAGGAATTCAATTATTTAAAAATGAATTATTTATTATAAATAATAAAAATTATTGCAGAATTTCAATTATTTTTAATACAATTTTACTCGAATTTCTCAAAACAATATTATTTTTCTTAAAAATTTCAATCAAATTCGTCTAAAGAATTCAATTATTTGAAATTTTTTTCGTAAAATTATGTATATAATTGAATTCTCGTAGAATTTTTTAATAAAAATTAATTTAAAAATTAATTTCAGTCAAAGTTTTAGATAATAATAAATTGAATTTTGAAGAAGCTTCTAATAATTGCAATTTTTAGAAATAATTGAATTTTGTAAAGTTTTCAAATTAAAATCTTTAATAATTTGAATTTTTTATACACTTTTAATTGAAAATTCTATAGAACTATTTTTTTTCAAAAATTATAATTAAATATTTCTTAAATTATGTCAAGTTTTAATTTTCTAATTTATATTTAATTGAAGAATTTTTGTTAAAAAAAATTTTAAGGATATCAAATTGAGACGAAAAACGAATCAAAAGTGTTGCTTTGCAATTTCCTCCGAATGATTTTATTATTTATGAAAATAATTAAATCCCTGAAAATAATTGAATTACTGCGAAGAATTGCAGCAATCTTGAAACATTTGATTTTTTCGAAAAAATTTATGCAAATTCTATTTTAAATAATTGAATTCTTTTGGAAAATTTTATTAAAATAGTAGAATATTGAAAATCATTGAATTAAGAACAAATTTTGAAAATAATTGAAATTTTGCCATGAATTTTATTAAAATTTTTGAAAATTATTGAATTTTATTATTTTTGAAAATAATTGAATTCTTGTAATGAATTTTGTTATTTATGAAAATAATTGAATTTTGCAATGAATTTTATTAAAATTTATGAAAATAATTGAATTCTTGTGAACTATTTTATTAGAATTTTTTTAAAGAATTGAAATTCCAAGAAGAAAATTTTTACTTTTAAAAATAATTGAATTTTTGTGATGAATATTGCTGTCTATGAAAATAATTGAATTTTGCAAAGAATTTTATTTAAATTCCTCAAAATAAATGAATTTTCGGGAATAATTTTGTTATTTATCTTTAATAATTGAATTCTTTCGAAGAATTATTTATGTAAATAATTGAATTCTTCGGAAGAATTTTTTTAAAACCTAAAAGGATAATTGAATTATTTCAAACAAAATGGAATTAAAATTGTGTTTAAAATAATTGATTTCCTATGAAAAATTCTAATATTTTTGTAAATAATTGAATTCTTCAAAAGAATTTTAAAAAAATCAGTTTTTTAAATAATTAATAATAATTGAAAAGTTGACAAGAATATTTTTTTTGAAATTTTTGAAAATAATTGAATTTCTGAAAAGAATTTTAGTATTTATTAAGATGGTTAAATTTTTTTAAATAATTACGTTAAAATTTTGAAAATTGAAACTTATTTTAACAGATATAAAATTAAAATCAAAATAGAAAATAAATAGAGTAGAAATAAGAAAGAAATAAAAACAAAAAAAAAATAAAGAAAATTTTTGTTAAAGTGAAACAAAATTTCGAGGAATATTGTGTATGTGTGGCTGACAAAATATGAGAAAGCGCATGTACAAAGTGAAAAGCCGACATTAACGTCACATACTCGCTCGCATTCTCTATGGGATATGAGACGTTTTATGCCGGACATTATACGACCGACGCAGATATGCAGCAACCCCCCCAGGGTCCAACATTCCAATTCCGTTCGGACCGCGGTCCAGAATTACGAGAGCGAAAACCATTTTCGTTGCAGTCGCTTTACTCTTTCTAGTCGACGAAATAATGTTCGTGTTTTTCCCCCCTTTTCTTTTTGCTTTTTTTGAGGAGAAAAAATTTTTAGTGGTTTATATTCATACGAAAATTTAGAGAAGAAAACAAATTTTACTTTATGAAAATGTTCCGAATACAAAAGTTTTTTGAAGAAATTATATATTATGTTTTCTCCGGTCTAATAAACCCGCAGCAAAAGCAGAAAATCATATTCTCTTTACCATACATAAAAATTTGTTTTTGAACAAAAATTTAAGAAACTGTTTTACCCCTTTTATCGTCGTCACAGTAAATCGTGAGGCATTAAAAAGTGTTGCAGACTAAATTAACACCAAAAAAGATTAAAATAATCAATTTTGGTGATATTTTTTACAATGAATAAAATTTTAGTTCATTAAATTTTTTAATAACTATAAAACATGAAGATATCGATAACTCCGAGTCTTCGACTCGGAGTCATCGATTTCTTCATATTTTATAATAATTAAAGATGACCAAGTAATAAAATCATTATTTTATATTATAAAAAAATCTTCTTCAAAATTATTTTCATTATTTCAATTCAATTATTATTTTCAAAAATTTTTCACTACAAATTTACTTTATATAAATTATTTTTAATAATTTTCGAAAAAGTTCTTTGGCAATTTTCAAATCGATTTGTTTACAATATTCAATTTCACGAAATTTCAATTATTCTCAAATTCTTTAATTAAATGCATATGAGAAAATAAAAACTTCAAATAATATAAAAGAAAATAAAACTTTTTCAAAAAAATTAATTTCAAAATTCAATTATTTCTAAAAATTCACGTTATATTGCTTTTAATATTCAATTATAATTTAAAATTTTATCTGAAATTCATTTTTATGAAATGAAAATCAATTTTTATTAGAAAATTCTACAAGAATTTAATTATTTAAATGCAAAAGTAAATAATTTATTGAATAATTTAATGTTTCTCAAAATTCAATTCTCATAAAGAATTTTATTAACAAATTTTTAAATAATTGAATTCTTTTGTCGAATTTTATTAAAACTTGCATGAACATAATTCTTTTTTTCAAGCAATTCAATTATAATTGTATGAAAAATAATTAAAAGCTACGATGAGTTTTATTATTAGTAAAAATAATTGAATCCTTAGGAAGAATTTTATTACTCTCGAAAATAATTGAATATTTGTGTAGAATATTATCGAAATTTTTGTTTAATAATTGAATTCTTTTGGAAATTTTTATTAAAATAGAAGAATATTGGAAAACATTTAATTAAGAAATTTTTTTGAAAATAATTGGAATTTTGCCATGAATTTTATTAAAATTTTTGAAAATTATTGAACTTTATTACGTTTGAAAATAATTGAATTCTTGTAATGAATTTTGTTATTTATGAAAATAATTGAATTTTGCAATGAGTTTTATTAAAATTTACGGAAATAATTGAATTCTTGTGATGAATATTGTTATTTATAAAAATAATTGAATTTTTCAAAAAATTTTATTTAAATTCCACAAAATAATTGAATTTTCGGGAATAATTTTGTTATTTATCATTCTTTCGAAGAATTATTTATGTAAATAATTGCATTCTTGGGAAGAATTTTATTAACTTTTTTAAAAATAATTCAATTCCTAAAAAGCATTTTATTATTTATGAAAATAATAGAATTCTTGTGAACAATTTTATTGGAATTTTTTTAAATAATTGAAATTCCAAGAAGAAATTTTTTGCTTTTAAAAATAATTGAATTCTTGTGATGAATATTGTTATTTATGAAAATAATTGAGTTTTTCAAAAAATTTTATTTAAATTCCTCAAAATAATTGAATTTTTGGGAGTAATTTTGTTATTTATCTTAAATAATTGAATTCTTTCGAAGAATTTATTTATGTAAATAATTGAATTCTTGGGAAGAATTTTATAAAAACCTAAAAGGATAATTGAATTTTTTCAAAAAAAATGGAATTAAAATTGAGTTTAAAATATTTTGATTTCTTTCGAACAAGTTTATTAAAATATTTGAAAATATTTGATTCCGTATAAAAAATTCTAATATTTTTGTAAATAATTGAATTCTTCAAAAGAATTTTTAAAAAATCATTTTTTTAAATAATTGATAATAATTGTATGAAAAATAATTGAAACGCTGCGATGAGTTTTATTGTTAGTAAAAATAATTGAATCATTAAGAAGAATTTTATTACTCTTGAAAATAATTGAATTTCTGCAATAATTTGTAACTTCTCTAAAATTAAATTTTTTTCTAGTGTTTTCAACTAAAATTCTTCAAAAAATCCATTATTTTTAATAATTTTTAAATAAGTTATTTGAGAATTTTCAAATTCATTCGTTTACAATTCAATTTTACAAAATTTCAATTATTCGGAAATTCTGCAATTAAATATATATTGAAAAATAAAAACTTGAAATGATTTCAATAAAAATCCTATTAAACTTTGAAAAAGAATTAATTCTAAAGAATTGTTTGTCAAAAATATGAAAAATTAAGAATTTCAATGATTTTAATTGGAAACTTTTTCAAAATTTAATTATTTCTAAAAATCCACGTTATAATGCTTTTAATATTTAATTATAATCTAAAATTTTAACTGAAATTCATTTTTAAAACCATTTTTATTAGTAAATTCTACGAGAATTCAATTATTTAAATACAAAAATAAATAAATTATTAATTTCATGTTTCTTGAAATTAAATTCACATAAAAAATGTTATCAACAAATTTTTTAAATCATTAAATTCTTTGGACGAATTTTAATTAAATTTTTAAGAATAATTACATTTTTCGAGGAATTCGATTAAAATTGCATTAAAAATAATTGAAATTCTGCAATGAGTTTTATTATTTATGAAAATAATCGAATTTCTAAAAGAATTTTATTATATATAAAAATAATTGAATCCCTGTAAAAATGTTATTATTTATGAAAATAATTGAATTATTGCAAATAAATTTATAAAAGTTTGTAAATAATTGAATTCCTGTAAAAAATTTTATTATTTATGAAAATAATTGAATGTGTGCGTAGAATTTTATTCAAATTTTTTTTAATAATGGAATTCTTTTGGAAAATTTTATTGAAATAGTAAATATTGAAAATCATTGAATTTTATAAAACTTTTGAAAATAATTGAAATTTAGACAAGAATTTTATTAAAATTTTGTAAAATAATTGAATATCAGAGAAGAATGTTATTATTTATAAAGAGAGTTGAAATTTTGACGAGAATTTTTTTAATTTTGAACACAATTGAATTTAGTGGCTATGTTACTAAGTTAGTTAGTAAATTAGTAACTAAGTTAGTAACTAACTATTCTCCCTGGAGAAGCTGAATTCGTTGAATTTTTACAAATCGTTGACTTTGGTGTTTTATTTAAAGTAAAATTTCATTCATAGTTAAAAATAACACCAAAATAGATTATTTTAATCCTTTCTGGTGTTAATTTAATCCTAGAGGAATTAAACTGTTGCAGATTATTTTAATCTATTCTGGTGTTATTTTAACACTTCACGTTTTACTGTGGTATTAAAAATTAAAATTAGGATACATTAGTGTTTAAAATTTTAATATTTAAAAGGGGTTTAAAAAAATTTGATTTTAGAGGCTCGTTTGAAAGTCAATAAACTATAAAATAAGAGGGTCAAGTCTTTGCGTAAATTGCAAAAGGCCCGTAAAGAATTTCTTAGTGGGTATATTATGTATAATATGTGACAAAGAGATTGACAACATTGCTCGATTGGTGGATATAAAGAGAGACACACACGTGGCAGAAGTGAGAAGTTGAAGATTTTGTGAACCATTTGGAAGCTCGTGATTATGCCATTTTGACGTCAGTAACTATATGTAGCAATATGAAGAGAGTTTTTACTTTTTTTTTCCTTTATTTTTGAAGATGTCAGCAATGCTGACGTTGCTTTGACATGAGGAACATTTAGAGACACTTGACAACGATGCAATCGTTTCAAACTGACGATACGATGAGACATATAACAACTATATATATATAGTGAGTTATAAAATCCCCTTGTATCTTCTCTTCACTTAGCTGCTGTATATTGTACATAAACAGGCAATTGGGAGAGAACAGAAGATGATGTGACGGAATTATTTCTTTGAATTATCTTAAGAGTTAAGTTTAACGATATTTTTTTGCATTTTCTGGATTAATTTTTAGATAAAAACAAATTAGATGGATAGGACAAATTAGAGAAAATTAAAGTTTTTGCTTTGGGAGATGTAAATGAAGGATAAATAATTAAATATCTTAGAGTGAAGTTAAACGATATTTTTTTTGGATTTTATTTTTTTGTGGATTTGTTTTAGATAAAACAAATTAGAGAAAATAAAAGTTTTTGCTTCGGGAGATGTGAATAAAGAATAATTGTTAACGAATGGAAACAAATAATCTAGCAAAATAATTGATAACGAAAATTTAAAGAAACCGTAAAATATGTACCAAAACAAATATTAGGCTTCACAGTACGAAATATAAAAAAAAAATAAAAAATATGAAAAATATAAACAAAAGTGAAGTTAAGAAGAAGGGGAAATTAAATACAAAAGTACCAACGCAATGAATTGTATTTTTTTCTCTTAAAACTTTCATTTCAGTGATTTGCCAAATTGTACGACATTATCGTCACAATGAAAATTAACACTTTCTCACTTGGAATTATTGTAGTGTGAAAATAAATGTATAGTCATCCAATTTTCTGAAATGTAAACCTTTTAAAAATGTCGAGGGCTTGAATTTATGTTTTCTTCTATACATACGTATATATAAAGTAACGAGGAATTTTGTCATCTGAGATTTTCATCTCGTGATAAACAGTTCGTTATATAGTTTTACTGTCGGGGGCCAATTACATGATTTTACGTTTTGTTTCGTAAGGAGGAGCCCTAACCACTAAAAGGAGTCACCCAAAGAGACGTTGTGGGAATATTAAACTTGGAAGATCAAGTGGAAGGCCCTTTGAAATTTAGATGACACCCCATTACGAAACGCCATTCGTATTCTTGCCGACGCTCCTCGGCCATAATGAAGGTAAAGTGCACAAGACTATTTTCAAAACCAGAAGTCTCTCTCTCTCTCTTTTTTTTCCCTCTCTCTTACTTAAACTAATTCTCATTTTTTTCGAAATTCGATCATTTTCCCTCTTTTGAATTTTTAACGTTCATGTTCAATTTAAAAATTCAGTTTTTTCTAAGAATATCGCAAATTGAGACAAAAAACGAAATGTTGCTAAGCAACTTTTTTGATTCGTTTTTTGTCTCAATTTGATATCTGCAGGAAAAATGTGTTGGACAAATAAATTTAAATCTTTTGGAAAAATTACTCTAAAAATAATTTTTTGATAATAATTTCAAATTAAAGGGAATTGAGCTTTAATTGTGAAAAGAGAAAAAATCTTCTTGTTTTTGGGGGTAAATTTTTCGTGTGGGTCGAAAATCTTGGAATTTATGCACGGCAGCTGGATGCGGGCACCAAAGTACCGCGTTTAATGTATTACATCCTGAAATCGTAAAAATTGCAATTCCGGACAAGCTACAGAGCGAAATCCATGTTTAGAGTTTAAACCCAAGACGAGTAGCCACATATTATACTCCCTTTCCTTATTGGCCGAAAAAAATACTCTCCGAGCTCTAAATTCATACTTTCATCCACTATTCCACCGGGGTCCCTAATAAAATGTATGAAATGTATAAAAATGTATAAAATGTATAAAATGTAAACTTACCTTTTAAAAGCATAAAAGCTTTATTTAAGTTTAATAAGTTTTGCTGTTTATATAAAAAAAAAAAAAATGGAGGCCAAGGGGAAAAAGTTTTTGAAACTTGTTGTGTGTGTGCGTAGAGAATTTTTAGACAGAGACTTCGTTGAGAGGGAGATAAATCATCCGTCGGCTAAATCATCATTAATATATCAAATCTTCTAGCCTTGAATGTCAGTTAACCGACTGACTCTTTCCCACAATTTATTGTTCTATTTACAATCGAGCACAATAACACGTAACTTGTGTCATTCTATGAATTACATTTGGAAAGGTTTATTAATAAAAACCGCTCCGTCTTCGATATTATTCTGCAGTCATTTTAGTAAATTAAAAATGTCACTGATAAATTGCAAAAAGTTAGGTCACTCGAAATTATCCCTCAAATTTCGAATTATCTGCGCCACAAAGAGAAAAAAAATCTATTGGCCCAATAGCGCAAATGCTATTTGAATTCAATTTTTTTGAAGCAATAACTTCTGTATTGAATTAAAAAAATATGAAAATATAATAATTTGTAAATTAGAACTAGAAGCATAATGTTGTCTAATGAAATATGTAAAATGTTGAGATGTAAGGTTGATACTATTTTATTAAAAAAATATTAATTAGTTTGAAATAAGTGTTGCCATTATTTTAAATAAAATTTTGTTAAATTATAGACTTCGCACTCGATAATTAATTTTAAAAAAGTAGCAAAAAGTAGCTTTCAAATTTTAAAAAGTAGTAAAAAATTAGCAATCGAAAAATTAAACTTGACGACCAAAAAAAACTCGTTTTAGACACTTCACAAAACTGACAAAAATTCCATTCCATATTTTTATTTTTCTGACTTTTTACTACTTTTCATCAAAAATATTTACTTCTTTCTTAATCTGCTAATAAATTGAATTCCTACAAAGAATTCTATTATTCATGAAAGAATTTAAATGTTTATAAAAATAATTGAATTCCTGTAAAGAATTTTATAAAAATTTTTAAATAATTGATTTCTTTCGACTAATTTTATGCAACTTCTAATTTAAATAATTGAATTCCTGAGAAATTTTTATTATTCATGAAAAGAATTGAATTCTTACGAAGAAAAATATTTATAAAAATATTTTTAAATAATTGAATTTCCAAGAAAAAATTTACTACTTTTGAAAATAATTGAATTTTGCAAAAAATTTTATTAAAATGCCTCAAAATAATTGAATTTTTGGGAATAATTTCGTTATTTATCTTTAATAATTGAATTCATTTCGAAGAAGTATTTATGTAAATAATTGAATTCTTGAAAAGAATTTTATTAAAATCTAAAAGAATAATTGAGGCCTTGGATCCAATAACTCGCCCGACGCTCGAAGGCACGCGCTAATACCAGTCGGGTAGCAGTGAGTGGCCCAGAGGCGCTCACTGCTCACTGACTGGCAGTTGCGCGTTCCTCCAAGCGTCGGGCGAGTTATTGGATCCAAGGCCTCAATTGAATTATTTCAAAAAAATTTAAATCAAATTGTATTTAAAATTTTAAAATCATTGATTTCTTTCGAACAATTTTATTAAAATATTTTAAAATAATTGAATTCCTGTGAAAAATTTTAATATTTTTGTAAATAATTGAATAATTGCAAAAGAATTTTATTAAAATTTACAAAAATAATTGAATTCCTGAGAAGAATTTTATTATTTATGAAAATAATTGAATTCTTGCGAACGATTTTATTAGAATTTTTTAAAATAATTGAATTTTCAAGAAGAAATTTATTACTTTTGAAAATAATTGAATTCTTGTGATGAATATGGTTGTCTATGAAAATAATTTAATTTTGCAAAGAATTTTATTAAAATGACTCAAAATAATTGAATGTTCGAGAATAATTTTGTTATTTATCGACTTAATTAATAAATAATTGAATTCTTGCGAAGAATTTTATTAAAATCTAAAAGAATAATTAAATTCCTGTGAAAAACTAATATTTTTGTAAACAATTGAATTCTTCCGAAAAATTAAAAAAAAAACAGTTTTTTAAATAATTGATTTTTTTAAGAATTGAAATTAAAATTTTAAGAATAATTACATTTTTTGAGCAATTCATGTAAAATTGTATTAAAAATAATTGAAATCCTGCGATGAATTTTTTTTTTATTTATGAGAATAATTGAATAATTATAAAGAATTTTATTAAAATTTCCAAAAATAATTGAATTCCTGAGAAGAATTTTATAATTTATGAAAATAATTGAATTATTGCGAAAAATTTTATTAATCTGTTTAAAAAAAATTGAATGTCTGTGAAAAATTTTGTTATTTTTGAAAATAATTGAATTGTTCATAAGAATTTTGTAAACATTGTTTTAAATAATTAAATTTTTCGAAACATATAATAAATATTATGAAAATTTTATTTTAAATAATTCAATTCTTGTGGAAAACTTTATTTGTGAAAATAATTGAATTTTTCGATTAATTAATTTAAAATAATATTAAAAATAATTGAAATTCCTCGATGAGTTTTATTATTTATAAAAATAATTGAATTCTTGATTAGAATTTTATCAAAATTTTTTTTTAAAAATTTGAATTTCCATGAAAAATGTTATTATTAGTGAAAGTAATTGAATTATTGTGAAGAATCGTATAAAAATTTTGTTAAATAATTGATGTTTTTTTTAAAATGCTATTCTAATTTAATTGAATTCATGTGGAAATTTTATTATTTATGAAAATAATTGAATTTTGTATGAATCTTATCAATTTTTATTTTAAATAATTGAATTCTTTTGCGAAATATTAAGAAAATACGAAGAAAATTCACGTTAAATAAATAAATAAATAAAATACTAGATATTGAAAATGAATTTCGAATATTTTTTGAAAATAGTTGAATCGTTTTAAAGAATTTGATTACAATTTTTGAGAATAGTTTTTTTATTTCTATTATTAGCGATTTTAAAGTAGTGGAAATTCTAAAAAAAAAAACAGAAATAGTAGCTTTTAATGGCTAAAATCTAAAAAAAGTGCCTAAATAGTAGCATAACGTAAAAAAAAGTAGTAAATAGTAAGTTTTAGTAGATGAGTGCATTTGCATGTCATATAAAAAATATGCTATAAGCTTAAAAAAATAGTTTATTTAACAATGATAAAAATAAGTCTAAAGAAGATTTATAAAATAATGTAATTAAGTTATTAAACATTTTCGCTATATCTATTTGAAAAAGTAATTTTTTCTCTCACAAGCGGTATTAATTTCAACATTTTTGTATGTATAAGGGAATTCAAATCAACATCATTTAAATAGTGCACCTATTTTTAGACCGACTTCTGCCGATTTCTATTTTGTAAACGAAACGATTTCTAAATTCGAAGTTCGATCAATGAATTTTATTAATTATTTTTTTTTCTTTTTGGAAGAGTAGCGAATATTCTCTCGTGAACAGTTTTATAGGAGAGAGACACACTTTCGAACTGAGGATAAAGCAATTAAGATAAAGGCTTCTATTAGACACTTGAAAGCTGTGGTATGCAAAATGTTGTGTCTTTCTCCTTTTTCATTTTTGCAACGGAGAATAACTTGCGTGTAAATTAGGCCCGAGGAAAGTGGAATTAGGATTTATGTTGGGGGTGAACGAGAGACGCAACGATAAATTCACGCGATATTCTCTTGTCGTAAGTTGTCTAGGTCTAGGAAATGGCCTCCTTCCAAGCGCCACTGTCAAGTTACACGACCCCATTACGACCACTATACTCATCTACTATATTCACCATGGCACTATACTCCTTAATATAATACACTGACTTTACTCTTTGCTGCTTCTGTGTATACATACATATAATGACAGAAAATTTACGCTGCTACTAAATTCTTCAAAAAAAAACCCTCACCCTATTTTCGTCTGTTTCTGTTGTTGCAAATACAAAATCTACAAATAATTGAAAAAATAGCTTAAAACGTACAAATAAAAGATTGAAACGATTACTATTTTTGTTTATATTAGGAAACAATCGAATATAAATAAAAATAGTAGTTTGCTAAAGCAAATCCAGAAAGGTTTGTAATGAAGATAAATCGTAAGCATATCCGAATAACGGAAGAAAACTGAATACCTAATAAAAATCCTCTTTTCGCTTTTTAGTTTCTTCACTTTTGGTCTTTATATTACAAACCTTTTAGCGGGTTCCGTTGTTTTGTTCATCACTTCTGGTATTCAGTACTAGGTTTGGAATACCTCTCTCTTGTGAGCTTTGTATTCACAAGGCGCCATATTCGCGTGACACACCATTGTATGAAGGGAGCGTCTGCTCGCCCTCGTTTAACGTAAATCGAATGGAAGCCAATGCACGAGCAGAAGAATTTATTCTTTCGTCGAGCAGAAAGAAAAAATTGTAATTAATGCGCACTTTTACACGCCTTGTTGAACATTCTACGGAGCAAGAAAGAGACGGTAAATTACAACCTACAATAATAAAGGTGGGAAAATGTATCTCACTCTTCAACACAAATAACTAAATTTATCTATACCTGTCATGCGTTTTAATCAGACATTTTTCAAAAAAAATTAATGAGCTCACATGACCCTCTTGACATTGCCTTTAATGCTTGTTAAAGAGATTTATTTTTACGATCAACATCATCTGATTAGATGAAAATTATTTCATACCACCAAGTAATAATGTATACAATTTTTAACCTCTTGTCCTTTTTTTCTCAACAAAAATGTTGAGAACATTTTTGTTGAGAAAAAAAGTTAAAAATACAGAAACATTTTTCATTTAAAAGATTTAGAAGCGATGAAGAAGAATGAAAAATACATTGAAACCAAAGAAAAAAAGAATGACAAATTTGATCGACAGTTACTCGTTCCAAAAGTCCGGAAATGGCATGCCCGTTTTTCTCTGAATCCTACACTATATACTCATCCAATTCTCTACAATTCGGCAATTCAAGCTCCAGGCCAGACAATCCCTACGACTTTGGCGAATCAGCCTCCAGCTTCTACGTCCCCAGAATAATCCCAGCGTATAAATTGGATTCTCGAAGGGTAACATTTGAGGGTGTGTACCAACAGTGCGCAAACACGAACAATATATATGTACACACAACACACCTCCAAAACTTGGATGAAAATCCCTCTTTTCTCTTCAGTTCGCTCTTCAGAAAATCTCATTACATTCGACAATATTCCGTAATTTATTGGATAAACTATGGTTCACAAAAAGCCTCTTTTGCGGTCTTTTGACTATTCCTAATTGTTGAATTGCTTTCAATAGGTGTCAAATTACATTCTGCGATACATTTAATAATACATTAATTCGCAATAAAGAAATAATACTCAAAATACAACTCCAATTTTCGGAAATTATCAAAGATTTATTTTAATTCATCCTCGGATTTATCATTGTTTTGAAAAAAGTCAAAAGAATGCGATAAATTATGACATATTTTCAATTATGGAAAGTAGTGACTAAATGGTATAATAAAAGATAGTATTTTATTACCACAAGTCTCGTGTCCTTGTACTCTTCCAAACATAATCGAAAGAGACGTGAATCGATTTAGCGAAAACCTCATTAGAAAATAGGTCGTAACTTAGACGACGACAAGGGAATTTTTTTTTTGTTTTTGTTGTTAAAAGGTAGAAAAATGCTACTGTACACGAAAGGATGTCTTCCATGTAATTTGCAATCAAATTATACCCACGATAACGAAAATACTTTTTGCTGCGTCAGTTCGAGCCTACGCGGAATAATCCCAACGTGTATAAATTGGATTCTGGAAAGGGTTATATGGTTAGGGTATATATAAAAGGAGGGAAGGGAAAGAGGAGAGTTTGTCCTCCACACACGTTTCGCTACTATCGGAGAAACTCGGATCTTATGGGATAGAGATATAGGAGACAAAATAACCGAGAATTTACCCCAAAAAAAAAAATATACCGGATGTATGCTGAGCAAGGTAATTTTAGTCTAATCGATTCTTCTCTTTTTAGAATAGAGGAAAAATTATCTATTTTGAGTCCACTTCCAATAAAGAAAACCATATCTTTTTTTCATTTTTAAGATCCGATCTGTTCTTTTCGGACATTTTCTCTTTTCCGGATTTTCTCAGTAACCAAATTCTGTTCTTATGTTGGTCCATTTAGATCCAAGACAATTCTAATTCTGACGTATAGATAAACTTTTTTTTCTTTTTATTCTTTGTTGTTTCAAAATAGTTTTTGAGATAAGTCAAGGTTTGTTTTTTTGTTATTAGAGCAAGAGGAGGAATCGAACAAAGGAAGACTATATTTCTGTTCAACAGTAGTTGGATGGAAATGTTTCCCAGGAAGGAAAATAGGATGTTATCTGAAATAAGGAATCTAATGAAGATAATCAGAATAAAGTCAATCGTTGTTTTCTTATGTTTACAGAAAAGATGATGATGATGATGATGATGATGATGATGATGATGATGATGATGATAATAAACCTTTTACTGTACAAAAAGAATTAGAAATGTAACTATCATTACCATCCAATCTTCATCAAAAAATCGTTTGCTTTTTTTCTGATAATTACTGAAAGGATGATGATGATGATGATGATGATGATGAAGCTAAAGTTGTTACTAAACAAGAACTAAAAATGTACTTATTACCATCTAATCTTTATCAAAAAATTGTTTGGATGCTGATAACGTTGCTGAAATTTCTATTATGTAATATGATTTAAAAAAGACATTTAGCATCATCATCTAATTATTTAAAAAAAATTTTTTTATTACTTCAGCCAAATAATTATTGAAGTATGATGATGAAGGTAAAGTTGTTACTAAAGAACAAGAACTAAAAATGAACGTATCATTACAATCTAACCTTTAACAAAAAATTGTTTGAATGCTTATGATGATGATGATGTTTCTAATATGTAATAAGAATTAAAACTGCAACTAGCATTATGATCTAATCACTGTCAAAAAATTGTTCCTTTCATTTCTTTATGGTAATTAATAAAAAGGTGATGACTATGAAGCTAAAGTTGTTACTGTAGATTAGGAATTAAAAATGCAACTACCATGATTACCATCTAATTTGTATCAAAAAATTGTTTGCTTCTTGAAGAATGATGATGAAGAAATTAAACAATCTAATCTTTATCAAAAAATTTTTTGGATGCTGATGATGATGCTGAAGTTTTTATTATGTAATAAGATTTAAAGAAGACATCTACTATTATCATCTAATCATTGTTAAAAATTGTTTTATTGCTTCTTTCATTTATTTTTGATAATTACTGAAAGGATGATGATGATGATGAAGAAGCTAATATTGTTACTAAACAACAAGAACTAAAAGTGTACTTATCATTACCAATTAAATATTTATGTAAAAATCGTTTGGATGCTGATGATGATGCTAAAGTTTCTAATATGGAATAAAAACTAAAAATACAATCTAATCATTGTTAAAAATCGTTTTATTGATTCTTTTATTTATTTCTGATAATTACTGAAAGGATGATGATGATTGAAACTAAATTTGTTACTAAACAGCAATAATTAAAAATGTTCTTATCGTTACAATCTAATTTTTATCAAAAATCGTTCTAATGATAAATAATAAGAATTAAAAATGCAAATAGCATTATCATATAATCATTGTCAAAAAATTGTTTTATTGTTTCTCTCATTTCTTTTTGATAATTACTGAAAGGATGTTCCTTATTATGTTTCTTATCATGTTTCTTCTTATGTTCCTTATTGTTTTAATCCTGTTTTTCTTGTTCCTAGAAAGTTTCTAATGTTGTTCCTAAAACTGTTCCTAATTTTGTTGTTAAAAATGTTCCTCATTTATCATCAGAATCTGTTGTGCATTTTGTACGATTATTATTATTTTTTTCTTTATTAATCAGATGATAATGGTAGTTGCATTTTTAGTTCTTATTGTAAAGTAAAAGTTATAGCTGCATTTCAGTAATTATCAGAAATAAATGATAGAAGTAATAAAAAAAATTTTGACAATGATTAGATGATAATGGTAGTTGTATTTTCAAGTTTTATTCCATATTAGAAACTTCAGCATCATCATCAGCATCCAAATAATTTTTCCATAAAGATTAGATGGTAATGATAAGTACACTTTTAGTGCTTGTTGTTTAGTAACAACTTTAGCTTTTTCATCGTCATCATCCAAACAATTTTTTGATAAAGATTAGATTGTAATGATAAGTACATTTTTAGTTCTTGTTATTTAGTAACAACTTTAGCTTCATCATCATCATCAACCTTTCAGTAATTATCAGAAATAAATGAAAGAATCAATAAAACGATTTTTAACAATGATTAGATGATAATGGTAGATGTATTTTTAATGTTTACTGCATAGTAGAAACTTCAGCATCATCATCAGCATCCAAGTAATTTTTCCATAAAGATTAGATGGTAATGATAAGTACACTTTTAGTTCTTGTTGTTTAGTAACAACTTCAGCTTCTTTATTAGCATCCAAACAATTTTTTGATAAAGATTAGATTGTAATGATAAGTACATTTTTAGTTCTTGTTGTTTAGTAACAACTTTAGCTTCTTTATTAGCATCCAAACAATTTTTTGATAAAGATTAGATTGTAATGATAAGTACATTTTTAGTTCTTGTTGTTTAGTAACAACTTTAGCTTCTTCATCATCATCCAAACTATTTTTTGACAAATATTAGATGGTAGTTGCATTTTTAATTCTTACTCTATAGTAACAATTTTAGCTTCGTCATCATCGTCTAATGAGGAACATAATAAGGAACATAATAAGACACATTTTTAAGAACAAAATTAACAGTACTTTTAGAAACAAGATTAGAAACATTTTTAGGAACCAAAGAAAAAGGACAATAAAAACAATGAGAGGAAAACAAAAAACAGTAAGAATCAATTGGTTATCGGTGTATAAACGCCTTCGGGACCTATTTCTGAAAAAAATATCCCGCTCTATCATCCGGAGGATTGGATCGGTCTACAGATATAGCAGGAGGGTTAGCTACAAGTCGTATATACAATGTCTTATATGCTCGTTGCTCTGCTATCCTAAGACTTTAGAGCAATGCAAGTTGACAAGACCACACCTCTACGGCACAAACTTACACCCACGTTCCTTTTACCTTCACAGAAAATGGAAAAAAATGGTTTTCATGGTGTGAGGCGCATTCGTTTATTCACGACTAGACATGTTCTTTATTTATTATATTATTTTTCTCCTTTTTTTTTTCTTTTTGCTTTCCTCCTCTTGCATCTTATTTTCTTTGGCGTCAATATATACCGTCTCACCTTCATCATGTGCGTGACCCTCTCTCTCTCTCTCTCTGTCTCTCGTTCTCCTTCTTTTTATAAGGCATAAGCAATTTCATACTCTTTCCGCTTCGGAGACGCGTCGGTTCTTTACGACATAACTCCCCGGATTTTTTAGCGCCCTGTACCCGACGAGGAACGGCGCCTTGCTTGTGATATAGGTACAACGTCGTCCTTTTAGAAAAAAGTAGCTAAGACTTGCTGGCTAAATATTTACCCCCAAGACGCTTAAGTCGCTTGGTAAAATGCAGAGTCAAGTTTTCTGCAATCTTATACATAGGAGATAGATATTTGCAGACGTGATATTTCAATCTTATGAATATATTCTATTAGGGGAGAGGCAAATTCCACTTTTTATGGTCTTGGATTTGTGGATTTCGTTTCGAAACACTATATATTTGATATTAAGATTCCATGGTGACTTTAGTGTAAAAATATTTTCCTTTTGTTCAAATTGAGATTAATGGGTTTTATTCTACTGGGGAAGAGCGGAGCATTCAGGGTCGGGGCACCTGAAAGAAAAAACTTGGTAGCCCTTGACCAAGATTTTAGCAAGAGCATAAGGGTTCGTTGGAAGGATTACAAAAATCTTATTTTTATCCCTTTATAATTAGATAATGTGTCGTAGCAAAAATGTATGAAATAAAAAAAATTATATTGTACATCTACCAATTGTGCTCCAATTTTTGTTTTTTAATCAAATTATTTCTTAATTAACGTTGGTTAATTAAAAAAGTAAGAAAAGTCCAAATGAAATGATTTTTAACTCACGATTTTCTTTATCGAACAATGGAGACTGAACTCACCTGAAACAGAATAAAAAATGGTTGATTAGTTTTTTTTCTACTCTAAAGAATTTTTCCAATAAATAATGTTAATTTAAAAAATGTGACAACAGAATTTAAGAAGTTATATTGTCACAGTCTTCTTTAAAGTATCAAATTGATGCCAAAAATGTGAATCAATTTTTTATTTAATCCACATTTTTTATATCAATTCGTTGCAATTCGATATTTTTAAGTTAAAAGCAAACTTTGTTCGTATAACTAAAAGTAATTAATTTAATAACTTTCCACTCAATTCCTATACATAATGGTATAGTTGAATTTTTCGACTAAATTCTTTTTCAGTTTGCAATAAGCAGCAGTTTATAAAGAAAAAAAATTCAAACGAGAGACAATTATAAAACAGTACGCTTGTAAATTAATTTACTCCAAGAATTTGCTTAAAGACAGAAGGAAAAAAAGGAAAAGAAAAGAAACATTTTGAAAAGTAAGACATTGAAGTTATCGACTAAATTTCGATGTTAATTTTAATGAACTCGCCTTGTTAACTTAACGAAATGCCAAACCAACTTCTTCTTCTTCTTCTTGATTGAAAAAAAGGAATTTAATCCCTATATAAATATCTTAAATAAACTCTTGAAACGACTTTCAAACTACTTTACCGCATTCAGCAAAAAACAAATATTCGCACAATTATTAACTAATGATTAGAGTTCCTTCGCATTCTGAGAGGAAAAGAAGAAGGAGAAGAAGAAGAAGAAATTACCATCGATCCAGTTCAAAGGCAAAATAACTTTATAATTTCTTCGTTCTCTCTCTCTCTCTCTCTCTCCATCGAAATGTTCATGAATGCAGATTTTATCTCTAGCCAATCAAGAATCTGGTGTCCAGAAATTTTTTTCTGAATATTGTAGATAAAAAACAGAAGGTGATAACGATTCTAAGAAAAGGATGAAATGGTCAAAGTTTTTGGTGGAGAGAGAAGAAAAAAGGGGGCGGGGGTGGGGTGAAGAAAAAATATGGTTAATACACGTGGAGAAGAATGGCATGTGTATATAAGAGTGTGGCACGCCTTTTCTGGACCATTCTTCCGGTATGCAAGAGAGAGAGTGAGAGAGAGAGAGAGAGAGCAGAATCGGCGTAAAGTTTGAATCTCTGAAACCCCAGGATCGTTGCTAGCTGCTCTGGGGGTTGGTTCGACCCGGCTCTGTCTGCCCCTGGCATCCTCCTCCCCAACTTGCCCCTAGGCTCCCAGCATCCGGTTCGATCGATACGAAACTCTGCTCTTGCTTTATACCGTCGACGTCCTGTCTGGAACGTGATGCAGTTATATGTCATAGTTACGTGTATATACATACATGCCAGACTATACTTGACGCCATCTTTCCATATCAGACGCATAAGAACTTTGAACCCCTTTTAGTGTATCACACGAAAAAGAAATTTTTTATAATTTTTGATTAAAAATTTCTCGAAAAGAATTTTTTTTTTACTCCTCAGGGAGAAATTTCTCTTTTTATCAAAGGGGAATAAAAGAAGTGTTTTTATTCTAGGGAAACAAGAAGTATTTTTTTGTTTTAGGAAAAACAGCATTTTTTCTACGTTTACTAACACTTCTCCCTAGATTTAAAACTAAAATTTTATTTTATTTATTTTATTTCTAAAATTCAAAAAATTCTTCTTTTTTATCTAAAACAAAAAATACTTATTTTCTTCCCTAGAATAGAAAATACTTCTTTTTTCCTAAAACATAAAATACTTTTTTGAAACTAGGGAGAGAAAATGCATTTTTTATCCCAAGGGGCAAAAGAAGTGGTTTTCATTCTAGGGAATTGAGGAAGTATTTTTTTCTTCTATGAAACAAAAGAGGTTTTTTTTACTTTAGGGAACAAAAGAAGTGTTTTTTTTAATGTTAGAAATAATAATTACTTCAATGGAAAAAAGTATTCTTAACTCTAGAGATAAAAATCTCTTCAAAACTAGGCTCAAAAATTAAGTTAATATCCCAGGGAATAAATTAGCCATTTTCACTCTAGGGAGGAAAAATACGTTATTAAACCCAAGTAAAAAAGACGTTTTTAACTCTAAAAAATTAAAAGCTAAAAAAATCTCTTATTCCTTAAAATCTGTGCCGAAAAATTGAGTTTATATTCCTAGGGAATAAAATGTGCCATTTTAATATCGAGGGAAAAATACCGCCATTAATAATTCCAAGAATGAAAATATAGAATTTTTTTAACTCTAGAGAGAAAAATAAGTTTCATAAATCCAGGCAGAAAAATTTAGTGAATATTTTTAACTAAAAAAATTTATAGAATTGAGAGGGAAAGTGTGTTATTAATTAATTTTAAGGAACGAAGTGATTTTCAAAGAAAGAAGGTAGAAAATAGGCCTTTTTGACTCTAGAGAGAAAAATTGCGTCAGTATCTGCATGGGAAAAATAATCCATTTAAAAAATTAACAAATTTTTATGAATTAACAAAAAGAATTATTTTTTCCCATAGGAATATTAACTCAATTTTTTTTCTTTATTAAAAGAGGCGTTTTATTAAACTTGAAAAAAATAGTCTTAATTATAGAAATAAAAATCTCTTAAAATCTAGGATGAAAAATTGAGTTAATATTCCTCGGGAATAAAATCTGCAATTTTTACTCTAAGGAAGAAAAAATACGTTATTTAAACCAAAATAAAAATGACCGCTTTCAACATACTAGGAAAAAAGTTTTTTTTAAACATTCAAACTACAGTTTATTAATTTTGAAACAAGCTTTTTTAAACCTCGGGAGAAAAATAGGCCATTTTTGCCCAAGTGCTCGTAATATAGCGTTTAAACTTTAAAAATTGAAAAATAAATAAAAGTGAGATTAAAAAATAAAAATTGGAAAAAATTTACCGTGCTCCATATAATTAAAAAATATATGTAAGTAATAGTAATAAAATAAACAAAGAATAGGAAAAAAAATCGTCATAAAGAAACCAGATAATAAGTAAAAAAAAGTAAAAAAATCGTCAATAAGAAAAAATAGTAAAGAAAATCGATAATAAGTAAAAAATAGTAAAAAAATAGTAAAGAAAATCGTCAATAAGTAAGAAATAGTAAAGAAAATCGTCAATATGTAAAAAAATCGTCAATAACTAAATAATAGTAAAGACAATCGTCGATATGTAAAAAATACTAAAGAAAATCGTCAATAAGTAAAAAATAGTAAAGAAAATCAACAATAAGTAAAGAATAGTAAAAAAATAGTAAAGAAAATCGTCAATAAGTAAAAAATAGTAAAGAAAATCGATAATAAGTAAAGAATAGTAAAAAAATAGTAAAGAAAATCGTCAATATGTAAAAAAATCATCAATAAGTGAAAAGTAGTAAAGAAAATCGTCATTATTGACGATTAAAAATTACTAAAAATTACTTTACTAAAAAATAGTAAAGAAAATCGATAATAAGTAAAGAATAGTAAAAAAAATAGTAAAGAAAAGCGTTAATAAGTAAAAAATAGTAAAAAAAATCATCAATAAGTGAAAAATAGTAAAGAAAATCAATAATAAGTAAAGAATAGTCAAAAAATAGTAAAGAAAATTGTCAATATGTAAAAAATAGTAAAGAAAATCGTCAATAAGTAAAAAATAGTAAAGAAAACCGTTAATAAGTAAAAAATAATAAAGAAAATCGATAATAAGTAAAAAATATTAAAGAAAATTGTCAATTAGTAAAAATAGTAAAGAAAATCGTCAATTAGTAAAAATAGTAAAGAAAATCGTGAATATGTAAAAAAATCGTCAATAAGTAAAAAATAGTGAAAAAATTCGAAAGGAATTTATCAACACTTGATTAGAAAAAAATGCACCAAACGATTTGTGAATGATTTCAATTTTCCCCCTGCGATAAATAGAAAAAAAAATGTTTCTGCCCACGATGAGTGACTCCATCGTTAGGAGTCAGTTATAAATGGAGCGTTGTTATCGAAAAAGATGCCTTTTACAGTCAGTATGGTAGGTAGACGACCGACACTTCCAAAACGATATAGTATGTATTCTGGTAGAAACTTTGAGACTCTTTTACGAGTTTTCAAGGGTCATAAAATAGCTTCAGTAATGGATGAACGACAAGCACGCGCATCAATTAGGAGTCTTTCTAATTTTAATTGCGACGCTCGCATTTAGTGAAAAACTAATTTTAGTTTATCTCACGTTCACTCATTTAAATATAATCTTATCGGGAAAAATTTTCCCTCACAAGATGGAAGTTAAAACAAGAAATTCGATCTCAAAGAAAAACTATAGAAAATGTCACGAAACTGTTTCCAACAGTTTCCTGCTGTTTTCTTAAAGATTCATTTTTTTTCTCCCACTAATATATATATATATATATTTAGTAGTAAAATTGATAAAAATGAGGGAAAATTTTGATATTTGAAATTCAAAAATATTTAAAAGTTTTTTGATTTCTGTTTAGCGCGGCTACTCGAATATTTCATTACTTAATTTTAAGAAAAAATGTTGGTTATAATTTACAGCATCCTTCTCTTTCATTAAAAGACTCTTTCGTCTCGAACAAATTGTTCATTATAAACTTTATTACTATCACTTTATTATAACTGAAAAGTTTATAACCAACAAGTCGATAACTTTTGAGCAACTGATTCATTATAATCTGAAATGTATAATAATTTTTTTATTCTCGAAAAAATACATTTTATAAATATTTTTCTTCTTTTTTTCTGATTCTTTTCGTACTCTTTTCACTCTCGCATATATGAGAGATGATGGTAATTAATTTTTGTCGAACGAAGCAAAAAAGAAATTAAGTACTCAATTTATTCATTAAATTGTCAGCTTTTTTATTACTTCCTGAAGAGATTTTTAATTAATTTTCACAATAAATATTATCACTTTTAGCTAAATGATTTTTTTTAAATTATGTTAAACTAAATGATGTTCGTTCAAAAATGAAGTTTCGCCCCCAAAGAAAAGGTGAATTTTTTCCAAAAGGATTTTCTTCCCTTTAAAAATAGAAAAATAGAATTTTTTTTTTTGAAAATTTATTTGCACGAAGGATAACGGGTGATTTTTTTAATTACAGAATATTCGGCGCAAGGACACCCACACACACCGTCATTATTCAACTGTTCATGGACGTTCAGTTCGACATAAACAGGATGTGTGACATGCAACATTTGAAGGACATTTGCCCCGGGGAGAAATCATCTAAAAATATTTCATTTATAAACTTTCATATTATAAAATATTTTGAAAGTGAAAAAAAAAATTATTTTCGCTTTTTTAATTTATATAATTAACAATAATTTTTACTAATTATCGAGACAACAGAAAGCGTTATAATAAAAATTTTCTGTAAAATATTTTGAATTTTGTGAAAAAAAATAATTTTTACTAAATCTTTAATTTTTCTAATAAATAATCATTTTTAGATTTTTACTAATCAGATTATAAAAAGCGTTAAACAAAAATTACTCACTAATTTAATATTTTCAACATTTTTACTGTTTAATTTTTAATTTTTATAATCGACGATAATTTTTACTGATCATCGACTATAAAAAGCGTTAATCAAAATTTACTCATTATAATATAATATTTTCAATAAATTTTTAATTTTTATAATTAACAATAATTTTTACTAATCATCGACTATTAAAAGCGTTATAATCAAAATTTTCATTAAATTTAAAATTTTTATAATCAGCGATAATTTTTACTAATCAACGACTATAAAACAAAATTTACTCACTAATCTAATGTTTTCAATAAATTTTTAGTTTATATAATTAACAATAATTTTTATTAATCATCGACTATAAAAAGCATTAAAATCAAAATTTTCTAAAAAATATTTTGTAATTTGTGGAAAAAAAATATTATTTTCACTAAATTTTTAGTTTATACAATTGACAATAATTTTCATTAATCGTCGACTATAAAAAGCGTTATAATCAAAATTTACTTGCTAATCGAATATTTTCACTAAATTTTTAAACATAATTTCAAAATAATTTTGAAAGAAAAACAATTTTTTTAAGTGTAAACTTTAAAAAAAAATTTGTACTTTTAGATATAATTTTAAATTTTGTGAAAAATTCTTTTTTAAAAATTATTCAGTTCGTAGAAACTAGAAACACAAATTTTTAAAAGTGTAGACTTTTTACAAAAAAATTTTATTTCTGAATTTTTATTGAATGTTTAATTAAATGTTAATTTAATTTAATGTTTCGTTAAACATTGAATTTCGAAATTATGCAAACGGAGAGAGAAATAAATATTAAATTTTTGTAAAAGTATTTTAGAAATCGGGTAAAAAGTGCGTCAAAGCGAAATTTTGATTAAAAAAATACTAAAATTTAAAAGAAACTCTCTGAAATTTAGTGAATTTTTATTTAATTAATATTCTTGCTATTTTGAGAAATTAAAGTTTTTTCTAAAACTTTAGTATTTTATAAAAAAATTTCGTTTTGTCGCTTTTTTCCCCAAAAATTGTAAAATATTTTTATAAAATATAATATTTTTCTCTCCTTCTTAATATGTTTCGAGAAAAACAGAAATTTTTTTATCTTTAAAAATGTATCGACTTTTAATAAAAAAAAATCATTTTAGAATAATATTTCTGTTGATAAATAATTTATTTGTTAAACATATTCGAGAAATAAAATAAATAATATGATTAATATTTTCTCTTTCTTCTTTTTTTTGCATTGAAAACCTTTAGATGTGGAAGCACGAAATTGACCAAAAATTATGTGCCTTCAAGATCATACTTTTAGTGAATTTATGCACATTTTCAACTAAACGGCAATGCGCGCGTCTTGAATACAGAAATAACTTTGCACATTTAATGAATTGACAACATCTGATAGGAAAAATTTAAGGCCGATCTTTTTCATCCCAGTATATATTTAGAAGAAAACGAACTTCAATTTTTAATTTTCAATACTGAAAATAATTTTTCTCGTATACATATTTTTATCAATTTTCGTATTTTTGGAGAATATTTTAAATAAGAAAAATTTTATTCTAACACTTTTGTTCCAATTTATATCGAATTCCATTTTTTGGACAAGATTTTTTATTTTGTTTTATTAAAACAAATTTATTTTTATTTAAACAAGTTTTTTTAATTTAAACAAATTTATTTTTATTTAAACAGATTTATTTTCATTTAAACACATTTATTTTCATTTAAACACATTTATTTTCATTTAAACACATTTATTTTTATTTAAACAAATTTATTTCCATTTAAACACATTTATTTTTATTTAAACAAATTTATTTTTATTTAAACAAGTTTATTTTTATTTAAACAAATAAAATGAATAAAAAGACGGAAATGTAAAATTTGATGAACTTGAAACGATTGGAATGAAGAAAATGGGGAAAAAAAATTTTCTGAACGAGAAATTATAAACTGGAAAGAATTTTTTAAATGTTGTTGGAATGTTTTTTTAGTACATCAATTATATATTTATAGGAATTTTTTACGATTTGTGTCTTTGCAAAACTACTCGAATTGGGTAGAATAAAAAATCTTTTTTTTTTGTTGCTTTTTTTTTAATAAATACAACTCCCTCGAAAGTAGGCGCCAATTTTATAAAATGTATTACGAGCAGAATATTGTGCAATTAGAGTAAAATTAAACGATAATTGAGTCGTCAGGGGAGGCATAAAGCGGCTAGTCGATATAAATACAACTTCTGTGTTGTACAAGTGACGTCAATATTCCCGCAGAAATGTAATAATTTACTTTTTCATTTTTCAGTAAAAATCATAAAAAAAAATTTTAAAAATTAAAATTATTTAATTTAATTAAATTTTTGAAATTGACACCAAAAAAACGGAATTTCGAAAAAATTTAGAAGTAATTTTTAGAATTTACCCAGAGAGAGAATTTTCTGAAAATATTGAATTTTTTTTTTTGTAAATTGAGACAGAGAATATTTTCAAAGTACGATTTAAATTTAGGAACAATTTTTTCGAAATTATTCACGCGGCAAAGATTATTGGGTTTGAAGTTATTCGAATTTCTTGGGTTCGGCCATATTTAAAGAAAAATTTTGACAAGTGGATCGAATAAGTACATGTTTTTTGAGTGCGTCGCATTTTTTTTCCCCGAACATGCGACTGTGTGATGTTTTATATTCTTTCCGGTTTTTCAATCCGGGCCATATGGCTCTCACGATTCTTGCCGACGCGCCTCCCTTGGCAAAGTATAAAAGAGCGAGCGGTCGAACTCTCGTGACCCTCCTCCGCTCTGATCGATAATACTGAGGTCTTTCCTCCAACTCTTTTTTTTCCAGACGACAAAAAACCTCCTTTCAAAGAGAGGAACTTTCCATCTATTCTATCCATTCGAGGACATCAAATCTATAAAAGTCAAAAGAGAAAAGTACGGAAGAAAAAAACAAAATTATCTTTTCATTCAGAATAAAAAAATATTTTTCATCCGATTCATTAAGCATGATGATTATTATAAATATTTTTCATAATTTTTACACAAAAACGATCGAAAAAAAATTCTATGGAAAAATAAATAAATGAAAAAAAAATGTAATAATAAATTAATAGAAATAAAAATATATATTTTCTTTCTCTTTCTTTAATTTTTCATAATTTATTATTGCAACCAGCGACAATTCGCTTTAGCGCGCGGCTAACTTTTTACTTCACTTTTTAAATAAAATTAGCAATTTTAAAAATAATAGAATTCAAAAATTTTAAATTCAAATTTTTGTTGAAAACACTAAAATAATTCAATTTTGGAGAAATTGCAAATAATTTATTGCAGAAATTCAATTATTTTCAAAAGTAATAAAATTCTTTTCATAAAATTCAATTATGTTTAAAATTAAAAAAAAATTCTCTTAAAAATCCTAATTATCTTTGTAAATAACAAAATTTTTCCCCAAAGTTCAATTATTTTCAAAAATGACAATAAAATTCTTGCCCTAATTTCAATTATTTTCAATATCTACTATTTTAATAAAATTTTACGAGAAAAATTCGATTATTTAAAAAAAATCTAATAAAATCGTACACAAACATTTAATTATTGTCAAAAATATTTAAAATTCCACAGGAATTCAATTATTTACAATTTTTTTTAAATAAATTTCTTCGTAATAATTCAATTATTTTCATAAATTTTTAATTATTATAAATTATTATAAAACATGAAGAAATCGATCACTCCGAGTCTTCGGCTCGGAGTGATCGATATCTTCATGTTTTATAGCAAAATACTATTATAAGTTGTTTAATTTCAAAAAGGTTTGAATTTGGAATTTTTGAATGTCTTTATTCGGAACATTTTTTTTTAGGAAAATTTTTTCCTTTATTTTCTAAAAATTCTAAAATTTTCATTTTCAATGAAAATTTGTAATTGACAAATAGAATTTATAAACATTTGTTTCGTTTATTTTTAAAAAAAACTTTGAATTTTATTAAAACAATTGTAATTAAAAAATTGAAATAATGTAAATTCTGTACTCTCTAAATTTGAATTAGTTAAAAATAACTAATTTGATAGCAAAAAGTCAGTCACTGATTCAAACAGTATTAATTTACTAATAAAATAGTTAAAAATAACTAATTGTTAAATTCAGTTTTTAATTTATGTAAAAATAAGTAACTAACTGAAATTTTTGAAAACTAAGTCAATTAGTCAAAATTTGACTGTTTTTTTTTTGTTATTTATTTTCTAATTAACTAATTTCTACTAATAAATAATTATTTTCTACTAATTGCTGAAGCACAAGTTTAGTCAAAATTTTAGTCAACAATTAAGTCCACAATAAGTAACAATAAGTTATTTTTAACTAATTTATATTTAGAGAACTCTCTAAATTTGAGTTAGTATTTTTCTAGTTAGTTATTTGCTATTAATAATTAGCTATTTTCTACTAAGATTTAGCTATTTCTGCTAATAATTAGCAATTTCGACTAATAATTAGTTATTTTCTACTTATATTTACATTTCTAGTGATAATTAGTTATTTTCTACTTATAATTATTTTTCTAGTAATAATAAGTTATTTTCTACTTATAATTACATTTCTAGTAATAATTAGTTATTTTCTGACAATATTTAGTTATTTTCAACTAGTAATTAGTTATTTCTACTATAAACTAATAATTCGTAATTATCCATTGATTTTTTTTACTAATTTCTGAAGCAAAAAGTCAACTACGCCCAGTAAACGAAAACTAATTGAAATGAATTAAAAAGAATTCACAAAGAGCTTTCGTGAATCCCGCTTTGTGACAAATACGAATTGGAGCCATGATGCAATTTTCCTGAATTCGTGAAACTGTATTGAACTTCCGAACCTTCTATCCGTACCAATTCACTGGACAAGTTTTGAGCCTTTAATTTTTTTCAATTCGTTAGCACGAATTCAATGCATTCCTTGGCCATTTCTTTCGAATGCGAATTCGTTTGGACAAATTGGTACATATTGAATTAAATTCAATTGAATATACAAAGAGCTTGAGTGAATCCCGCTTTGTGACAAATACGAATTGGAGCCTACCAAAAATGTTAATTCGTTTCAATTCATTTGAATTAGTTTTTTTTTACTGGGCGATTTTACTAATAATTATAGTTATTTTTAGCTAATTTAGATTTAGAGAGTAAATTTCTACCTAATATTCTGGTAAAATTCTATTGAAATTTTTACTCATTTATATTTTTTATTTCCCTCATTTATCTTGTTTTTAAAACTGTTTGGATATTTTTTTTGTCACTTAAAGTGGATAAGAAGCAAATATTAAGACAAAATATATTCACTTCGTTTCATTTGCGAAATTCAAACAAATAAAAATTTGTTTAATTTACTTTTTTATTTTTTTTAATTATTTTATTTTATATTTTTAATTTTCCTCATTTAATTTTTTACTTTTATACTATTTGGGATTTTTACTACTTGTGTTGAAGAAAAAACTAATAATTAAGAAATATATTTGCTTAATTTCGTTTATGAGAGAATTTTCATGCCATGTAGGCGGCGATTTAATGAACTTATTGGCGCGAAATTCAAAAAAGGAAAAATTTAATTAATAATATATTAATATTTAGTTATTTATTTATTTACTTATTTATTTATTTATCATAATATCTAACAAACTAATATCGATAAAAAAATAATTGCGTAAATTTCTACAAAATATTTATTAGAGTTTATTCCCTACTTTTACTTTTTTACCTTTACTTTTTTTTACTTTTTCCCGAAGAACAACGGAAAAAGTGTAATAAGAAATAAATAAATAAAATTTCTGTAGAAATTTTAGAAGTTTTAATTTAATTTAATTTAATTTAATTAATTTATAAAATTAATTTAATTTAATTAATGGATACCCTAATTAATTTATGAAATTAATTTAGTTCAATTCTAGTGATTCTAGATTATTTTAGTGAAATTCTATACATATTCCAATTGGGAATAAAACAATAATTTTCTCTAAAACCAAAAACAAATCTAGATCATGGTCATTAAGAAAAATAATAATAAGAATTGGAATTTATTTTAATTTATTTATATTATTTATTTATATTATTTATTTATTTTTTTGTTATTGCAATTATTAAAATGAGGTAGACAAGACAATGTCATTAAAAGGTTGAAAGTGTGATAAATCAAGAACAGTAATTTTCTATGTTACAGGCATCATATATACATAAATATGCAATTTATTCTGAACTCAAGTGTCCTGCAACTGCTTTGACAGAATACATTATCCACATCTCAAGATCGACGATTTCCGTCTTTGGGATTTTAAATTTACAACTTGAGATTCTCGCTAATCTTGAATTGAAATTAAAATTGAAGAAAAAAAGAACTTTATTTTCTATTAATAAAGCTAAAATCTAATCCATACAAAATGACAATTAATCTTTTAGAATTATTGCAATTCATTTTTGCGTAGTATTTTTGAAGAATTTTCTTTTTAATTTCTACACTGAAAAAAAAGTTCTGGTTAGGGTATATTTAACACGATATTCTAGTTAAAACAACCAGAATTCTGGTTAAATTAACTAGAATTCTGGTTAACCTAACCAGAAAAAATCTAGTTAGGGCATATTTAACACGAAATTCTAGTTAAAAACAGGTTTTCTGGTAATTCCAACCAGAACTTTTTTTTCAGTGTAGATACTTAATTATAATTAGAAAGTATTCTTTTTTGGGTGATTAAGTGACAAATCATTTTTATGTTTTTAATCAGATTTAAATTTGAATCTTAGTTCAATTTAAGGCATATTTTAATTTAAATCGTGTTTCAATTTAAATCATGTTTCAATTTAAATCATATTTCAATTTAAATTCATATTTCCATTTAAATAAAATTTTAATTTAAATCATATTTTATTTTAAACCTGTTTTTTATTTTAATCAGCTTTTAATATTAATTATATTTTGATTCAAATCCTATTTTAATTTAAAACAGATTTCAATTTAAATCATATTTTAATTAGAACCCGATTTTAATTTTAATATTTGAATTTAAAATTAAACTTTTATATTTAATTTAAAATTTAAAATTTTTTAAAAATGTCATTTTGTATTTTGACTTTGACTTTTGATTCACTTTTGACTTTGACTTTAAGTTTTGAAAGTCAATGTCGAAGTAATAGTCAGAGTGAAAATGAAAGACAAAATCGAATCGAATGGCAAAGTCAAATTAAAAAATCGCCTCCCAGTATTAATTAATTAATTAATTAATTAACTTATTTATTTATTTATTTATTTATTTAGAGAAATAAATATTTAAATAGAATCTACTAATAATTTGTTTAGAATCACATTTTAATTTAAATTAAAATTAGACTTTTCTAGAAAAATACACTGTTTTCAATAGAAATAAAAAAAAAGTGTTGAGTATTAATTTTCCGAAAACAAATTCGAAACTAAATATCGACGATTATTCGAAGAGTAACATTTGAAAATAAGTAAAAATTGCAAAATTAATGGTACTCGCAATGATTACAGGAAAGACCTATTCGTGAATTAAAATGACACATTTATAAATGTTTGATCATTAATTTTATCATCTAATGATCCATGAAGTCAATTTCAGTTCCTCTTTGCCTTCTCTATATAAACATTCTCTTTACGACTCTATATTTTAACACGTTAATTGACAGAAGCAATTGAAAGATTTTATTAAAAAAAAAAAGAAAATTATTCTCTTATATATAGGAAATTAGCCACTTTTTATCATTTTCACTTCCTTACAACAATATTTTTACATAATAAGTATAAAAGAAAAACCGCAATACTTTTTGTATACTCGCACTTGAAATGAAATTGGATTTGTAATACAACAAAGTTGAGAATCCGTTTTACCATAAATGAAGTTTATATTGTCATTTTGAATAAGTTGTTTAGATCTTTTATGTCTCTTTTGATATATGTGCATTGTGTAAAGGAAGTTTCAAATCATTTGAATAAGGAGACGTTCAATTTTTAGTGGTGCAATAAAACTCGCTTGGAAAATTGTTCCCAAAATGATAATTTACTTTTTATTTAATCTGTATTACTTCTTTACACCTACACTTTGTAATTATACTTTCATTTCATTTTCATTTATTTTTCATCTCTTTTCGTTTTTTTTTTCTTTTTTTTTTGCATTTTTTTTAAATTACTTTATATTTTATAATTACAAGTTATAAATTTTTAAAAAATTTTGCTTCTTATCCTCCGTAAGTAATAAAAAAATACCAAATCATTTTAAAATAAAAGATAAATGGAGAAAATAAAAAATATAAATGAGTAGGAGTTTCTATAGAATTTTACTAGAATATCAGGTAGAAAATAGATAATAAATTAATAGGAAATAACTAACTAGAAAAATATTAACTTAAATTTAAAAGATTTCTCTAAATTAGTAAATAAATAACAAAGAAATCAGTAAAAATTTGACTAATTACAAATTAATTAATTAACTCAATAATAAATTGAAAATAATTCTGAAATTAAAATTATTAAGGAAAATAAACTTGGGGGAAGAAAATAACCATTTTCCTCTCTAGATGCACAATATACTATTTTTTCAATTAATTTAATAGTACAGATTATTTTAATCAATTTGGTGTTAAAATAATACCCCCCAATTTTTTGTGGCTTCTTAGAAAAATTTTCCGAAACTTTTGTATTCTTCATGCTCTATTTTCCATTATGTTTATCAATAAATCTTTAAACACGAAATTATTTTCAAGAATTTTTTGTTTTGAAATACGAAAATAATAAATAAAAAAGAATAAAAAGTAAAAAACATTGTATATTTTTGAAAATTTCTGCTTCGTTTGACAAAAAGAAAATGATATTTATCTATATTTTTTAAAGGGAAAAAAGTTACCAACACCTGTTGGATGGAAAAGGATAACATCGTCGTCCAAAGAAGAAAATTTGTCCTTTTTCTCTCCATCTTGATATTTATTCTTCGTTTTTCGTCTCTTTTTTGGGTGGTCCCGACAAAACTTTCTTTTTTTCATAATCTATTGACCATATTTTAACAACAATATTTACTTGATTTTTACAAATTTTCTCAGAAAGTAGACGAACGAGAAGTGTAGAATTTACCGACGGATCGACTTTTAAAATCTATCTCTATTATTTTCGAACAAAATCGTGACTTTGCAAAGTATTTTGTCATAAACTGTCGATGTAGGGAAAAAAATACCAAGGACTAGGATCCTGCAGTTAAAAAATTCAAAAGTTGTAATTATTCACTTCTTTGCAATTAAAAGATAAATAAAAAAATACAAGAATCACTGTTTTTTTAAGGATAGCAAATTGAGCTAAATGAATGACTTTACTCAAATATTTCTCAATTAATTCAATTTTAAAAGAGTTGCGTTTACAATTTTTATAAATTGAAAAGGTTTTTTGTAAATTGAACTTCAAAAGGTTTTAATTTGAAATTTTATAAAATTTCAATTTTGAATGAATTTATAATTTGAAATTTTATAAAATTTCAATTTTAAATGAATTTATAATTAGAAATTTTAAAGAACTTAAATTTTTGAAAAATTTTAATCAGTCAAAATCTTCTAAAAAGTAATAAAATTCTTATCACAAAATTCAATTATGTTCAAAACTTTTACAAAAAAAATCTCGACAAAACCCCAATTATTATCTTTATAAATAAAAAAATTCTTCTTCAAAATTCAATTATTATTTTTAAAAATTCTCCTCATTTCAATAATTTTCAATATCTTTACTATTTTAATAAAACTATTAAAAAAAAATCAATTATTTAAAAATTTAAATAAAATTGTACGCAAACATTTAATTATTTACATAAATAATAAAAATTCCACAGGAATTCAATTATTTACAAATTTTTTATTAGATTCTTTTCAATAATTAGATTATTTTCATAAATAATAAAAATTTCACAGGAATTCAATTATTTACAAATTTTTTATAACATTCTTCTTAATAATTAAATAATTTTCATAAATAATAAAACTCAGCGCAGAATTTCAATAATTTTTAATACAATTTTAATCAAATTCCTCAAAAATGTAATTATTCTTAAAAATTTTATAAAAATTCGTTAAAAGAATTCAATAATTTAAAAATTAGGTAATAAAATTCTTTAAAAGAATTAAATTTAAAAAAACATTCACTTATTCAATAAATAATTTACTTTTGTATTTAAATAATCGAATTTTTGTAGATATTTCCAATATTTCGATATTTCCAATAAAAATTTATTCAAAAATGTATTTTAGTTAAAACTTTAGATAACAATTGAATATGAAAATAATTTTGAAGAAGTTACAATAACAATATTTTTATAATATAAAATTTTATCTTTCGAACATCTTTAATTATTATAAAAAATGAAGAAATCGTTTGCTTCGAGTAGAAGACTCGGAGTGATCGATTTCTTCATTTTTTATAACAATATTTTTAAAGTTATTTAATTTCAAAAAGGTTTGAATTTGAAATTTTTGAAAATCTTAATTCCTAAGGAAAAAAATAATAATTAAATATTTATTAAAAGATGTTATTTGTTTTTTAAAAAATAAATAACATCTTCTACTATATTAGAACAATCCAAAAAAGTTAAACATCTTTAAAATTAAATATTTATTTAAAAAAGAAGTTATTGATGTTTCTAAATAATTTTTCAATTAAAGAAATTCGTAAATAAATATGTAACAGAACATTTTTTTGAGTAAAATTTTTTCCTTTATTTTCTAAAAATTCAAAAAATTTTGTTTTCAATTAAATAATTTGTAATTGACAAATAGAATTTATAAACATTTTTTTCCATTATTTTTAAAAAACTTTGAATTTTATTAAAATTGCGGACAGAATGAACTCTCTTAATTTGAATTAGTTAAAAATCATGGTTTTAACTAAAAATCAGTGACTGACTTTTTGCTTCTGAATCAGTGAAAAAATAACTGATTTTCAGTAAAAAAAAAACATATCTGATTTTCAGTAAAAAATAACTGAAAAATCAGTTAAACTTTACTATTTGAATCAGTGAAAAAAAAATTTACTGAAACATCATTTATTTTTAACTGGGAATCAGTTATTTTTAACTAATTGTCAGTAGAAAATTAGAAATATTAGAATTTTAATTAGTGGCTGACTTTTTGCTTCTAAATCAGTTATTTTTAACTGATTCAAATTTAGAGAGAATAAAAGAATATTGAAGATTAATATAGTTAATAATTATTAATTTATTTAATAGATTTAGTTAATAGAACAACAGTTATTTTAACTAAAGAAAAATTCTTAATTTTGACATTTCTTTTCAGTGCATTAAACGAATGAATAATTTAATACAGAGCAGAATGAAAATTAAATTTTTTGTTGATATTGACCCAGTATACAATAAAGATAATAAGTGCCCTATTTTTAGTAGCCATTGGGAAAGGACTTTTATCTCTTCATCAAAAGAGTGAAAGATTTTTTTTTCTCTCTTGCGCAAAACATAAAATTCCAACATGATCAAGGTTCGTTAACTTGAGGAACAGGTAAAGTTAAAATAGGCGGTTTGGTTATTCGTTCACTGGTGCTTAACCATCTTATAAACCACGTTGTCCATTAACTATACATATATAGATGCACTCATTGTCGAAGAGGAATATCCAGTGTCGGTCAGCCGAGTGGATAACTAGCGATCCAGACAAGACACAAGAGAGAGAGAGAGAGAGAGAAAGAACTGCACGCTCGCTGCAATCGTTTTATTCCAGTTTAAAGCATCAACTCGGTAATTTTATGGCGTCGTAAACAACGCACGCTGGTATTGAGTTACGTGTCAACTGTCCATGAAAGACCCATGGGCGAAAAAAAAGGGGGAAGCGGCGGCATATTGGATCTCTCTCTCTTTTTTTTTTCTCTCTTGTGTATGTGTCACGACAGATTCGTGTTTCACCCTTCCATTTTTAACTCGTAGAGCCATAAAAGTTTCTCTCTTCACCAAAAAAATTCGTTTGGGTTTTCGGGATTTCCTAAGTCCATTGAACCGTTTTGCTCCGCGAAAGGTTTACAATGAACGGAAAAAAGGACTGTTGACAATATAACCATAAATATTTGTTGCGGTTTTTTTTAGAGTTTCCTTTTCCTTAAATTCCTTTTTTTCGAAAATAGAATTCTTAAGAATAAGAAATGAAAAAGTGAATATAATATTCGGAATAAAAGTTTTGATGCGTCGAAATTGTTCGATTTAGAAACAGACACTTTAGGAAATGAAAAAATCAAATAGGGCGTGAAGGGTCAGCGAAACCTGAATTTCGTTATGGAGGAATGGAGAAAAAAAAGAGGATCCTAAACTGTTATTAAAGTCAAAGGGATGCAAATCCTCTTGGGAAGTAAAATTGCAAAAGAAAACAACAAGTTTTATTGCAGGGCTACTTGGATTCTCGGGTGTTGCCAGAGACATCTCTGCTAAATTACCAATCTTGATGGGGACTTGCGTGCCCCGCTATACACGAGCGACAGGTTAGATATACTCTGTACTCACTAACACATTTTATAAAAGCGCATCTATATATGTATTATATCCGCCATTTACAAGGCTTGGCGGCGTCGGAGGATTCGAAGGAAACAAAAAAAAAAAAAAAAGAAGAAAAAAAAACTACAAGTCGGCCATCATGGATTCCAACGAGCTTTTCTTGTCGAGGTTTTTGCACCGCCAATGCGCGCTTGTCTTGCCTATCTACCTCTTTCTCTCATAATACCTTATGCCGGTGAAATAAAGTCGCGAACACTGGGCATAATAAACCCGTGAATATAATCATCCGGATTCAAGTTGAAACTCTTTCTAAGGGACAAAAACCGGTGATTCGTTTCGAGATTCAGTTACTCCGACTGAATCTCATTCAGCGTCAAGTATTTTTATCAGGTTGTAAATACACGTTTGTAATCGCCTCATAGGGAACATGACAAAGAATCAGAATATCATTTTCGAAGCAAAGAGAGGAAAAAAAAACTTTGGATTATCTCTTGCTTCTCGACATTTGTATTTATTTATTTCTAATAAACTCGACAACGAACTCCTATGAAAACTTTTCTTTTTCTCTTTCATTAAAAAATCACATTTCCTTGTTCGATTCCCCGAAATGTAAACAATTGGATTTTTTTTAAATTAGTGTTTTACTAGAAATCATTTTTTTTTTAGAAATAATTCCTTTCATTTAAGTCCTAAACCAAGTCAATTTTAATTGCGCACCATAAAAGGAGAATCGTAATTAAATGTTTAATGGATTATTTTGATAAGACCGCGAAAGAAAAATTTTTTCTCAGCTTTATCTTAATTGCTTAATTCTTTTTTTTAATCTCCTACAACTAATGAACTTTCGGGAGTTCAAGAGGTATAAAAATTCCATTAAATGAAATTTAAGTCTTTAATTGAAATACTTTTAGCTAAATGTATTCAAATTGAGGAAGATAATTTAGGAAACGAATTGAAGACAATGTTGGTAAACAGATGATAATGTAAGAAAATTGAAGATAAACGCAATCAAATAATGCGAAACTGAAGATAAAAAAATGAAAAAATACAAGTTGGAGAACATTGTAAATGAATTGAAAATGTAATTCTAGAAACAATTCGAAACAATTTTGCAACAATTCGAAATAAATCAGAACGTGAACATTCAAAATATTAACTAAAAGAAGAAAACAAAAGAAGATTCAAGCCCGTGTGGAAATCGCCTTGCAAACTAAGGACAACGTAAATGTAAACAAATGGAACAATTAAAACTGTAAATAAATAAAGGAAACTCGAAGAAATGTAAACAAACTAAAGACAACGTGAACGTAAACAAAGAAATGATGTAAAAATGTATAAAGACACTAGAGGTAACGCAAAGGATTGTAAATAAACTAAAGTCAACGCAAATGTAAACAAACAAACAGACAGCGAATAAAAACAAACTAAAATAACGCAAAGAAACGTTTATAAATAGAAAATGATGAAAAAAGAACATAAAAAAATTAAAGGTAACGCAAAGGAATGACAACATTCTAAAGACAACGCAAATTTACAAAAATATACAAAAAAATATACAAAAATATTAAAAACAAACAAAAAGTAAAGCGAAGAAAAGAAAATAAACAAAAAATAGTGAAACCAAAAGTAATGGGAAAAGAATTAAAAACAGATAATAGAGAAAAAAAAAGTTAACGTAAAGGAATGACAGCAAACTAAAGACAACCCAAATATCCAAAAAAAAATATTAAAAACAAACTGGAGGTAACGCAAAAAATTGTAAACAAACCAAAGTCAACGAAATTGTAAACAATCAGAAATCGAATAAAAACAAACTAAAGTAACGTAAAGAAAAGTTTATAAACAGAAAATGGTGAAAACAAAATATAAAAAAAATGTAAAGCAACGCAAAGGAATGACAACATACTAAACACAACGCAAAATATAAAAAAAAATTATAAACAAACCTAACGTAACGCAAAGAAAAGTAAACAAACAAACAAAATAGTGAAACCAAAAGTAAAGGGAAAAAAATTAACAAAGAGATAATAGTGAAAACAAAAGTTAACGCAAAGGAATGACAACAAACTAAAGACAACCCACATATGCAAAAAAGAAAGTATTAAAAACAAACTGGAGGTAACGCAAGGAATTGTAAATAAACAAAAAAAAGTAAAACCAAAAGTAACGGGAAAAAAATTAACAAAGAGATAATAGTGAAAACAAAAATTAACGCAAACGGCAACAAACTAAAGACAACGCAAATGTAAAAAAAGAAAATTTTAAAAATAAACTGGAGGTAACGCAACGAAATGTAAACAAACAAAAAATAGTGAAAACAAATGTAACGCAAAGAAAGTTAACAGACAGAAAATAGTGTAAACAAAGTATAAACAAACTGAAGGTAACGCAAGAAAATGGCAACAAACTAACGACAACACAAGTGTACACAAACGGAAAGTATTAAAAACAAATATAAACAAACTGAAGACAACGAAAATATAGACAAATCAAAAATATGTAAAACAAATATAAACATAGTGAAGTTAACGCAACCATTATTTAAAAAAAAACTGAAGACAACGTATAATAGAAATATAAAGAAACTAAAGTCAACGCAAAAGATACATAAACTGAAGACAATGAAAATGAATAAAAGTTAAAGAAAAGAGAATGTAAACAAATCGTAAGAGAATGTAAACACGAAGAAAACAAAATCGTAACATTAATAGAAAACAAAAATAAACAAAACCGAAAACAGTAAATAAAAATAAATTAAAAACCCCAAACATAAATTAAAACCAAAGAAAATTCTAGAAAGCAGAGAAAAATTGAAGATAATGTAGAATAATTGAAGACGATAAAAATGGAAAAGAAAGTTTTGTGGATAATGAAGACATAAAAAGAAGAGTAAGAGGAGAAGAGCGACGATGTGGTGGAGGAGGATGAAGGAGGGGAAACGAAGCGAAAAGTGTGAGAGGTTTGATTGAAGTTGTCGATCTGCGGAGCAGAGACATCTGTCTGGTGGTGAGTGAACCTGAATGTTGAGCGAATTGCCGATAGAGCGCGGGATCGACCCTTTTTACGATGGCCGCCGCTCACGACCTTCTGATTGGTGCGAGCCACGGCGGCCATCATGGATTCCAAACATAGTTTGCATAATGAGCCTCATGATGGCCGACCGCTTGTCCAATGACGTCACGGGGGTGGTTCCCTTCTAAAATCCCTGGAATTTGAAAATGGCCCTTGCTCTCGACTCGACACGCCTGCGGTCCTATTCCGATCGAAACACGCCTGGTTATACTATATGTATTCCTCTCAAGCTCCGGACTTGGTTTTTTTTTCTTCTCTCACTACACGACCAAAATATTCCTCTCACTATTTACAATAATAAATATTCCTAATTTTTACAATTCAAAATTCTAATAGAAATATCGAAACTAAAGTAATATATTCTAAGTAAACTTTTGTTTAAAAACACGTCGATTTTTCATTACTTTTACTCTACTTTTTCTGAAGTAAAGAAGAGCCAATTTTTACTCTGAAGAATTATTTCTAATTGTTCCAACTAGTAAATAATTATAAATAATTTGCAGAATCGAAAATTAGGGGTGTGATTAAAACTAGTAGTTTCTACTTAGACCCTAACCCTAATCCGGTTTTCGATTTTATTCCGAAAATTCGCTAAGGAATGCGATCCGAAAATCGCTAGGAGTGAAAATAAAAGCATAAATAACAATATCAATGAATTTATGACATTAAACGAATCAAAGTTCCTGACCTTCAGAATATAAAAAGGAAGAAATAATAGAGTAGAGAATCAACGGCGTCGCGTCTCAAATGCGTAGTCAAAGACCTCGTGAAACAGGGGGGGGTCGACGTAAAAATTTTTATGATTACGACCAATAAAGTGACGTAACTCGAGTGGTCTAGAGTCGACCACGTGACGTCAGAGACCGGAAGTCGCACGTAAATGCCACGTGGACCATTTGGTTCAATGGGGGGGGAGGGAGGGAGGTTTAGTTGTCAGTGAAAGGGGGGTGGGGGGCAAAAGAGTCAGTCGATGGTTTACGACATTCCGTTGATGGTCGTAGTGTGGCGCAGCCGTGGCGTTGAGCCCATAAAAATGTAACGAGCTTGTAAACGTTCGTTTATATTGCTTTGGCTTTACACCCGTCGGTATTGGGACAGGTCGTGGTGTGTCTCTTTGCAAACTCATCCGACACTTGACGATCTGTCATATATAAACATATTTATGTTTAGAGTGTTTAGAGACACGCGTTTTACTAGTTGCCAAAAATGATAATTTGACTACTGTCTTTCCTAAACAAAATTATAAACAGTGCTAAACAATTCTAGGCAGTGATAATCAATTCTAATGAATTCTAATCAATCCTGATCATTTCTATTCAATCCTAATCAATAATCAATGACTCCCTCTCTGCCCCCATGGAGACAAATGAGACCATTTTTTTCAATGGTGCTAGGGAGGTAGGGGCATGTAACGTAACTAATTTCAATCCTTAAGAAATGAATTAAAATTCCCCTCTAAGCAACAGAATTTTCCACCCTTTTGGATTACACGGAAAAAGATTCACCTCGGAGTCGATTATATAATTCGATTTTACTTTCATTTCGAATTAATTTTGACGTCATTCTCTTTAATTTTTAAGAATTAACTTTGGCGACAAATTCATTTTGACGTTGAATTAGTTTAACTTCAAAATAAATTTGGTAACAAAATTGATTCTAAATGTAAATGAATGTCGTGTAAAAGTCAATTTTGAATCTAAATTAACTTAAAGGCAAAGTAAATTCGAATTCCGAATTAAAATCAATTTGACGTCAAAGTCATTTAAATTTTAAATTAACTTTGGAACCAAATTCATTTTAATGGTGGATTAGAATTGACTTCAAAATCAATTCTTAATTTAAATTAATTTGACGTCAAAATCAAATCTAAATGAATTTTGCGTTAAAATAAATTCTACATCTAAATTAATAAAGCGACAAAGTCAATTCTACCTTCAAATGGGAAATAAATTTGACGTCAAAGTAATTTTAATTTAAAGTTAACTTTCCTGCCAAATTAATTTAGATTTACAATTGATTTTAACGCAAAATTAATTTTCAAGTTAATTTTAATTCAAAATTAAAATGAATTTGTTGGCAAAGTCATTTGAAATTTGAAATCAAAGTGAAATCATATTACATAATCGACCCTGGAACAGCAACAAGTTTTTCCTGATTATCGAAAGTCTTAATCGGAATCAATTTAAAATTTCGCTAATTCTAAAAATTTGGAGCTGTTACGGTTATTTCTTTTCCATGCAACAGTTTTCTCGAAAGTAGCAATTTCATATCAAAGTGGTACCAAAGTAACGAAATTAATACCAATTTGCATAAATTTATGTTTTGGTCCACATTTTTGGTGGCAGTTCGTAACAATATGATACTATCAAGTTACCTGCAAGACAGTTGCAGTGTTAACTTTCAAAAGTATAAAATTGTAACAATTACCAAAAATAGAATTGCAACGACAAATTGATACAAAAAATGTGTTTCAAACCAATTTACGAAAAGTTATTTTACTAAAAAATAACAAAAACTTGATTCCAACGAAGTTGATGCTAAATCGCAATCGGGTTATTTTTCCGTAAAATAATTTTTCGTAAATTGATCGAAATTTTTTACTTTGGTATCGATAGTTCAAAGGCGCCGCACAAAATACAAAAGAAAAAAATTTCGATCAAGTTAATTGAAAGCTTCAAGAAAGACTTAAAATGTGTTTCTGGAAAAATTTGTCTTCCGAAAAAATGTCGGTTTACGGGTTAGTTTACCAACTGAAAGTATTTAATTATTAACACTCAAGCGAGTAAACGTACCAGTAAATCGACTTTTTGTTAAAAAAAAATTTTTTTCAGAACTACAATTTGAGTTTTTCCTGAAGTTTTTAATTAATTTGACCGAAAATCTTTTTTTCAACGTATATATTGTGCCGGGTCCTTTAATATTTGGTGTCAGTTTAAGACTTTCAAAGAGGACCGTGCGCAGAAAGATGACCGTTGCCACTGCAGATGATTTCTTTCCTTCTCTGGATGCTGCCTCCGGATGGTGAAAAATTAATTACGATTTAGTTCTCTTAAAAATAAACCAGTGAAGGCCCCTTCGCATTCCTGGCTATTTTCACTATTTTTTCTCTGAGTTCGAGGTAATTTTTTGTAAAAACTATTACTTTAGAGTAAACCCCCCCCCCCCTCACAGAAATAGAAGTTTCAAGACAGAAATGCGAAGAAGTTTCATACAGTTCAGTTTGCAAACAGTAAAAGACACTGTCGACTTTTCTCCGTTTGTCTTTCAATCACAGAGGAAATCTTTTGCTGCTTCAAAATGAGTATCACAGAAATTGTACATCTGACGACTCTGCAAAAAGAAAACATTATTAATAAGTTAATTTTCTTTACCTAATAATAAACAAATACATTTTGTTTTGAATAGCTTTGTATTCAAAGCAAATACAATTCGAAAACAAAGGTACAATTTGAATACAAAGCTATTCAAAGCAAGTGCAAATAAGTTTGTATCAAGTCATTTGTTCAAAGCGAGTAAGCGAAGTTGAAATCGACACAAGAGGCAAAGTTCCAATAAACTGTTATTGACCCGGGGAATAAATATTTTACGAGTTGGCGTAGACATGGTCATCAAACAACACGTTCCTGAGGCTTCATCATCATATAGCTGCAAAAGGCGGAAGTGTATTTGCCTTTTACGATCATTGCGTAATGTTCTAGTCGTGCTGCACGCGACCTTGACACTAATCCTCAGTCAAGTGATTCATGTGGTCGCGAGCCATCCAGGTGGATTGGTGACGTGTATGTCACACAGATATGTGAAGACACTGCACGTAACCCAACTGGCTGCCTCGTTTTATTAACACTTAAGAGTTTATTGGCGGTCATAAAAGCGTCGTTTAGCTTTATTTGGCTGGTTTCGTCCAACCATGGGGCCTAGGACTACGTTAGAATTGTATATTACAGTTCCACTCTGCTTCTTCTTCTTCTTCTTCCTTTTTTTTTGTTGCTTCTCCTTCTTTTTAAAGTTCATTCAAGAAATCTCACGTTTGAGTGATGATGTAAACAAACCCTATTACCTTGCTCTTAAAATGGCGAGTTCGCATTTATCGGATGATGGGTCCCGATTCTGAAAATGCTTCCTCGCGTCAGGCTCGTAAAATTCACTATAGTTGCGAAATAGATGTCTAACTAAATAACTGTTTGAAATCATCTTTTTTCATTCATGCCCCCATATACGTGTCGTACTTAAAGAAACATTTTATGTTTACACACGAGTATAAAATGTGTGACGTTCACCGTTCGCTCGCTCCTTTGTGCCACTTTTCTTTCTCGAGCGGAGTCAACATGGCGATGCGAGATGGCGCTACCTCACCCTTTCCGCGTCGTGAAAACTTTCAGACGAAAACTCAATTTTTGTTTATTTTCTCTAAAAAATAGAAAAATTTTATTCATACGTAATTTTTCGTATTATATTTTTATTCTATTCTTATTGTATTTTTATTGTATTTTTATTGTATTCTTATTTTTTATCGTACTTTTCGAAGTACTCTTCCTTTAGTTTTAATTTTTAATTTCATTTTATATTGCAATTGTTCTGTATTCTTATTTTTTCCTATTTTTTTTTAACAGATATTTATTTATACGAGAGTCGATGAAACAACTCAAAAAAACTGATCTGGTTAATGTCTCTCTTAGACTAGGAGTAAAATTTCAATTAAAAAAGACGGCGTATGTATTTTAATTCTGAATGTAAACTGCTAACGTTATCAGGACTGCATATCAAGAGCGAGTAAAATAAAGTCGTATGAATTTCAAATTATAGAGTCTTTTTGCAGTTGATAAAAGAGTCTGTGGAATAAGGTATTCTCGTTCCTTTTATGTAAATTCTCCACGTCTTATCGACAACGATATTGACAAAAAAAAAAGAAGGAAAAAAAAGAATACACATTTGACGATTGCAGTTTATTCTGACATTCGATCGATTGAAATTTATTTCACAAAAAAAGAACACGATTCGTTTCTTTGATAAGAAAACGTAATATGTATAAATTTCAATCCCAACAAAAAAGCGATTCACAAACATTTTTATTAAAAATGTTAATTTCATTTTAAATCATTTTTTTCAGTTACTTTTTTCCCCTTTAATTCGATTTTTTTCTACTTTTTTTTTACCGTTTTCGTTATTCATTCGGTAAAATAAATAATCGAACTTTTATCTTTTGGGGAATTTATCACATTTTCGAGTACTTTTTTTTGGGGGGGGGAAAGTGTGAAGAACTATTTTAAAAACTAATTTTTCGCTTTAGTCAATTTATTCTTCCTTAAAAATATCTGAATTCCACTTACAGTGAATCGGAGGTTTTGAAAAAAAATAAACCCACCAGACAAGTGTGATCAAAGGAAATGTTATTGATCCGTCGATAGACTCAATTAAAAGCAAACAGAAGCTTTAGAAAATAAACCACTTCAGAAAATCAGAAGCTTTATCGTATAAATAAGATCGTTTTCGACGAAATCCCTTTTGATGTTTCTAGCGACAAAAATTTATTATTAACATTCGCTTCTTAATTTTTAAAAATAATTCAATTTTATTAATGAATCTTAACTTTATACATTAATAAGTTATTTTTTTATTTATTTATTATAAATTATTTCATTAAAGTAAATATTTGATTGACAGTCAAATAATCGGTTATTTGAATCAAATAAATTTTTTTTAGTGTTAAATTAGTGATTGACTTAGTCAATTGTCGAAATCGAACAGAATTAATTTGAATTAATAACGAAAATGTAAAATTAAAACTAAAAGAATACTTTTCTTTTAGTTTTAATTTTACATTTTCGTTATTAATAAAACATCGAAATAAAAATAAATGTTCTAAAAATAAAATAATTCTCTTTCTATTCTTAAATTTTCATTCGTTCAGTATCTAATCACAGTGAGCGGCGAATCATTTTTCTTTTCTATCTTTAATCACATTTTCTCTAATCGGATTTACACACGCAAGCGTATTTACTTGTGAATAAATAAATTTCTTTCACTTTTTTTAAAAAAATATTTTTTTTTTCCGCCTCTGAATATAAAACGAATTTGTGAAAATCCAAATTGGTTCCATGTAGACCGTAAATTATCATCTAAATCTTAGGAAATTTCCGCACCTTTTATATGTAATTCCAAAGAGCATTGATTTTTCCCCTCCTCTCTATCTCTTTTATCCAAAATGGAAGAGAGAATTCAGGGGGGGGATTATCAGCATTGATTACTGTATATAATTCCACGCCCTCAAATCGCTTCTCAAAGGGCCCTATATTTAGTCTCCTGGGGTAGAAAAAAAATCCGAATGGGTCTAAACGAAAAAATTATGAAATTAAAAAAAAAGAATCTTACGAATTTATTGACATTCAGGATAATATAAAAATATATTTGACATGCAATATCAAAAATCATTTTTTTCGATTTGGACTTTTAAAAGTCAAGTTGGACCTGCTGGTCAAGAAACGCCTCGAGTATATGTTCCGCACCATGGAAGACTCATAAATATTCCTTTTGGAGTACAAAACTCATAAAGAAACCGCTCTCGCGGTACGAAAAGGGTTAAGTCTTTTTTTTCGAGATTCTTTTTTATTTTTATTTTTTGGGCGAGAGAGAGCAGAAACCGGTCGCTTCGTTTGCGAGAAGGGACAAAAGAACTTCTTGTATTCGTTTCCTATAACCTTCGATACTAGAAATATTATACCGAAAGAGTTAAACGAGTCGCAATGCGTGAAGAATTCAAGGATTTTTTTCTTTTGAAATTCGGTATTATTTTTGATTAGAGGAATTTGAAAAAAGTTTGCATATAACGTACTAGATTTTTGTTTTTTTTTAATTGTAATTTTTGTCATATATGGTCGAATCACTACGAAATGGTAATTTTTTACTACACTGAGAAAAAAATGCTTTCGAATCAATGACATATTTGTTTGTCGCAATAAACGACTTGGACACTTTTTTTAAATTTCAACCACTAAAAGCTACTATTTCTGTTTTTTTTTTAGAATTTCCACTACTTTAAATTCGCTAATACTAGAAGTTAAAAAACTATTGTCAAAAATTATAATCAAACTCTTTAAGATGATTCAACTATTTTCAAATATTCGAAATTCAATTATTTTCAATTATTTTAAACAAAAAATTGAGAAAATTCTACGCAAATATTGAATTATTTTCATAAATAATAAAAATGTTATAGAAATTAAATTATTTGAAAAAAAAGATAATTGACATAAATTTTTTCGAAAGAAATAAATTCTTTAAAATTTGTTTATAAATTTCTTCAGAATCAATTATTTTCATAAATGATAAAATTCTTTTTAGAAATTCAATTATTTCCCTCAATAATAATATATTCATTGCAAAAATTCAGTTAAGTTTAAATACATTTTTAATAAAATTCCTCATAAAATGTAATTATTTTTAAAAATTTTATTCAAATTCGCCAAAGAATTCATTGAGGCTAAAAATTTGTTAATAAAATTCTTTATAAAGAATTCAATTTTAAGAAACATTCAATTATTCAATGAATTGTTTATTTTTGTATTTAAAATTTTAAATAATTGAATTCTCGTAGAATTTTCTTATTAAAATTTATTGATTTAAAAATGAATTTCAGTTAAAATTTTAGATTATAATTGAATATTAAAACAATTAAAGCAAGAATTTTTAGAAATAATTGAATTTTTAAAAGGAAATTGAAATATTTGAAAATTTGATTATTTCGTACTTTTAACTAAAAATTGTGTAAAATTAATTTTTTGAAAAAGTTTTATTCAATTTTTTTTTTTTTTTTGGAAATTATTTGTAATTTTTATTTTTTAAAATAATTTAAATTAAAAAATTTCTGTATAATCGAAATTTCGTAAAATTGAATTGTAAACAAAATAAATTTTTTTGTGCGGCATCCCTGATAAATTAAAGATTCTTTTCATGAAATGCACGGTTTAAAGAAAAAAGAAAAAAAAACATTCTCCGCACACGAGAGTGAGAATTGAGTTTGAAATTTTTTTTTTTCGAAGGGAACGAGAGATTTTGAACTGAAATGTAAAATAGTGTTATTTACAGTCTTTTCTCAGCGAGGAGCAACCCACGCCGTTGGCAATGAGAATGTATTTCTCGATTCCCATTGTTGATTCCCGTGGGAGCTGAGGGAAATGAAATTATACACTTTCTTGCCCGAAAGGTGAAGGGGGAGTTGAAACCGAACAAAATGGTGTCCTAAAGAGAGACGCGCCCCCCCTCCAGTCCTGACACTGCATATCTTTGATATGTTTACGACAATGAAGGACCGAAATAAGTTCGATTTTTTATTCAACGCGGAGAAACCAAAAAAAAAAAAAAAAAATTCTTTTTAGTTATTAGTATTTTTTTGGCAAAGTAACGGAATTTTTTTTTCAATCCTTTCATTTATTTCTTTCAATCGATTTGAATTTCGCGCTTAAAGACGCCATCTGGCGATAGAAATTAAGGGAACTGAACATAACCTGAAATATTCTACCTTTCTTCACTGCGCGTCACTTATAGAATGAATTCTATAGAATTTATTCGAAAAGTTGTCTGACAATATCAGAATATAGGAAATGTTTCCCAAATTACTGCGTGGGTAGAGGCAATAAATTGTTTCAAAAATACTTTCTGTTAATTTATAGCAAAATACCACGTGTTTAATTTCGCTCTGTAACTACAATTCATCGAAACTTGATATTTAAGGAAACGACAAGAGACTCTCACAAGTTTCTGACATTAATTAATACACTCTGAACTTTGAATTATATTACTTTCTTCCCTCCTGCCATCCCGCAAATTATGCCAAGAGCAAAAAATATTTTCCCAAAAAGAAAATTCTCAGAACTTTTTTTTTTCACAATTTCTTCTTTATTTTTTAGAGAACTCTATTCTTGGAGAATCCTAGAGAATATTTGCATTATTAGTAAACTTTTAATTGTATTTTGAAAATAAATATGAAACAGCTGCTGTTGGTCTATAGGAAAATGTTAGTCGGCTTTATTTTTTCTGTATGTTCATTTATCCACGTGGCTGATATTCTATTTGTAAAATGTTATAAATAGGCCAAATGTATATGAAGTGTAAATATTTACGAGAGCATGACGAAGGTCGATCGACATGCAGACGATATGGATGACGAGAGGAAGCTAGACTAGACACTGTATACAAGACGCAAAAGGGCGAACGTGACCGCCTTCATTGACTTTACGACCGCTAAAACGAGGCTTTATAGTTTGTGGGGTAGTTTGCCACTTTACGTGTTCCCTATATACTTCCTCAAGTATTACGCATCGCTTCCAGAAACATATGTCTCAACTCTTTTCTTATTTTTTTTTTTTTTTGCTCGTCGAGAATGTTACAAAGAAACGCCGAAATTTCGCCATCCGCTTTACATTTTCAAAAGGGATTTTTCTTCCCCCTGTGTGAAAAAAAGTATTTTTATTATTTACGTTGTATTTGCAATGGAAACTAAAACGCCTGCGCGGTTAGTATTCAGAAAAACGGCGCATGCGCTGAAATCAGATCGCATGCGCAGTTAGTATACAACGAACGGCGCATGCGCCAAAGTGCGTTATTCTTCTCGCTCTCATTATCCCCACTGGTCATAAATTTTCGATCATTTTTTATTTTTTAACCTTTGTTAAAAAAATCTACATAGGGAATTATAATTATTATCTACATAGGAAGAAAAATGTATTTTAAAAAAAGTTACCGTCACTAAAAAAAAAAAATTGGCGCCCAATAGCGCCAATGCTACTGAATTGCATTTTTTTAATCAATAATTTCTGTGTTGAATTAAGAAAATATATTAAAATATAATAATTAAATTTAAAACTGGAAGCATCATGTTGTCTAACGAAATATGTAAAATGGTTGAGTCATACTATTTTATTAAAAAAAATATTAATTAGTTTCAAATAAGTATTGACATTATTTTAAACAAAATTTTCAATTATGGAATTCGCACTCGATAATTAATTTTGGAAAAATAGCTTTCAAACTAAGTAGCTATCCAAAAATTAAACTTGACGACCAAAAAAACTCGTTTTAGACAATTCACAAAACTGTTCATTCTATATTTTATTTTCCTGACTTTTTCCTAATTTTAATCAAAAATATCTACTTCTTTCTTATATCCTACCAATAAATTGAAATTCTGCAACGAATTCTATTATTCATGAAAGAATTTAAATATTTATAATAATAATTGAATTCTTGTGAAGAATTTTATAAAAAATTTTTAATTTGCGTAATTGATTTCTTTCAACTAATTTTATGCAAATTCTAATTTAAATAATTAAATTCCAAAGAAATTTTTATTATTTATGAAAAGAATTGAATTCTTACGAAGGTCTTTACAGAAATTTTTTTAAATAATTAAATTTTACAAAGAATTCTATTAAAATTTTTGAGAATAATTGAATGTCTGTGTCGAATTTTATTAAATTTATTTTAAAATAATTGAATTCCTAAAAAGCATTTTATTATTCATGAAAATAATTGAATTTTTGCGAACGATTCTATTAGAATTTTTCAAAATAATTGAATTTCCAAGAAAAAAATTTATTACTTTGAAAAATAATTGAATTTACAAGAAAAAATTTATTACTTTTAAAAATAATTGAATTCTTGTGATGAATGTTGTTATCTATAAAAAAAATTAATTTTTCAAAAAATGTTATTAAAATGCCTCAAAATAATTGAATTTTCGAGAATAATTTTTATGAAAATTTTTGTGTATAGCTTTGATTTTTTGCTTTTAAAGTGAAATAATTAAAATAAATAGAAAATAATTGAAGAAACTATCTTGTAATCTTGAAGGAGAATTTTTCTTTTACTTTTTGAAAACTTGAAACAAGGTAAAGGGGAAGGGAAGGAAAGAAAAGGAAAGGAAGGAAAGGAAGGGGGGGGGGGGGGGGAGAATCAAGTAATTTTTTCACTACATTTGCCTGTTTCATTAAAAAATTTCTTTTTTCGTCCTTGAATAATAATTTTCGAGGAGGATTTTGTTATTCATCGACAAAATTAAATTCTTTCGAATAATTTTAATAAAAATAATTCAATATTTGCGAAGAATTTTCTCAATTTTTTTTTTTTTAAATAATTCAATTTTTTGGAAAATGTTATTAAAATATGGTGGATATTAAAAATCAATGAATTAGGAAAAATATTTGAAAATAATTGAATTTTGGCGAAGAATTTTATTACTTTGGAAATTAATTGCATTTTGGTTATGAATATTAATTTGTCACTTATAAAAATAATTGAATTTAGCAAAGAATTTTTTTTAAATTTCTTAAAATAATTGAATGTCTGAATAGAATTTTGATATTTATTCAGATAATTGAATTCTTTTAACGAATTTTAATAAAATTTTGAAGAATAAAAAAAACTTCAAATAATTTCGAAAAAAATTCAATTAAACTTTTCCAAAAAAAGAATTTTATTTAATTCTACAGAATTTTTAGTTAAAACTCAAAAGTATGAAACGACAAATATTTAAAGATTTTAATTTGACACCTTTTTAAAATTCAATTGTTTCTTAAAATTGAATTCTCATAAAGGACTTTATCACTGAATTTCTAAATAAACAATTGAATTTTTTTGTCGGATTTAAATAAAATTTTTAAAAATAATTACATTTTTTAAGGAACTCGATTAAAAATGTATTAAAAATAATTAAAACTCTGCTATGAGTTTTATTATTTATAAAAATAATTGAATTCCGAAAAAAATTATTATTTACAAAAATAATTCAATCCATGTAAAAATTTTATTAACTATAAAAATAATTGAATTATTGCAAATAAAAGAAATTTATAAAAAATTTGTAAATAATTGAATTCCTGTGAAATTTTTCCTACTTATGAAATTAATTAAATTTTCCCGTAGAATTAAAAAAAAAGTTTTTCTTAAATAATTCAATTCTTTTGGAAAATTTTATTAAAATAATAAATATTAAAAATCATTGAATTGAGGAAAATTTTTGAAAATAATTAAAATTTTGCTAAGAATTTCATTAAAATTTTTGTAAATTAAAAATTTTAAATTCTATTTTTTAACATCCAAACAATTTTTTTCTCCTGTTAAAAATGCCCCTGAAAAAAAAAATTATTAAAATTAGTTCTATTTTTCTATTTCAAAACTTGTTATAATTTTTAATTTTCCTAAATTGAAATTCTCCTCGAAATAATTAAGAATCAATAAACGAGTGTGTAATCGATAAAATAATCAAATATAATTTAATGAGCCATTTTACGAGAGGTAAAAAATACATAGAGCATTTTTTGCTTTTAAAGTGAAATAATTAAAATAAATAGAAAATTGAAGAAACTATCTTGTAATCTTCAAGGAGAATTTTTCTTTTATTTTTTGAAAACTTGAAACAAGGTAATTACCCTTTGAGGGGGGTGGAAGTGGGGGGAGAGGGGAATCAAGTAATTTATTCACTACATTTGCCTGTTTCATTAAAAATTTTCTTTTTTCGTCCTTGAATAATAATCTTCGAGGAGGATAATTACAGAGGGAGAAACTAAATATACGGAATTACTAAAACTGATTAAGTAATGAGGAGAACGTGATAAGGGGGTCTAATTAGAAGGCAAAGGGAGGATGTTTAATTAACCCCCGAGACTTGTTTAAGAAAAAGGAAAGAAAAAAAAAATTAAATATATATATATATATACCATCTTGAGTATGTCTACATTTGTATGGTTTGTGTAATTTAGCGAAATATATTTGGTTGCTCAATTTCCTTGCGGCAGAAGAGTCTTTCGAGTATATTTCGTTTCAACTAAAGCCTGTTCTAATTCCAGAGGATTCAAGTTTTGCATGTATATTTATGTGTGTATGTGTGTGTGATTATTTCTTCTCTTTTTCCCCGTCGGTCGATTCTCTCTCTCTCACTCTACGTCTTTCGTGTGGTTATAATTAAGCTCGGAGCCTGTTTCAGCCATCGCGACTGAAGGAGGCGCTCGGGACGCCATTGCCGAAATATTCTTGGCCGCCGGCACCGTCTGTCTTCGTTTAAAACGTGTAATCTACTTCGATTAACAGATAATTGGATTCATTTGCTTTTAGTTTTGAAAGGATCTTTGCCAATCGAGACCTTGAAGTGGATTTAGAAATTCTAGAACCATTATTAGATGGATTTTAGAAAATATTTATATTCTTTTTTTAATATTTGAAAATATTTTTTTATATTCTTTATTTAATATTTGAAAATATTTATTTTCTTTTTTTAATATTTGAAACTATTTATTTTCTTTTTTTAATATTTGAAAATATTTATTTTCTTTTTTTAATATTTGAAAATATTTATTTTCTTTTCTTAATATTTGAAAATATTTATTCATTAAATATTTTCAAACATTTATTTAATATTTTTGATAATATTTTGCTATTACAGGGTTGCCGCAAATAATTTTATTTTATTTTTCCCTGACTTTTCCCTGATTTTCAAACAAAATTTTCACTGTTTCCCTGACCCTAAAGATAATATTTTGATTCACTATAAAAATTATTAGATACTCAAAAAAATGTTCTATTACATTTTTTTACAAATTTCTTTAATTGTAAAATTATTCAAAAAAAAAAAAAAATCAATAACTTCTTTTTTAAATAAATATTTAATCATTATTATTCTTCTGTAGGAATTAAAATTTTTCAAAACATTCAAATTCAAACCTTTTTGAAATTCAACAACTTATAAGAATATTATTACAAAACATGAAGAAGACGATCACTCCGAGTCTTCGACTCGGAGTGATCGTCTTCTTCATGTTTTGTAATAATTTAAATTACCATAAAATTTTTCAAAAAAAAGTTGATTATTTACAAAAATCCTAATAAAATCCTTCACAAGAATTTAATTATTTTTACAAGTAGTAAAATTTCTCAAAAAAATTCAAATATTTAAAAAAATTTAATTTAAAAAAATAAGAAAATTCGTAGCAATAATTCAATTATTTTCATAAATAATAAATCGATTATTCGGTTTTTCATTTTTAAATCAATTTTTATTAGAAAATTCTAGAAGAATTCAATTATTTAAATTTTTAAAAAAATAATTTATTAAAAAATTGAATATTTGTTAAAATTGAATTCTCATAAAGAATTTTAACAACAAATTTTTAAATAATTGAATTCTTTTGACAAATTTTAATAAAATTTTTAAGCATAATTACATTTTTCGAGAAATTTGATTAAAATATTGTATCAAAAATAATTAAAATCTTGCGATGAGTTTTATTATTCATGAAATTAATTCAAATTACCCCAAGAATTTTATTAAAATTTTTCTAAAATAATTATTTTAGAAAAATTTTAATAAAAAATTTCGGAAGAGAATTTTATTATTTATAAAGATACTTGAAATTTTGACAAGAATTTTTTTCTTTATCATAATTAAATTTCTGCAAAAAAATTTATTATTTATAAAAATAATTGAATTCTTGAAAAGAACTTTGTATAATTTTTTTTTTAAATAATTGAATTCTTGCGACGAATTTTATAAAAATCTTTTTTAAAAATTGATATTTTTCCGAAAAAATTTATGAAATTTTTTATTTTTAATAATTGAATTCCTGTGAAAATTTTATTATTTATGAAAGTAATTGAATTATTTCAAAGAAATTTATTAAAAATTTTGTTAATATTGGAATTCCTGTGAAATTCTGCCAAAGAATTTTATTTAAATTTACAAAAATAATTTAATTTTGGTGAAGAATTTTATTATTTATAAAGATACTTGAAATTTTGATAAGAATTTTTTTTTTAAATTTGTAGACATAATTTAATTTTTGCGAAGAATTTTATTACTTTTGAAAATAATTTAATTCTTTCTACGAATTTTATTCAAGTTTATAAAAATTATTGAATTTCTGCAAAAAATTTTATTATTTATAAAAATAATTGAATTCTTGAAAAGAACTTTGTTCCATTTTTTTAAAAATAATTGGATTCTTGCGAAGAATTTTATAAAAATCTTTTTAAATAATTGATATTTTTCGAAAAATTTCATGAAATTTTTTATTTTAAATAATTGAATTCCTGTGAAAATTTTATTGCTTATGAAAGTAATTGAATTTTTTCGAAGAAATTTATTAAAAATTTTGTAAATAATTGAATTCCTGTGGAATTTTGCCAAAAATTTTAAAATTTTATTAAATTTTTTAAAAAGAATTGAATTTCAATGAAGAATTTTATTATTTATAAAGATAATTAAAATTTTGACTAAAATTTTTTTTTTAAATTTTTGAACATAATTGAAATTCTGCGTAGAATTTTATTACTTTTGAAAATAATTGAATTCTTGTGATATTGATTATTTCTGAAAATAATTGAATTTTACAAAAAATTTTATTAAAATTCCTTAGAACAATTTGAATGTCTTGAAACAATTTTGATTATTTAATATTTAAAAATATTTATTCATTAAATATTTTCAAACATTTATTCAATTTCTAAAATTCAGAAAAAAATTTTGAATTCTGATGTCTTGAAATTTAATAAAGTTCTTTAAAACGATTTAATTATTTTCAAAAAATTTAATATAATTCTTCACAAAGAGATTCATTTATTTTCAATACAATTTTAATAAATTTTATCTAAAGAATTGAATTATTTTTCAAAATTTTTATCGATTTTTTATAAAATTCTTTATGAGAATTAAATTATTCTCAATTCAAATTGAAATTTAATTCCTCAAAAGAATAATTTTAGTAAGTTTAGTAATTTTAATGATTTTAGTAATTTTAGTAATTTTAGTAATTTTAGTAATTTTAGTAATTTTAGTAATTTTTAGGAATTTAGTGACTTTAAAATAAATAATAAATAATTTTCAAGTTTAAGCAATAAAAGATGATTTTTTTTAGGAAGGGAAAATTTTTGGTTTCCGGTAGTAAATAGTTTTGACAAATGGTGGTTTCACACTTTCGAAATAAGAATGAGAAAAAACCATATGATTTGGGAGTTTTTTGCACAAATATCTGTTCTACATGTGTCTTGGGTTAAACATTTTTTTTTCCTATAACCACTAAAAGTTCGGCTACTGACAAAATGAATTTTAGCTTCCTGGTTCCTGAGAAATACTCGAAGGTCATGTGTAATAAAAAAAGGGTATCGTCGTTCGAGTTTTCAAACGTCGCCAACCCTTTTGCTTTACAGCTTTACAGTTTTATGACTTGAAGGTCATTTCAGCGTCCTTCAACTTCCTCCGCTTTGGGAAATTACAATTTGAAAGAGTTAACTTTATAATAATACACAACTAGAAACATGAGAACAACCCTGTAATTGTAAACTTTTCCTTTAGTTGGTTTTCAAAAATTTCTATTTTCCTTTAACTTATTTTTCTAGCTATTTTTTAGTTCATTATTTTTTAAATTAATTTTTTTAGTTAATTTTTTAGTTATTATTTTCCTAGTTATTTTTTTAGTTCATTATTTTCCTGATTAATTTATAAGTTATTTTATTAGTTAATTATTTTTCTAATTAATTTTTTAGTTGGTTTTTTTAGTAAATTTTCTAGGCAATTTTTTTGTTAATTTTCTAGTTGATTTTCTTGTTAATTTTCTAATTTATTTTTCTGTTAAGTTTCTTCATAATTTTCTAATTGATTTTCTTTGTTAATTTGCTAGTTTTTGTTAATTTTCTTGATAATTTTCCATTTAATTTTCTAGTTAATTTTCTAATTAAGTTTCCCTTACTTAATTTTCAAAAAAGATTATTAAAAAATATTTTTCAAAATGAATTCTTAAAACTTATTGTGGCAGAAAATTATTAATAAACTGAAAAGACAAGTTTATAAAAAAAAAAATTTTTTCTTTACTTAATAAACTGGTTTTAATAAAGCTCGAGCAAGTTTTTTTTTTAGTACACTACTCTAGTGAGGAAAAAAAGCAAGTTATAAAAGTTTATAAATGAAAATATTAAAAAAGTTCTTGAGAAATAAGAAAATTGTTTTTCTTAATATAAAGAATAAATAAAATTATGTTCGTTGTGATTTTATAATTTTAATGAGGGACTGGAAAAAATCGAATTGCTATATACAAAAGAGAAAAAGAGAAGAAGAAAGAAAGAGAGTGCCAGAGAGAGAAGGAGAGAGAAAAAAGAGAGAAATGAAGTAGCCGAGAAAGAAGAAGCAGACGCTTTTTAATTAGAGCATCAGACAGGGATGACAGCCAACAATATTTACACCCATTTACAAAAAGATTATTATACTTTTAACTGCCTGAGACTTGTTACTCATCCCGACTGTTAAAGACGTTCTCTCGTTTGTTTAAATAAAAATAAAAATATTTATTACTTTCATTTTTTTAGTACCAATTGAGAAAAATTTCCCCCTTCTTCATATTCGTAAATGCAAGAATAATTTGTATTTTTTTCGATTTTTCTTTATTTTTTTTACTTTCATTCTTTTCCACTTTTCATTTTCAGTGTAGAAAATTTCTTCGGATGTTAATCTTGACCAGGGAGACGATTATGTAATTTCTTTTGTCTTTCACTTCTAAGTCCATTTTCACTTTCATTTTCTCTTTAAAGATTTTCATTTTATGAAAGTTTCATTTTCCGTTTTATTTTATAAACATTTCATTTTCACTTTCATTTTCTTTTTAAAGATTTTCCTTTCATGAAAGTTTTATTTTCCCTTTTATTTTATAAAAATTTCATTTTCACTTTCATTTTCTCTTTAAAAATTTTTGTTTTATGGAAGTTTCATTTTCCCTTTTATTTTATAAACATTTCATTTTCACTTTCATTTTCACATTCATTTTCACTTTCATTTTCTTTTTAAAGATTTTCCTTTCATGAAAGTTTTATTTTCCCTTTTATTTTATAAAAATTTCATTTACACTTTTATTTTTGCTTTCATTTTCACTTTCATTTTCTCTTTAAAGATTTTCATATTATGAAAGTTTCAGTTTCCCTTTTATGTTATAAAAATTTCACTTTCATTTTTTGCTTTCATTTTCACATTCATTTTCAAGAAAATTTTATAATCAAATCAAATTTTACTATGAAATTAAGAGCGAAAATCTGTTAAAGGGAAACTATTTTATTACAGAGATTTTCATTTTCACCGTTTCATTTCAACTTTAACAGATTTTTTACTCTTATATTGACAAATATTCATTTTCTCTTTCATTTTCACTTCTTATTTTACTTCCATAAATATTCATTTTTATAATAATTAGTTTCACTTTTATTTAAAAGGATTTTTTCAATTTAATTTTCACTTTGGATGTGAAAATGAAAATCTGATAAAGGGTAAAAATGTAAATTTTAGGGAATTTCATTTTCACTTTCACACAAATAGATTTCTTTTTAATTTCATTTTTACTTTGAATTTCCATTTTCACTTCTATTTCAACAGTTTATTCTTCATTTCCAATAAGGACATGAATATGAAAGTGAAAATGAAAATCTGTGGAAGTCAAAGTGAAAATGAAAATAAAAATCTGTCAAAGTGGAAGTAAAAGTGAAAATAAAAATATGTCAAAGTGAAGTAAAAGTGAAAATGAAAATCTGTAAAAGTGAAAGTAGAAGTGAAAATGAAAGAGAAAATCTGTCAAAGTGAAAGTAAAAGTGAAAATGAATGTGAAAATCTGTCAAAGTGAAATTAAAAGTGAAAATGAAAATCTGTAAAAGTGAAAGTAGAAGTGAAAATGAAAGTGAAAATTTGTTAAAGTGAAAGTAGAAGTGAAAATGAAAGTGAAAATCTGTCAAAGTGAAAGTAAAAGTGAAAATGAAAGTGAAAATCTGTCAAAGTGAAAGTAAAAGTGAAATTTCATAATCAAACCGCAGGTCGGTCAGAACATTTAATTTCCAGTTACGAAAATTCCAAATTAAAATGAAAAATTAGAAGCAAAGAAAAACAGAAAAAAAGTTGAAGTAGATAATTTTCGTTCATGCGCCGGCATAAATGAAGACTAAATGAAATCGAATGCATCATTTTGTTTCGAGTGGATCGACCTTTTTCCGAGTGAATAATAGACTCTTAGAGAAAATACGAGGCAGTAAAATTGCGGCATTTTCTCTAGCAAAATATATACACATGTATATACTCGGAGCGTTGTTAACGTGCCATTTTCTTTACCCGCAAGGTCCTGAAACTATATACACGCGAGGCTCTCCTCTTTTGCGCTCTCTCTCTCTTTCTCACACGACTCGTCTCTCGAATTTACGTACACGAGAGGAGAGAGCATAGGGAAAATTATACAAATTAACCGCAGAGCAAATTGACGAGTAAATTATACAATTACAGAGACGAGCAACGTAGTCAACGTGAATGGCCAATGAGAATCAGAGAGTATATATATAGTATGGAGAATGAGGTCCTTTTAGTCCGACGGACTATATAGAATGAAACGAGAACAGAGAGGATCCTCGGCAAGCGAGGAGAAGAGATTCAAGAATGTCGGAGGAAGGTGAGGGTCCAATCAAGTTCTAATTAGCTGGTACGGTAGTTTAGGTCCCTGGCCTCAAAACTCGTCTGCCCTCCTCCTTCTTTCTCTCAATTTCGAATCCTCCCTTCTATACTCGTCGAATTATTAGTTCCTTGTCAAATAATTTCATCCTCTCTGGTATAATCAACTTTCGAGTTTACTTTTGTTTTCTTTCTCGATATTGACTTCAATCGAGATTATATTTTTTGTTGCTCTCTGAATTTTAAATCAGTTGAAAATAACTGATTTAGAAAAGCAAAAAGTCAGGTGCTAATTCACAGATTTTTTAAGGATATCAAATTGAGACAAAAAAATGAATAAAAAATGTTGCTTCGCAACACTTTTGATTCACTTTTTGCCTCAATTAGTAAAGTTTGACTAATTTTTTTACTAATTTAATTAGTCAAGTTTAACTAATTTTTTTTACTGATTCAATTACTCAAGTTTAACTAATTTTTTTACTGATTCTTTTAGTCCAGTTTAAGAGTTTAACTAATTTTTTTACCGATTTAATTAGTCAAGTTTGACTATTTTTTTACTGATTCAATTAGTCAAGTTTAACTAATTTTTTTACTGATTCAATTAGTCAAGTTTAACTAATTTTTTTACTGATTCAATTAGTCAAGTTTAACTAATTTTTTTACTGATTCTTTTAGTCCAGTTTAAGAGTTTAACTAATTTTTTTTACCGGTTTAATTAGTCAAGTTTGACTAATTTTTTTTACTGATAAAATTAGTCAAGTTTGACTAATTTTTTTTACTGATAAAAGTAGTCAAGTTTAACTAATTTTTTTACTGATTCTTTTAGTGAAGTTTAAGACTTTAACTAATTTTTTTTACTGATTTAATTAGTCAAGTTTAACTAATTTTTTTACTGATTCTTTTAGTCAAGTTTAAGACTTTAACTAATTTTTTTTACTGATTTAATTAGTCAAGTTTAAGAGTTTAACTAATATTTTTTAACGATTTTATTAGTCAAGTTTAATTAATTTAAGTTTTTTTTTACTGAAAATCAGCCATTATTTCACTGACAATAATTTATTTTTTACTGATTCAGAAGCAAAAAGTCAGTCACTGATTGTTAGTTAAAACTATCATTTTCAACTGATTCAGATTTAGAGAGTAAAAAAAACAATCTTCAAATTCCAAATTTTGCAAATTGTTTTCGACTTTTCGAATAAAATTGACTCACTAAATTATTGAATTGGAGAAAATTTGACTAATTCTCGGTAGAAGCCTATAGAAATTGCTAGTTAAGACTAAATGTACTGATTTAATTAGTAAACATTTTACTAAATTTAATTTCAAAAAGGATTTTTTAATTTTCTGCAAAATTAACTTTTTTTTTACCTTTTTAATTCTAATGAATTTTTTAATATTTTGCAAATTAATTTTTTTCATTAACTTTTTTCAACAAAAAACAAAGATTTATTAACAAATTGACATTTTTTTTTAACTATTGTTGTCTAGCAAAATAGCAAAATAGTTTAAATAAATGACAATATTTAGCTATTGCTATCTATCAAAATAGAAAAATAATTAAAAAACGACAATAGTCATTGTTGTCTAGGAAGATAGGAAAATAGTTAAAACAACAATAGTAGAAAATTATTGTTGTCTAGGAAAACATTAAAATAGTTAAAACAATGACAATAGTTATTGTTGTCTAGCAAAATAGCAAGAAACGTTAAAAAATGACAATAGTTAGATATTGTTGCCTAGAAAGATAGCAAAATAATTAAAACAATAACAATAGCAATTTATTGCTTTTTAGCAAAACAACAAAATTGTTAAACAATGACAGTATTAAGCTAATAATATAATATAATAATAATATAATATATATAATAATAATATAATATAAAAAATATAATAATAATAATAATAATAAGTAATAAATGTAATAAACCAAATGTAATAAAAAAATAAAGCAAAATAGTAAAAATAACGACAAATGTTATTTTTTTCTAAAAAAATAGTAAAAAGCGACAATAGTTATTGTTGTCTAGGAAAATAGCAAAATAGTTGAAACAACAACAATAGCTAACAATTTAGCTATTGTTGTGTAGTAAAATAGTTAAAAAACGACAATTTTATTTATTGCTTTCTAACGAAATAGCAAAATAGTTTTAAAAAATGCCAATATTTAGATATTTCTATCTAGCAAAATAGAAAAATAATTAAAAAAACGACAATAGTTATTGTTGTCTAGAAAAGTAGCAAAATGGTAAAAAAATGACAATATAGTTAGCTATTGCTGTCTAGCAAAATAGTTAAAACAAAGAAAATATTTAGCTATTGCTGTCTAGCAAGACAGAGAAATAGTTCAAACAAAGTGAATATTTAGCTATTGCTATCTATAAAAAAAGCAAAATAGTTAAAATTATTGATAATATCTAGCTATTGCTATCTAAATAATAAGCAAAATAGAAAAAAAATTAAAAGACAAATAGTTTTAAAAACGACTCTTTTTGCTATTGCTATCTAGAAATATAACAAAATAGTTTTAAAAAAATTGCAAAAGTTTGTTATTAATGTCTAGAAAAACAGCAAAATATTTGAAACAACGACAATAGTTAGCAATTTTGCTATTTCTCAACTTATTAGTTAGGAGAAGTTAAAAGTTTTTTTTAAATAGAAATCTTTCAGTGACGGTAGGACATAATTTTCAGTTAGTAGGCCGTCGCGTCGGCTTCGAAGGACACACAATGTGACCTCTTCGATATGTTGAGATCACGATTTTTACAATGAGGTCACGTGATGGAATGTGATTTATCATCCTGAGAAACTACTGTGGGAACCAATTAACTATCTGTCATCGAGCTACACCCCCGCACAAGTTTATTTTAATTATTATTCATCTAATTTATCGTGAATGAGGGAAAAAAAATTATTTAAAGAAAGCTATGTAGGTAATAGTTTTTACTCTATTTTTAATATAATAATAAAATTTAGACAAATATATAATTAATAATTCTAATTTTTTCTCAATGTCATAATTTCACAATGAATCGAACTATTATTTTCGCTTATTTTCGAAACAATATGCAATCAGTTCAGTTTTGGCCCCTGTTTGCCTCAGGGCCTAGAAAACTATTTATTTGTGAGAAGTCAAAAGAAATTGTTTTTTGGTACAATTAAAATATTTGTTAGTCGAAATAAAATAAATATTTTCGATAAATGTAATTTTTCCATCAAATATCTCTAAAATTTTAGAATTGAGAGAAAATAATTTATTTTCTATAAATTCTAAAATTTTTCTAATTTAGAAAAAGAAAAAAAAAAATTATAGAAATAAAAAAGAAGAAAACATGAGAAATAAAAAAATCTTTTCACTACAAACTTATCCTGGGAAAAAAAAATTAATAAACGTAGAGATTTCATGGATGCTGTGCATAAACATCAGCACCATAGAGAAATGTATCTTTGAAATATGTGTATATATAAAGGAGATGAGAGAGGACAATCCCTGTATTGAACAGTTGCGCGCGCGCGCGCACACACATCTCGCATAGGAAAGATGACGACCGCATCCATTACTATAGGAGGGCCACTCAAGAATAAATTGTATAAGTCTGATCTTTCGCCAAGGTCATTCGATATATTCACTACATATATATAGAACTTCGTTTTCCAGCATCCACTTTCCAGAATGAAACATCGAATCTCAAAAGTGCTGGTTTTATATGACCCCTTTTGGTTATTGCTTATTCCACAATCCAGCTTAGATTTCAAAATCTATCTGACTTCACTTTAAAGGACACCAGAGGGACGAATTTCAAAACGAATGTTCGCTCTGTATATCTCTAAAACTCTAAAGTGAAATTTACACTATCGCGAAATTTCATCTTGAGCCAGAGTCGAGAGGAAATATCACCCCTCTAAGTACACTTTTTTAAACTGATTTTATTTATTTCAAAAAAGAAGAAATAAATTAAAATTATTTATTTCAATGCATAATTTTTATTTTTTTAAAGAAAGAATGTCGGAGGAATGTAATTTTGTTATGCAGTTTGAAAAATATTTAGTTATTTTTCGATCCGAGGGGAAAAAAAATAAATTTCGAAAACTAAACGAGAAAAATTCTTCAATATTGTCGCACGTTTCTATAATCAGAAGATTAAAATACAGTTTTTCGAAAATTCCCCAAAGATATTGAGAATTTTTGCTGAACTCTTACAAGCGATAATCTTAAAATTTTACGATGACGTTTCTTACGTATATACATACATTTGTCGCAAAACAGAATGAATAAATATTTGTGGATTTTCGAAAAATTTCGCCAACAAAAAAAAAAAAGAAAAGAAAGTAAAAGACCATATAAATTTTTCATATTTTGTAAGAATGAAAATTTAAAATACATTTTTTATTCCTTAATTTAAATATTATATGTAATTTTGAGACACTTTTTTTTAGAAAGTTTTAAATTTTAATAAATATGTATTTTTCTTTTTTTTCTTTTTTTGAAGAAATGGAGAAAAATGTAGTGAAAATTTTAGTGAATCTATTTTTTTTCCTTTTTGCCCATTTCTTCTTCGTCTTTTTTTTTTTTTATCTCGTAGCTTGGAAAATGCATCTCATCAGCTCTTCCTGTTTCGGATGAAACTTTTCACCTGGTCACCTCTCATGGGTATAGCATTTTCTTCATTTCCAACCCTCTCCAATATAAGGAAATTCGCGCACGTACTGACAACACGGCGCCCTGGCCCATGCACCACCTACGAATTGCGACGTTAAACTCCGAACTTCTCCACAAGAAAAAAAAAAAAAAAACCGAGTGAGTCGAAAAATATATTTGAAAATATTCTTTTTCCCTCGAATGAGAAAATTTGCCAAGATCCAAGTAAATCGTCGCGTCTAAAAATCTGGGCACGTAAACCGACTTTGTCCATTAGTATCCTTTTCCTTCTATTTTTCAAAGTCGATATATTCCATCATGAAACTTGGAAAACTCCTTTTTCTTTATTGACCCGAAAATGATGCAAGTTCCTTTTTTCATACACATATGTGTTAAGGGTGAAAAAGTTGAAAAATTCTACTTTCATACATTTTCTTTTTTTACTGCTCTCAGAATTTTTGAGACAAAATAAGAGAAAAAATAGACAAACTTCTTTATTTGTAAATTAAATTTTTCCAGTTTTTTAAAACAATATTTATATTTTACAAAATTTTTAATTCAAACCTTTTTGAAAATTAACATAACTTATAAAAAAAAATGTTATGAAACATAAAGAAATCGATCACTCCGAGTCTTCGACTCGGAGCAATCGATTTCTTTATGTTTTATAATAATTAAAAATTACTTTCATCATTTCAATTCAATTATTTTTTTCCAAAATTTTTTAACTAAAATTCTTCTTTATAAAGTGTAAATTAATTATTATTAATAATTTTTGAAACATTTCTTTGAAGATTTTCAAATCCTTTTGTATTTACAATTCAATTTAACGAAATTTCATCGATTATTCGGAAATTCTTCAATCAAATATATATTAGAAAATAAAAAATTCAAATATGTTAAAAAAAATTCAATTGAACTTTTACAAAAAAATTAAATCTACACAATTTTAAGTTAAAAGTATGAAAAATTCAAACATTCAAAGATTATAATTTGAAACCTTGTCAAAACTCAATTATTATCTAAAGTTTTAACTGAAATTCATATTTGAATCAAATATTATTAGAAAATTCTACGACAATTCAATTATTTAAATACAAAAAAAATAATTTATTAAAAAATTGAATGTTTTTTAAAATTGAACTCTCATTTAAAGAATTTTATCAACAAATTTTTAAATAGGTAATTAAAATTCTTTTGAAGAATTTCAATAAAATTTTTAAGAATAATTTCATTTTTCGAGAAATTAGATTAAAATTGTATTAAAAATAATTGAATCTTTGTACAAAATTTGATTGAATTAAGAAAAGTTTTTGAAAATAATTGAAATTTTGACAGGAATTTTATTAACATTTTTGAAAATATTTGAAATATTGCCAAGATTATTATTAAAATTTTTAAAAATAAAATTGAATTTTGAAGAAAAATTTCAATATTTATAAAATAATTGAAATTTTGACAATTAATTTTTTAAACTTTTGATCATAATATTGAATTTCTGGGAAGAATTTTATTACTTTTGAAAATAATGGAATTCTTGAGACGAATTTTTTAATAATATTTCTTTTTAAATACCTAATTATTTTTAATACAAAAATAAATAATTTATTAAATAATTGAATGTTTCTCAAAATTGAATTCTCATAAAGAATTTTATGAACAAATTTTTAAATAATTGAATTCTTTTGACGGATTTTCATAAAATTTTAAGAATAATTACATTTTTCGATGAATTCGATTAAAATTGTATAAAAAATAATTGAAATTCTGCAATGAATTTTGTTATTTATGTAAATAATAATTGAATGCCTGTAAAAAATTGTATTACATATTTAAAAAAATAATTGAATCTCTGTAAAAATAAATTGAATATTTTTGAAAATAATGAAATTATTGTAAAGAACTTTATAAAAAAATTTGTAAATAATTGACTTGCTGTGAAACATTTGTTATTTATAAAAGTGATAAAAAGGTTTGCTTAGAATTTTATCAAAAAATTTTTAAAATAATTCATTTCTTGTGGAAAATTTTATTAAAATAGTAGATATTGAAAATCATTGAATGGAGGAGAATTTAAAAAAAAATTGAATTTATTAACAAGAATTTCATTAAAATTTTTGAAAATAATTGAATTTTGGAGAAAAATTTTAATATTTATAAAGATAATTGAAATTTTGACGATGATTTTTTAAAACTTTTGACCTTAATTGAGTTTCTGCAAAAAATTTCATTACTTTTGAAAATAATTGAATTCTTGTGATGAATTTTTTAATAATATTTCTTTTTAAATACCTAATTGAATTCTTTTGTGAAATTTTTTTTGAAATAGTAGATATTGAAAATAATTGAATTTTGATAAATTATAGAAATTAATGAAATTTCTACAAAGAATTTTATTAAAATTATTTTGAAAAAAAATTGAAGTGTTAAAAAAAATTTCATTAATATTTTTTAAAATAATTTAATTCTTTCAAGAAATTTAATAAAAAATGAATTGACAATAATAATTAAATTCTAATAAATAAATTATAGAAAGGCATTTTAAAATAATTGAGTTTCTTTGATGAATTTTAATAAGATTTTTAAGAATAATGACATTTTTCGAGAAAAATAATGACATTTTCCATTAAAATTTTATTAAAAATAATTGAAATTCTACGATGAGTTTTATTATTTATGAAAATAATTGTAAATCTATAAAAATTTTTATTATTTATGAAAATAATTGAATTATTGCGCAGAAAAATTGTAAAGGCAACTCTTTTAAAATTGAATTAAGAAATTTGAATTAAGAAAATTGAATTAAAGAAAAATTAGATTTCAAGAATAAGCACAATAACTTTCCAGGATTCCAATCAAAATTCCCTGACTTTTCCAGGTTTTTTCAAGGTTTATAAAATTCCCTGACATTTCCAGGTTTTCCAGGTTTCCAGGTTGCATGGCAACTCTGATTGTAAATTAAAATTACAATAAGAAAAAAATAAAAAAAACAGATTTAAAAAAAAATTGCAAATTTGTTTCCAGTATATAGATATTTATTCGATTCGATAAAAATTCGAATCTTGAGAAAGAAATATTTGATTGGAATATTCTATTAATCGGATAAGAGAAAATATTTGCATACTCAATTGTATTTCAAGACTCGCATAAATATAAGTATTTCAAGGTTTCTTCTCTCCTAAAAAAGAGAAAAAAAAAAAAAAATTTGCCGAAACATAGTTCGAGGACCGTCTATATTTAAGAGGCAAATAAACTTTCAATTGGTCGGAACAAGAATTCATTTGACCGGCTGAATTCATGATTACCTCTCTCGACTATGTATATGCGCGTATTCTATATTCAAATAAAAGCCCCTTTAACATGACTCAATTTTCTCATTTCTTACATTTGACTTAGTTTCGCAATCTACATTCATATATTATAAATGAAAAAATTATTATAGAAATAGAAAGATACGGACAAGAGAAATTCTTCCCCTCCCTTTTCTCAATCGATGCTGAAATAATCAACTTTTTATCTTTCCCTTTTTTGTCCCCTAGAAAAAAAAACTGATTCTGAAATTTCCGGATTAAAAAAAATTGTCTTACAAAAAAAAGAAAAGAAAATAATAGAAAATCGTTGCTAATCCTCTCTGGACAGAGGTGGAGAGAGAATTTCTCTTGGCAGTTCAGTTCACAAGTTGAAGGCAAAAAAAAAAAAAAAAAAAAAAAAACACTTTTTACACGAAAGAAAGTAAAATTCACTTAAATGGTTTCTTTTATTTCAATTTTGGTTTTTGAAGTAAAAATTAAAATTTTTTAAAAAATTAGAATAATAAAATTTTTTAAAATATTCTATCTTAACTTATATTTTTACATTCATTTTCACTTTCACATTCATTATTAGTTTCATTTTCACTTTCACATTTATTTTTACTTTCATTTTCACTTTCACATTTATTTTTACTTTCACTTTCACATATTTTCATATTTTTACCTTCATTTTTACTTTGAAAGTAAAAATAAAAATTAATTGAAAGTAAAAATGAAAATCAATCTTCATTTTCACTTTAGAAATAAATGTCAAAATTAATTGTAAGTAAAAACAAAAATCAATCTTTACTTTTCCTTTGAAAAATCATAAGTTTCAGTTTGGAATTAAAAATACAAAATTTAATAAGTAAATAAAAATTATGTAAAATATTTTCATTTTCACTTAAATAGTTTTTTTCCATTCATTTTCACTTTGGAAGTGAAATAAAATGGAATTGAAAGAAAAAATAAAAATTTGTGTTTCACTTTGAAGAATTCTCATTTTTCCTTTATAAACAGGTTTTCCAATTTTAATTTTATATTCAAAAAAGAAAATAAAAAGTTAATTAACAGTGAAAGTGAAAATTTATCACAGTAAAAAATAAATGTCAAAGCGAAATTAAAAGTGAAAATGAAAGAGAAAATTCTATTTCAATAATAAAAAATTTAAAATAGTGAAATCCACTAAATATTAGTTATAATTATCAAATAAAAATTAAAAAAACTCGTTCATGAAAGTTTTACTATAAAAAAAAAAACAAATTTCATCATATTAAGTATAATAGCATTTTTACATTAGCTTTTGTCGAAATTTTTGACGAAGCTGTTTGCATTAAAAACAGAATAGAGAACATAATTAATTATAATTCGTCTGTCAATGAATTCATCGACACAATTTTACCTTGATTAAAACTTGTCAAAGTGCGAATAACAAATTCACGCAATTCTCATACAAATGTCTTCAAAATAGAAATCAAGGAATTAAATTCTTTTCGCAGAGACTTAAGGGGGGGATAACTACACTTTTAAAAGACTTATAACGTGATAATAACACTAAAACGATATTTAGAAATCAAATATATATACGAATTTCGCATCTAAATTGTCAATTTTTTTTACGACAACGATCAAAAATTACTGTATGTACAGTAAATTAGAAATGTAAAGATTAAGATGTCAAGTTATATGTCTATTATAATATGTATACATAGGGGGAGAAAATTTATTCCTTATATTTTACCGAATTTTTCTATAAAGTTGTGATATAGTGACGTAATCGTAGTTTATAATAATTTTTTCAGTAATATAATGGTTAAAATTTTATGTGATTTTTTCATTTCTTATTAGATTTTCATATTTCATTTTTCAATTATTAGAAATTTATACGAGAATTCGATTATTTAAATACAAAAATAAATAATGTATTGAATAATTGAATATTTCATAAAATTTTTTTTTTAAATTAAATTTTTTTTTTCAAAAAATTTTTCAAATAATTGAATTTATTTAATTGTATTAAAAATAATTGGAATTCTACAATGAGCTTTATTATTTATGAAAATAATTGAATTCTTGGGAAGAATTTTATAAAAATATCTTTAAATAATTGAATTCCTGATGAAAATTTTATTATTTATGAAAATAATTGAATTCTTACAACAAATTTTATTAAAATTTTTAAATAATTTAATTTCTGAGAAAAATTTTATTATTTACAAAAATAATTGAATTCTCAAGATATTAAATTAATTATTTAATTATTTTAATTATTTATTATTATTTTATTATTAATTATTTATTAATTAAATTTTAAGTTTAAATAATTGAATTCTTGGGAAGAATTTCAAAAAAATCTTTTTAAATTAATGATTATTTTTGAAAAATTTTATGACAATTGTATTTTAAATAATTGAATTTTTGTGAAAAATCTATTATTGAAAATAATTGAATTCTTGGGAAGAACTTTTTAAGAAATTTTTTTAATAATAAGTGATTTTTTAAAAAATTTTATGAAAATTGTGTTTTAAATAATTAAATTCCCGTGAAAATTTTATTATTTATGAAAATAATTGAATGTTTGCAAATAATATTATAAAAAAATTTTTTAAATAATTGAATTCTAATAGGAAATTATTTTATATTAAAATAATAGATATTAAAAATAATTATTGATCTTCGTAAATGTTTTAAAAATAATTGAAACATTTGGAAGAATTTTATTAAAATTTGTTGAATTCTTTTAAATAATGTTAATAAAAATTTTCAGAATAATTCCAGTTTTCGAAGAATTTATTTAAAACTGTATTAAAAATTTAAAAATAATTGTTAAATCCTGCGATGAGTTTTATTATTTATGAAAATATTTGAATTCTTGCAACAAATTTTATTAAAATTAAATAAAGTTTTTCGCAGCAATTTTAATATTTATAAAAAGAATTGAATTCTTGCGAAGAACTTTATTAAAGTTTTGTTTTTAAATGATTGACTTCTTGGAGAGAATTTTATAAAAATCTTTTTAAATAATTGATTTTTTTTTTTGAAAAATTTTATGAAAATTCTGTTTTAAATAATTGGATTCCTGAGAAAATTTTATTTATGAAAATAATTGAAATTTTGCAAAGAATTTTTTAAAAGTTGTTTTAAAATTGAATTCTTGCTAAGAAGTTTATTAAATTTGTTTTAAATAATTGAATTCTTGGGAAGAATTTTATAAAAATCATTTTAAATAATTGCTTTTTTCGAAATATTTTATGGGTAAAAGTGTTTTATAATAATTAATTTAAAAAAAAAACAAAATATTCTTTACAAAATAAAATTGGGCAGTTTTATTTGCCCAATTTTATTTTGTAAAGAATATTTTGTTTTTCAATGCAGGTTTTTTTTATTTAAGTCTAAAAAAGACTCAAAGTATCAGAGTTTAATTTCTTAATTATATTGGGAGAAAAATGATCGAAAAATTACCGCATTCAAGATGTAACAGTCACATGCTGTTCATCTCTCTTACCAAAATTAAATTCAGTAAAATATCAGTAATAAATTTTCTTCTTGAAAAAATAAATTCCCGACAAAAAAAAAAAAAAAAAAAAAAAATGAAGGATATTATATAAATTCAACACGTATTGAAACAATCCCTTTTATTTCCAAATCAGGCGCGCGACCCCTGTGACGATCGTATATAACCATTAGGCTCGTGTAATAACTTTGGTAATCGGTCGACATACTTTTATGTGTTATCAAAGCGGCAGACTCAGCTGGTATCATAGTGGTATTAAAACTTTTCTCATCTTTTAGTAATCTTGAAAAATGGTCGACGCAGTGTCTATGGTATGGAGTATATAAGTATGTACATAGCTATATATATATATTTATACATTGGGGGGTTGTAGGAAGAACGTTGGAGGTAATTACCTTCTCCCTCCCCCCGCCCCTGCACCTTTCATCCACCTACACTCATTACCCAACTTCTCGGTTGGTTCCCTTCCACTTCATATTATTATTCTCCTAGCACTCTAGACACTCTCACGTGTTTCCATGGCTTCGAGAATTCTCTTAGTCCTCTTATTTCACCCCCCCCCTCTCCTCTCCTCTTTCCTTTTCCTTCGTTCCTTTTCTGTTTCCCTTTCTATCCTTTTCTCTTTCTCTTGCTGTCCCCCTTTTCGCCTTCCGCTCTTATTTCATCCCCCGGAGTTCATTACTGTCCTATCAGGATTGTGTCGCCCAAGTTTGCAGATAGGATCCTGTAAGGGTAAACTGGCAAATTTTCTTCATCTCCATGAGGAAAATTGCCTTTTGGGTTCAAAGGGCTTAACTCGGGGAGTTAAGAGTAGAAGGGCAATTTCTAGTTATCAAACTAGATCTAGAATTCTCTCTTGTTTTATCTAATGACGTGTTTCGAATGGACTATTTTTTTTTTTTTTTTTGGTACAATCTGAGAAAGATTCGAATTTTTTATTCGATAGTTATGATGAGAATAAATGCGATTAATCGTTCGTTGTTTTTTCTTTTTTATTAAGAAAGTAAGAAAGAATTTTTTTCTTTCTTTTTTTCTTAACAAAAAAAAAAGAAAGGAAAGAAAGGAGAAAAGAAGAAAGGAAGAAGGAGAAAAAGAACGAAGGAAAGCAAGAATAAAGAGAGGAAGAAAGAAAAAGAAAGAAAAAAGTTGGGAAAGAAGGAGAGAAAAAAAAGAAAGAAACAAGGAACGAAGGAGCAGAGGGAAGAAAGGGAGATGCGGAAAGAAAAAGGAATGAAAGAAGGGAAAAGGGAAAAAGAAAGAAAAATAGAAGGGAAAGGAAGAGAGACGGAAAAAAGGAGAAAACAAAGAAGAAAGAAAGAAAAAAGGAGGAAAAGGAAGAGAGATGTAAAAAGAAAGAAGGAAAGCAAGAAAGAAAGAAAAATGAGGAAGGAAAAAGAAAGAAAGAAAAAAAGTTGGGAAAGGAAGAGAGAGACGGGAAAAAGAAAGAAGAAAACAAAGAACGAGGGAAAAGAGAAAGAAAAAAAGGGAAAGGAAGATAGACGGAAAAAAGAAAGAAGGAAACAAAAAACTAAGGAAAGATAGAAAAAGAAGGGAAATAAGGAGAGAAGGAAAAAAGAAAGAAGACAATAAAGAACGAAGGAAAAGAAGAGAGAAAGAAAAAAGAAAGGAGGAAGGAAAAAAAGAAGGAAACAAAAAGCGAAGGAAAGGAAGAAAGAGAGAAAGAATGCAAAAGAAAAGAAGGGAAGAAAAAGAGAAAGAAAGAAGAAAAAGAGAAAGAAATAAAAAAAGGGCAAAGGAAAAAAGAAAGAAGGAGAGAAGGAAAGAAAAAATGAGGGAAAGAACGAAAGAGAGAAAGAAAGAAAAAAGAGAAAAGATCGTTGAGACACCTCTGAGGAGACCGTCGAGAAAATATGGAACGTGACGCAAGAATAAAAACAATAAAAAACATTTAGTACATCTTCAAATTGTCATGAGAGGTCTTGTCTTTCTTATCCGACTCTTCTTTCGAGTTTTTTTTTGTCGCGATCTACATACATGTCGACCTGAAAAAAAGCCCTTATCTCCCAACTGCTATTTTCTCCGGTCGGATTACCGGAGACAATAATTTAACCGGAATTTAGGAATTTAAATGGTCCATGTTGATTTTTTTGTATCCCAAGGAATTTTTCTGAACTACCAGATAAAAATACCGATTTTTCTTTTCTTATTTTTTTTTTATCATTACACAATTTAAAGGAAGAAGAAGATATAGAGAAGGATGTGATATATTTTTCTCAGAGTCTAATTTATTTGTTTGAAAATCATAAATTTTCTTTAATTCAAAGAAATACTTTCATTGAGTCAAAAAATATTTTATTTGTTTTCAAAAAACAATGTTTAATTTGCGTCGAAAAATATTTAATTTCTGATAAACAATATTTTCCTTGAGTCGAAAAATATTTTAATTGTGTCAAACAATATTTTACATGGAAGTAATAAACTATTCATTTGTGGCAAAAAAAAAAATATTTTATTTCCAGTATTTTTATTGGGCACAAAAAATATTTAATTTGTGACAAAAATTGTTTTGTCAATTTTTAAATAGATTTTTTATTTCATTCAGTTCAAATCGCTTCAAAAACTACACTTTTGAATTCAAAATATACAATAATTTATTTGTTTTAAATAAAAATTATTTGATTCAAATCAATATTTATTCGTTTCAAGTAAATTTATTTGATAATAAACAAGTGAAGTTAAAAAATGAAAATAAATAAAAAAGAAAGCAAGGAAAAGAGATAAGGAGAGAGAGAGAGAGAGAGAGAGAGGGGGGGGGAAATTCTAATAATTAATTTAATTTAAATAAATTACATTCATATTATCAAATAAATATTTAATTCCATTAAATATTTTTTTCTATTAAGTAAATATTTTTCTCTAACAAGTAATTATTTAACATTTAAATAAGTAATAATTTAACATTTAAAATTTTACTCATTACATTTAATTTGCATTATTTTGTTTATTAGCATTCGCTTTAAGTAATGAAATTTTTTGTTCAAAACATACAATTCATTCGATTTAAATAAAATTTATTCAAATTCAAATAAATATTTATTTATACTATTGTGTCACAATTTGTTATTGTTATTTACAAGTAATCAGTTATTTGAATCAAATAATTTTTTTTAGTACAAAAAAAGTTTGCTTAATTAAAAAAAAAAGGTTGTAAATTTGAACTGTTCAGCTCAATGCGACATTTCTATTATGTACATATAGTTGAAAAAAAGCTACAAGGATAATAAAGAAAAAAAATTGAAATATTATTAATTTTAGTATGAAAAAAAATATAATTAAATATATCGTAATTCATAAGAGTCATTAAATTCAGGCATTGATTTCTTTACTAATGAACTTATACCGAAATGTGATAATCTTCCATGACGAAAATTAAAATGTCTCAGTTAATATTTTCTCCTCTGGCGTTCACAATATTATAATCTTCATCGAATTGGTAAAAATTCCTTGAAGGATTTGTAAATTCTTTCTTCTTTTCTCTCTCTCTCTCTCTCTCTTCCTTTTTTCTCTTTTATTTATTTCTTTCTTTTTCTCCGTTTCGAATTTTTACTTAACTCCCTAATTTTGTCACTGAATTTACATTCTCTCCTCTGTAAAACTTTTTCCACTTTTTCATTTTTTTCAATTTTGCTAATAACAAAGTGCATTTTAAATTAACTATTTTATCATTTTTTTTGATAAATTTTAAATTAATAAATTACAAAGTGAATTAATTTTTCCATACAGAGAGAAAATAAATGTTAAATTATGTAAAAGTATTTTACAATTTGGAAAGAAAATGCGATGATGCGAAATTACGATATAAAAAATATTAAACTTTAAAATAAATAATATAAAATTTAGTAAATTTATATTAAGGGGAGACTTCGACTATTTTTTATTTATATCAAGAAAATGATTTAAATTTTCCAAAAAATTATTTTTCTAATAGTAATTTTTAAAGAGGAAATCAGAAAATAAAATCGGACAGAAAATATTCTGACCCTTTTTAGATTTTTCTTAAAAATTGATGGATAAATTTTTATTATTTTTTAAGCATTTTTTTATTAAAAAATCATTGTTTTTAGGTTGCAAATGTTAAAGAAACCATTGTTATTCAATTTTCTTATATATGTAAATTCACTTGTTTAATTTTCTAACTAATTTTAAATCATAATTTTATCAGAAGTTTTATGTATTTTATACTCTTTATTTTACAAAAATTATAATTTGAAATTAATTAGAAAAATAAACAAGTGAATTTACATATAAAAAAAATTGAATAACAATGGTTTTTCTAGAATTTCCAACCTAATAACAATGTTTTTTTTCAAAAACATGCTTCAAAAATTATAAAAAACATTTTTTTCATTCGGAAATTTTTTTCTGAATACAAAAACATATTCTCTACACAATTACGGATGGATTTTCAAATCTCCTAAAAATTAAAATAATATTCTTGATATTTAATATAATTATTCTAAATTTCACATATATATTTTTTTTAATTATAAAGTATTTAAAGTTATTTTTCATATCAAAATTTTGCCTTGCGCATTTTCTCCCTAAATTATTGTAAAATACTTTTTATAAAATTTAATATTTATTTTCTCTCTGTGCACGGGATTAAAATGTCCAAATTTTGTTGAAGTCAAAATCAAAGTGTTAGTCAAAGTTAAAGTTAAATTCACAATCAAAGTCAATGTCAAAGTTAAATTTTTTTTTAAATTAAACAACTTATAATAATTAAAGATGAGTGATTGATAAAATCATTATTTTAAATTAAAAGAATATTTTTACTGTAACTTCATCAAAATAATTACCATCATTTTATTTCAATTATTATTTTCTAGAATTTTAAATTATTTTTAATGAAAATAATTGAATTCCTGTGAAATTTTTATTATTTATGAAAATAAAATTAAATGTTTACATACAATTTTATTAAAATTTTTTTTAAATAATTGAATTCTTTTTGGGGAATTTTATTAAAACAGTAGATATTGAAAATCATTGAAATTAGCAAAATGCATTTTATTTTTGAAAATAATTGAAATTAGGACAAGAATTTTTTTTTTTAAATTTATGAAAATAAAATTTAACTTTGAAGAAGAATTTTGTTATTTAGAAAGAAAATTGGGATTTTTACGAGAATTTTTTCAAATTTTGAACATAGTTGAATTTTATAAGAATTTTATTTTTTTCAAGTAATTGAATTTCGGTAATTATTTGTAATTTCTCCAAAATTGAATTTTTTTAGTGCTTTCAACAAAAATTTAAATTAGAAAATTTTTAAATTCTATTATTTTTAAAATTGCTAATTTTATTTAAAAAAAAGGCTGGAAGAAGTTATCCGCGCGCTTCAGCGGGCAAATTTTTCCCAGTGATCTTTTGATTATTATAATCATTGCGGGTCTCTTTTTTTCCAAAAAAAAGTCGTTTTTCATAAACCTTTTTATACTAATCCTCATTTCCAGCGTTTTCTATTTAAACTTCACCATCGTTACTTGTCGGAAATTTGCATATCTAATCAGGAATCAGTTAATGAACGAGATGCGCGAATTCACGTAAAGAAAAAAAAGATCTCGCACCGAGCACATTATGTACACATAAAACACTCTCCGACCCCTTGTTTTTAGAGAGAAAATTTCATTAAACTCCGTCGAATTAAGGGAAGATCACAAGAAGAACACTAAATTGACGCGCAATGCAACTCGAATTAAGGATGTCGCAGAACTGACGATTTTTCCCTTTTCCTACTTGTTAAAAAAAATCCCAAAATAAAAAAAAAAATAGGAGAGAAAATAATATCGGAAGTCTTCGAAAATTCAAGGTTCTAAACGCCTGCCTCTTTTTATAACCCTTGCCCGACGCAATTCATCCTAAAAGACATCGGAGCACGAGACTTTACCTGCGAGCGCGCTCACCTTGAAGCTATTAGTGAGTAGAAAAAGAAGTGCAATAAACCAATTGAATTTTCTTTAAATGCGTGAGAAACCCCTTTTTTTATGACATCGTGCAAAGCAAAAAGGGTTTAAGAAAAAAAAAAAAAGGAACTGTTTACAGTTATCTTACCTAGCAAATCGAGTCCTAGCCCGGAAAACCACGAAATAGCCAGTTTAGTTTAGTCGTTGACTTCAAGGACCGATGACAAGTCCGCGGGGATTTTTTTTTCCTTTAAAAAATTCGCTCAAGGTTTCGTCGCCGTGACTTTTTTTTAGAGAAGACGAAAAGAACAATTTCGAAAAATGTTATTAAAGTTTCAAGGTTAATGTTATATGTTAAGTTCCATTGTTATGTGTGTGTGCAAGGTGCAAAATTTCCAGCGGCAGGTGGAGTGTGAAGGAACAAAAATGGCAGGGTACTATTATAATTTTTTTTTTTTAATTTTTGCACAGACAGCATTTGTCCTTGTTTGGCCCCTACCAGCGACAATTAGCAAAACTTCATATTTCTTTAAAAATAAAACACAAATATTTTATTAAAAATAGTTCAATACACACTGAAAAAAATTTATTTGATTCAAATAACCGATTACTTGATTACTGTCAAGTAAATATTTAATCGGTTATTTGATTTGAAATATTTTTTTCAGTGCATTCTATAAATTTGAATTAGTAAAAAATTAAAAATATTTAGTAATTTTAATTAGTAAAAAATTACAAATATTTATTAATTTGAATTAGTAAAAAATTAAAAAAAGTTATTAATTTGAATTAGTAAAAAATTTAAAAAAGTTATTAATTTGAATTAGTAAAAAATTGAAATTATTCATTTGAATTAGTGACTGAATTTTTGCTTTTGAATTAGTAAATATTATTAATAAATTAGTGGAAACTACTATTTATTAGTAAAATTTACTAATTTTAAATCAGCACTCACTAAAACTTGATTACTAGTTTTCTACTAATAAAATAGTGCAGATTCGTTTACCATTTGAATTAGTAACAGTTTTCACTAATTTTTAGTAGTTTTCTACTAACTACTAGTAGAAAACTAATAATTCATTTGTAAGTCGTATTTCTTACTATTTCAAATTAGTAAGCAGACTTACTATATAAAGTGGTAGTTTTTTTACTAGAAATTAGCAGTTTACTACTAAAAATTAGTCAAAACTGTTACTAATTTACTAATTTTTAATAAGTAAATGTTACTAGTGAAGTAGTAAAAATTACTATTTATTAGTCAAATTTACTAATTTTTAATTACTAGATGTTACTAGTAAATTTGTAGAAATTACTAGTGATTATTAAAGTTCACTAATTTCTAGTTAGTAAATTTTACTAGTAACTTTGTAGAAATTACTGTTGAATAGTAAAGTTTACAAATTTCTAATAATTAGTAAATTTTACTAGTAAATTTGTAGAAATTACTAATTATTAATAAAATTTATTAATTTTAAATTAGTAAATGCTACTAGTAAATTAGTAGAAATTACTATTTATTAGTAAAATTTACCAATTCAAAAGCAAAAGCTGAGTTCCAAAATTTAAATTAATAAACATTTTTACTAATTTAAATTTAGAGTAACAATAAATTAAATTTTGTCAAAAAAAAATTGTAATAAAAATTTAAATAAATAAATATAAATAAAAAATATAATTTTATCACTGATTATCAAATTTAAAGAGCAATTTTTAAAACATTGCAATTTAACACTTTCTGAAATTCAATTATTTATAGAAATTGCAACTGCAAATATTCAAAAATTCAATTATTTTTTAATGATTTTAAAGTAAAATTATTTTCTAAATTGTTTTTAAATAATAATTTTAACAAAAATTCTTTAAAAATAAAATTATTTTAATGAAATTCAATTGAATATTCCCTAAAATTCAATTATTATTCTCAGAAATAGAAAAAAAAATTTTAATTTTTGCTTCAAAATTCTTATTGATTTAAATTGTTGATAAAAATTGCAACTTTGATTTTATTCGAAAATTGCATATTTTTAGAATTTTTGAAATTCTTTGCTAAATTATTTACGAGTAGATAATTTTTCGAAACTTATTCAAGAACAAAATTATTTAAAATAAATTCAATTCTATATTCTCTAAAGTTCAATTACTATTTTTAGAATTAGAAATAAAATAAAATTTTTGTTTTAAAACTCGATGTGAATTAAAAATTTTTTTTAAAAGAATAAAAATTTGAAAAGAAAAAAATGTTTTGAATATTTTTAAACTTGGCTGAAAGACAGAAACGAGAATATTTTCTTAGCATTTCTTGAATTTTGAAAATTTTTTCTGTACTTTTGATAAAATTCCCTGATTTTCCTAAGAAATTTTTCAACTTAATTACAATTCGTTTGTTTCAATTATTTTCAATTTATTTATAATATTTCTTATATTGAGCTAAATTTCATTTAAATAGAAAATTTAATATTGAATTGAATATTGAAGCTGAAGAAATGAATGTTTATTAATTAATTTAAAAGAATTGAAAAAATGAATATTCAGCTCAATTTAATTCGAATACTGAATTGAACATCGAAATTAAAAACACAAAAATTTACAAATCATTAAAAATGAATTGAAAAAGTTTATGTTGAATTCAATTCGATTGAAATATCGAATTGAATATTCAAAGTAATAACAAATATTTATAATTAAATAGAAAAAAAATTGAAAAATTGAACATTTATTAATCCATTTGTAGAGAAGAGTTGGAAAAATAAATATTGAACTAAATTAAATTTGAATATTGAAATTGAAAACACAAATATTTACAAAAATCTTTAAAAAAGCATTGAAAAAGTTTATGTTGAATTTAATTTCATTCAAATATAAAATTTGATATTCAAATTGATAACAAAAATATGTATACTTAAAAAGAAAAAAATTGAAAAATTGAATATTTATTAATATATGTAGAGAAGAATTATTGTAAAAATAAATATTTAATTGAATTTAATTTGAATATTGAATTGAATGTTGAAATTAAAAGCACAAATGTTAGCAAATAATTAAAAAAGAATTAAAAAAGTCTTCGTTGAATTTATTTTAATTAAAATATTAAATTGAATATTGAAACTGATAACAAATATTTATAATTAAATAGAAAAAAAATTCAATATTTTTTAACATAAACTTTTTCAATTCTTTTTTATTTATTAATAAACAATTTTTAGCTTTCAATTCAAATTTCAAGTTTTTTTTCAATTCTTCTATTAAATTGAATACTAAAAGTGTTTATTAATAAATAGAAAAGAATTGAAAATTGTATATTAAGCTGGATTTAATTTAAATATTGAAATTGAAAGTACAAATATTTAGGTACAAATAATTGAAAAAGAATTGAAAAAGTTTTATTTTAAAATTAATCTAATTTAAATATTGAATTGAATATTAAATTGAAAGCATAAGTATTTACGAATAATTGAAAAAGAATTGAAAAAGTTTATTTTGAATGTAATCTAGTTTGAATATTGAATTGAATATTCAAATTGAAAACACATATAATTACAAATATAATTAAAAAGAATTGAAAAAGTTTATTTTGAACTTAATTTAATTCAAATATTCAATTGAATATTGAAATTGAAAATTAAAATATTTATAATTAAATGGAAAAAAAATTGAATATTTATTAAATGTAGAAACTAGAAAAGAATTGAAAAAATAAATATTTAATTAAATTTAATTTGAATATTTAATTGAATGCTAAAAATGAGAATATTTATCAATTTAAATAGAAAAGAATTGAAAAAAATCAATACTGAATTTAATTGAAATCCTGAATTTAATATTGAAATTGAAAACAAATAGTTGCACCTAATTAAATAGAAAATAATTGAAAAAATATTATTAAAATAAATGAATTGAAATAAATGAATTAAAATAAATGTAAAAAAAGTAATGAATCTAAAAATAAATTCCAAAGTTTACTAACACCCAGAGGCAATTAAAATTCGTTAGAGCCAAGCTACATTTATATATTCTTCATCACGCGATAAAATGCAAAAGCAAAATACATATATACATATATATATATACGTGTGCACTATGTAAATGTATATACACATGTTTAAAAGTACCTCAGCGAAAATCTACGTTGTACACTTTGGATTTTATTATAAGGCTGGACCGAGTATCATGTCAGGCTATCTCGCACCCAGAACTTTGCGAATGACGCGGCAAAATACTTCGAGTTTATGCAACTCGATGGTATTCTTCACATTTTACAAAAAAAAATAAAAAATAAAAAACATTTCACTCCCTCTGCAAATTAAGTATTTTTTCCTCTCTTCTTTTTTTTTACTTTAATATACACAATATTAACCAGTGACAGTTGGGCAAATATTATAGTCAACTTTTGTCGCTGTTTATGCACTCGACGACGACATAATTTTTTGTTGAAAATTGTCAGATTTAATTAACTTTAGAGATGTTGGCTTATTTCAAAATTTACTGATATGAAATATTAATTTGCAATATATAGTCGGGTTGCGCTGAAATTTATCTCAATCACTTATTTTCTGATCTTAATTAAATTTCGACATTTCATTTCTATAATGGAATTAAATATATAGTTGTTTGTAAGTTATTTTCGTGTTTAAGGTTTTTTTTTAAAAAAAAAAAATATTACTGGAATTAAATTTAACATTGAATGTTGAATTTTTTCGTTTTGCAAGAGAAAAGAAAGCATTGAAATTTACTTAAACATAATATTTCAATTTACTGAAAAGGATAATATATATATTTATTTCAAAGGAAAGGAGACAAATAATTTTTAAAGAAGTTAGTTATTTTCATAATCCACGCAGTGTGTGCAGTAAAGAAAATTATGTTTTAAAACTCGCAGTATATTTATTAAATGTACTTCGCTAAGCGGTGATTGAAAGTATTTTTTTTTCTGAAATCAAGTCTCTTTATAATTTCTGTCAACGAGTCCTTCAATAATTTATTTTTGCTGCATTTTTTCCCTCCTTAATTCCATTAGAGTTTCTCGCAGTGCATTCCTTTCCAAATTTGGCGATATTATTCTTTACATGAATTTTTAAAATCTCTTAATTTCCTAATTATTATAAACTTTGCATTTTAACTCTAATTTGTTCATTTTAACGCTATTTTATATATTTTTACAATATTTTAACTCTAATTTTACCTTTTAACATTTCTCTTGCCATCTTAGGCGGTAATTTAATAAACCTTATTGTCGCGAAATTCAAAAAAAAAGAAAAATTTACCTAATATCAAACTCCGCAGTCGATAATTAATTTTAAAGAAAGTAGCAAAAAAATAACTTTCAAACTGAAAAAAGTAGTAAAAAAAGTAGCAATCGAAAAATTAAACTTGACGACAAAACAAACTCGTTTGAGATACTTCACAAAACTGCCGAAAATTCCATTCCATATTTTTATTCTCCTGGCTTTTTCCTAATTTTCATCAAAAATATTTACTTCTTTCTTATCTTGCAACGAATTTTAATATTAATAACTTTAATAATTTTAATATTCATGACAAAAACGTAAATGTTTATGAAAATAATTTAATTCTTGCGAAGAATTTTATAAAAAATTTTAAATATTAGTTCACTTCTTTCGGATAATTTTATGAAAATTCTAATTTAATTAATTGAATTCCTAAAAAATTTTAGAAAAGAAAAAATTGAATTCTGTTTAGAAATTTTATGAAAATAGTAGAAATTGAAAATTACTAAATTGCGTAAAGTTTCTAAAAATAATTAAATTTTGCAAAGAATTCTATTAAAATTAAAAAATTTTAACAATAATTGAATGTTTGTGTGGCATTTTATTAAATTCTTTTTGAAAATAATTAAATTCCTATTACTAATAAAATCGACACATTCGGACAACAATGTTAGTTTTATTTTTTAAAAATGTCCAACGTAAAAATTTTATAAAAATTAAATTCCTAAAAAACATTTTATTATTTACGAAAATAATTGAATTTTTGCGAACGATTTTATTAGAATTTTTTAAAATAATTGAATTTCCAAGAAGAAATTTATTACTTTTAAAAATAATTGAATTCATGTGATCAATATTGTTATTTATGAAAAATTTAAAATAATGGTATATTGCACAGAATTTTATTAAAATGCCTCAAAATAATTGAATTTTCGGAAATAATTTTGCTATTTATCGACATAATTGAATTAATTCGAAGAATTATTTATGTAAATAATTGAATTCTGGGGAAAATAATTTTATTAAAATCTAAAAGAATAATTGAATTATTTCACAAAAACTTAATTATAATATTATTTAGAATAATTGATTTCTTTCGAACAATTTTTTTAAAATATTTGAAAATAATTGAATTTTCTTGAAGAATTCTAATATTTTTGTAAATAATTAAATTCTTCCAAAGAATTTAAAAAAAACGTTATTTTAAATAATTGATTTTTTCGAGGAATTGAAATTAAATTTTTAAAAATAATTACATTTTTTTTAGTAATTCCTGTAAAATTGTATTAAAAATAATTGAAATCCTACGATGAATTTTATTATTTATGAAAACAAATAAATAGTTGCAAAGAATTTTATTAAAATTTTCAAAAATAATTGAAATCCTGAGAACAATTTTATTATTTATATAAAATAATTGAATTATTGCGAAAAATGTTATTAAAATCTTTAAAAAGAATTGAATTTCTTTGTTAAATTTTGTTTTTTTTTAAATAATTGAATTCCTGAGAACAATTTTATTATTTATATAAAACAATTGAATTATTGCGAAAAATGTTATGAAAATGTTTAAAAAGAATTAAATTTCTTTGTTAAATTTTGTTTTTTTTTAAATAATTGAATTCCTGAGAACAATTTAATTATTTATATAAAATAATTGAATTATTGCGAAAAATGTTATTACAATGTTTAAAAAGAATTGAATTTCTTTGTTAAATTTTGTTTTTTTTTTTTAAATAATTGAATTCTTCGTAAGAATTTTCTAATTCATACCTATACATTGTTTAAAATAATTATTTTTTTCAAAATATATTATATATTATAAAATTTTTATTTTAAATAATTGAATTCTTGTGGAAAACTTTATTTGTGAAAATAATTGAATTTTTGGATCAATTTATTTAAAATAAATTGATATTCTTGAATGAGTTTTATTATTTATGAAAATAATTGAATTTTTGCTTAGAATTTTATCAAAAATTTTTTTAAAAAATTTAATTTCCATGAATCATATTATTAGTGAAAGTAATTGAATTATTGTAAAAAGAATATTGTATAAAAATTTTGTTAAATAATTGATTTTTTCGAAATTTTTTTGAAAATGCTATTCTAAATTAATTGAATTCCTTTGAAAATTTTATTATTTATGAAAATAATTGAATTTTTGATGAATTTTATCAATTTTTTTGTTAAATAATTGAATTCTTTTGCGAAATTTTATGAAAATACTAGATATTGAATATAATTGAATTTCGAATATTTTTTGAAAATAATTGAATCTTTTTAAAGAATTTTATTATAATTTTTAATAAAGTTAATTAATTAATAGTTTTTTGATTTCTAGTATTAGTGAATTTAAACTTAAAGTAGTGAAAATTCTCAAAAAAAAATAGTCATTTTTAGTGGCTGTAATTTACAAAAAAGTACCCAAATAGTAGCATAACGTAAAAAAAGTAATAAATAGTAGGTTTTAGTAGATGAATGCAAAGCCTGTAATATATTAATATTAATAATTAATAATTAGTTAATAGGTATAATAATTAATATATCTATAAGAAAATAATTCGGGGAAATTCTATAGAAATTTTTATTTTAATACCTATTTTTTTCAAATTCCCATCTTTGAGAATAACAAAAGAGAAAATTCAAATTTGTTTCAATTGCGAGAAGAAATGGGGAAAAATTGGTCAATGTCGTAAAAATAGAACAACAAATAAAAATTCGTTACTTTTTTTCTATGCAGTAGACGGATATTCGTAAAATAAACACGAAATCCATTTAATATTATATATATGTATACAGTACGAAAACCTAGCACGTCAGTCATATCCCATGAGTGGGAGTGAGACAGACTTATGCGATTCCCATACTTTCCTATGACTGACGGATAGCTTTTCTTACTGTATATGAAAAGAAGGTATATTTCCGGTTGTTGATTTTTGGGTGGTATGGCGTCTCTTTGGATGAAAGTATTTGCAGGGAGGATTTTTTTTTGGCCGCAGTTTTGACAGAGAGAGAGAGAGAGAGAGAGAAAAAAAAGGGGGAGGGGAAAAAAGATGGGACGAAATGTATATACAGAGTCTGGGGAAAAACGAGAAAAATGGATCTGGGATCGAGGGAGAGCGGCTTTGTGATAGGGCGGGACAACAAAACTTCAATTTCAACGGAACGACGCGGAAAATCTTCCGTCATGTATTTCGATTTTCGCATATCGGCGTATCCGCACCGCTGTCGCACCAATCCTCTTTCTCTCTCTTCCTCTCTCTCTCTATATACATATATGTATAGAAAAGTCTCTCCCTTTTTGCTAAAAGATCAGAGAAACCTCTACCTTCCCATGTTTCTATAATAAGTATTCCACCTTCCGATAAAGAGGATCTATTCGTCTGTCGTCGGGGAGATCAAGAAATTTCATTTTCCCTTCCGTACAGTATACATTTCGGATTAGAAAAAATAATTTTTTAAATTACAAATACCGTGAAATGATTTTTTTAGTTTTATTTACCGTGTAGCAGTAAAAAGAAGGAAATTTTTTAGCATCCGTAAAAAAAGTATCTTCTGGGCCTAGATAGAGACATTGTTATTTTGTACAACTGGTAAAATGAAAATTTTCATTTTGTACGATTTTAAATAAACATTTAAAATTTTAGTCAAAGAAAAAAATAAAAAAATTTAATTTTGAAGAAGTTAAAAGCAATTGCAAAAATTCAATTATTTTCAAAAGTGATAAAATTCTTCGCCAAAATTCGATTATGATTCAAAAAATTATTTAAAATTCTCATAAAAATTTCAATTACCTTTATAAATAAAAAATAATAAAATTCTTCTCTAAAATACAATTATTTCCAAAAAAATTTTTTTTTAAAAATTCTTGTCAAAATTTCAATTATTTTCAAAAATTTCCCTCAATTTAATGATTTTCAATATCTACTGAATTATCAACTTAATTTTAATAAAAATTTTCAAAAGAATTCAGTTATTTAAAAAAAATTTTAATAAAAATTTTCAAAAGAATTCAGTTATTTAAAAAAAATTTTCATAAAAATTCTAGGCAAACATTTAATTATTTTCAAAAATAATAACAGAGGAATTTATATAACAAATTTTTTATAAATTTTTTCATAAAAATTCAATTATTTTCATAAAAAATAAAATTTTTTACATGGTTTCAATTATTTTCGTAAATAATGAAATTCTTTTTAGGAATTCTATTATTTTCATACATATACTCAGAATTTCAATTATTTTTAATAAAATTTTAATCAAATTCCTCGAAAAATGTAATTGTTCTTGAAAAATTTTGTTAAAATTCGTCAAAATAATAATTCAATTATTTAAAAGTTTGTTGATAAAATTCTCTAGGAGAATTTAACTTTTAAGAAACATTGAATTATTTAATAAATTATTTATTTTTGTATTTAAATAATTGAATCCTTGTAGAATTTTCAAATAAAAATTAACTTGAAAATGAATTTCAGTTAAAATTTTAGATTATAATTGAATATTAAAAGCATTATAGTGTGAATTTTTAGAAATAATTGTATTTTTGAAAAGGTTTCGAATTAAAATCTTTGAAAATTTCAATTTTTCATACTTTAATTGAATTTTTTTGGAACTATTTAAAATTTGTATTTTTTAATATATTTAAATAGAAGAATTTCCGAATAATAGTAAAAATTTCGTAAAATTTAATTGTGTAAATAAATGAATTTAAAAAATTCTCAAAAAATATTCTCAAAAATGATTGAAAATAATTGATTTAGGAAAGAATTTTAGTTAAAAATTTTAGAAAATAATAATTAAATTTAAATGATGAAAATAAATTTAAAGAAGCTGTTTTATTTCAAAAAAAGTTTAAATTTGAAATTTTTGAAAATCTTAATTCCTACGGAAAAATAATAAAAAACTAAATATTTATTTAAAAAAGAAATTATTGATGTTTTCGAATAATTTTATAATTAAAGAAATTCGTGAATAAATATAACAGAACATATTTTTTAAGTAAAATGTTTTCCTTTATTTTTTGAAAAAAATTTTTTATTCGTTAATCATATTTTTTTTTAAATTCTTTAATTTTCTAATTTCTTATATTATTTTATTATAAATCATGAAGAATTCGATTTGTTAAACAATATTGTAAATTGTAATTGACATTATAAATAAATAAATATTTTTTAAACCCTAAAAACCAAAAGTATACAGAAAAATTAACTTCAAACTGCGGGCAGAATAAATCAATAAATGAATGTATGAAAGAAAAAATTATCAGATTCTTATATTTAATTATCAAAAATTAAAGCATTAATAAAAAAAAAAATTATCAAAAATTTTATACTACAAAAAATATTTTAACCAACAAAAAATTGTCAAATTTTATATTGCAAATTTTTTTTCCATTGTATATTTTCAAATTATGTACAAGACGAAGGCAAGTACAGGGATCGAAATAAAAATCGTGAAAAGGGGAGAAAAATGAAGAGTGTAAAAAGAGTAGCATAATTTTTTTTTAGTTTGCTTGTTTGTTAAAAAAATATATATATGTAGAGGAAAAATAAAATTGCATCATTGGGTTGAATTATATTTTCCTTGTATACACAAGTAGAAAAAAAATAAAATCTTCCACTTGACTGCAATGAACTCTCGAGACCCTTTTCTAGTTCTGTTATCTGGAATAATAGAGTCGCATAAAGGAGAAATTCGTGTCAAACAAAGCGGCAACCATCGCGAAAACGCTCGCAGGAGAGCTCTGGTGTCGCATATATAACAAAATTTCACTGATCCAGGGAAATACTCTCTCGCGACTAATTTAACATGCTCTCCGGAATATAATATTTCTCTTGCCCCGAACTATTACTGCAAATTCTGAAAATGCTTCCATGCTGCAAGGTTTTCATTCAAACTTAAAGAATTCACGTTTGGGATTTTTTTTCTCTATCTCTTGGAATTTATTTAGACTTCTATTCTTGTTATTGTTAATTTTTGGTTGGCTATTGGTTACATATTGGCTATTTTTTGGTTTGCTATTGGTTTACTATTGGTTTTTTTACTATTGGTTCACTATTTGTTTTTTTACTATTTTTTTACTATTAGTTTTTTTTACTATTCGTTTTTTATTATTGGTTTTTTTACTATTTGTTTATTTACTATTGGTTTTTTACTATTTGCTATTGGTCATCAATTTGTTTACTATTTTTTAGGTATTTTTTTATTATACGATTGGTTATCTGATGGCTATTTTTTTGTTAGTTTTTGGTTAGCTATTGGTTAACTATTGGGTTCTTAGTTGCTTTTTGTATTTACACTTGGTTTTTTGGTTTACTATTGGTTTTTATGAATACACTTGTTTCTTGTTTGGTAAGAATTGGTTTTTTGGTTTATCATTGGTTTATTTTTATTTACTATTAATATTATAGGTTAATTAAAGGTTTACTATTAGTTAATTAAAGGTTAACTATTGGTTAATTATTGGTTCACTATTGGTTAATTATTGGTTCACTATTGGTTAATTATTGGTCCACTATTGGTTAATTATTGGTTAACCAAAACTTTTGGTTAACAAATAATTAACTATTAGTTTATCATTGTTTAACTATTTGTTAACAATTGGTTAATTATTGGTTAACTATTGGTTAACTATTGTTTAACTTTTGATTAAAAAAAGGTTAACTATTGGTTTATTATTGGTTTCTTTTTATTTACTATTAATATTATAGGTTTAATAATGTTTTTCCTTTACTATTGGTTAATTATAGGTTAACTATTGGTTAATTATTGGTTCACTATTGGTTAACTATTGGTTAATTTTTGACTAACTACTGGTTAATTATTGGTTAACTATTGGTTAACTTTTGGTGAACAAATGGTTTTTTTATTGGTTATCTATTGGTTAATTTTGGTTAACAAATGATTAACTATTGGTTTATTATTGGTTAACTATTGGTTAGCTTTTGGTAAACAAATTATTTTTTATTGATTAACTATTGGTTAATTTTGGTTAACAAATGATTAACTATTGGTTTATTAGTGTTAACTATTGGTTAACTATTGCTAAACAATTGGTTAATTTTTGGTTAATTATTGATTAACATTTGGTTGAAAAAAGTTAACTATTGGTTTATTATTAATTAACTCTATTGGTTATCTAGTGACTATTTTTTGGTTAGTTTTTGGTTTACTTTCACCAAATTCAATAGTTCCTCACCCATAAAAACCACAATAAAATTTTAAATTAACAAAAAGTAGAAAAGTACGAAGAACAGGAAAAAATAAATTGACTTGCATTGAAGATGTAAATTTTCAAAGGCAATAAATACAAATTTTGAGAAGTAAATTTGTTTTATTTTACAGTGTAAACTAATAGACATGACGTCGAGTTACAAATTGTCAGTTCGAAGTAATACACGTATACACAAACGCGCACAAAGGACGAATACATTTGCTTTTCATATTATATAGAGAGATGAGAAGATTATTTTAGCATAGAAAGGACAAGGTGTCTGTAAAAGTAGCTATAGAAACTCATCTCACAGAAACATTTATGCGAATAACGTCTGTGCGCACACATGTACATGAAAGAAGCTTATTATGCATATTTATAAATTTTCCACATCTGCATATCGTATATAACAAAAGTGAACTAAGCTTATAGTGCTCCATTGTACTATCCACGTTCACTTGCACCTTTATTTATTTCCATATTATTCATGTTATTATTCGTAAAATTCAATTTTTATATTTTCATTTTCGAATATATTGTAAAATATGTTAGAAATTTATCCCTTATTTCCAATTTTGAAAATACAATTGAAAATACAAAATACAATTTAAAAAATTTTAAATACTTTTAAAAATTATTTCGATTTTTCTTTTCGGTAATAATTTCTATACATTATTCATTTTTAGAAGATGAAATTCAGAGGATTTAGAGAATTCAGAGGATTCAGAGGATTTATAATTTTAATAAATAAATTTAATATTTATGTATAATAAATAAATTTAATATTTATGTATAATAAATAAATTTAGATGAAATTCCCTTAAAGAGTTAAATTAAAAGAAAGATTTAGCAACCCCCATTCAAAGGGGGGGGAGGGACATAGAAAGGGATAGAGTAAAAGGGAGAAAAAGAGAAAGAGGTTAAAATTGTGAAAGAAGGTGAAAAATTGAAGCTCAAAATGATGGTCTCTTTAAATATTTCGTACGCTTGTATTATATTGGTTAAAGGTATTCTTTTTCATCCATAGAGCAAAGCAACCTGCTCTTGGATTAACTAATAAGCCAAAGAGTAGAAGCACTCTCTGGTTGTTGGTTGTAAAAAAGCTGTTCGCATATTACTTCGTAGATAGGATCCCTTTCGATAGGGAATAACCCCTCGAAAATTTAACACTAAATTCCACGTGGGGATGAGTGAGAGAGAGAGAGAGAGAAAGAGAGAGTTTCCCAAGGAAAATAAGGAACACGTAAAAATTGTATTTTCCTCTCCTTTTTTTTCGAACAGAATTACTTTTTAGTTTCTATATACTTTGTAAAGAAGCAACTCATTATAGTTCGCAAAAAAAAAACTGATTTGCAGTTTAGAGTTTTTTTTTGCGCAGAAAACTTCATTTAATAAGTCTAAGAGGGGATTTTTTTCACTAGAGAGAAATCAGTTCATTCTCTTGAAACTCCATTCAAATCTTATTAGGTTTTTTAATATTTTTAGAATATTTTTACTCTTCTATTCTTTAGAATATTTTTATTCCCCTAAAATTTTTAATACAACACTTTTCTGATTAACAACAAATTTCTAATTATGAACTACACTGAAAAAAATGTATTTTTGAATATCTTTAATTGTTAAATTATTCGTAACATCAACAGTTTTTTTAAATAAAAAAAAAAGTTCATTTTTAATAAAAAGTTCTTTTTAATTAAAAATAATTGAATCGTTATCAATTATTTGTTTCACAGAAATTAAAATTTTTAAAAATTTCAAATTTCAAACCCTTTGAAATTCAATAATTTATAAGAAATGCTATTAAAATTATTCTCAACATTTTCAATATTCAATTATTTTCTAGAAATTTCAACTAAAATTCTTTTATAAATCAATTATTTTGAATATTTTTTTATGAAAGTTCCTTAAAAATTCAATAATTTAAAAAAAAATATTCACCTTAAACTAAAATATTTCTAAAATCTACTTGTTTACAAGACAATTTGATGAAATTTCGAATGATTTGAAAATTTTTCAATTATAATTGGAAAATGTTTTTTTAATTAATTCTTTTTTAATTATATATTCATAAATATAAATATTTTGTATATTTTTTTGGATAGACTCCCTGAAGAGGAAATCATTTAGATTTCGAAACGTTGGAGTAAATAAATATTTTATTCATTGTCCGAATGTTTTCGTTTAATTTGCCTTAATTTAAAAAAATAACTAATTTCAGAAAAATGTGAATAAAAATGTTTCAAAAAACTAACTTGTTAAGAATTATTAGATAAATTTTTTTTAAATTAATCTTTTCTAAAACTTTAAATTGAAACTTTTTGAAATTCAATCGATATTAATAATATTATACCAATATTAATTTAACATTCTAAAATGTAAAAATAGTTACTTATAAATTATTGTAGAAAAACGAATTGATATATTAATGTAAAATAAAGTTTTTTTTTTAAATTTATAGTTTAAGAAAAACAAAATTCTATTTTTTTTAATGTATCGTTTTATTTAAAAAATTTAAAAAGTAATTTTTATAAATTTCGTACCACTTTTGTTCTAATTAGTTGATAGTTCATATTTTTACGAATTTAAATTAAGAGAATAAGTTTTATAATAATATTATTGCAAAAAAAAATTCACAATTTATTTCTCATTTTTTTATATATGCAATTTTTTCTGTTTTAAAGTATAAAATTTTTAAGAACTTTTTTTTATTGATTTTTATATTACTTTTTGTAAATTTTCTTTTTTTTACAATTTTACAATTTTGAATCTGAAATAAATCAATTTTTTATTAGAATTTTATTGAAAATTTTGAAAATAATTGAGTCTGGTGCGAAGAAATATAATAAATTTTTTTAAAAATTAGAAATTGACTTGATATAAATAATTTTATTTCATTTGGATTTTTTTTTAAATTTTCTATTTGAAATTATTCAAAAATTAAAGATGATTTTTGATAATAAAAAAATTTATAATTTCCATATTTATAATAAATTAAATAGACAGATTTCCTAGTTATTCATATATTACCTATTTATAAAAATTTGAAAGCACAACTTTTATAAAATTCAATGATTTTTTGAATTTTTTAAATAAAATTATTATTATTTGTTCAAATACTATTTAATTGATTTAAATAAATATTTAATTGATAATAGTCAAGTAACCGTTTATTTGAATCAAAAAAATATTTATTTGACTGAAGTAAATAATTATTTGACTCAAGTAAATAATTATTTGACTCAAGTAAATAATTATTTGATTCAAGTAAATATTTATTTGATTCAAGTAAATATTATTTAATAATAGACAAGTAATCAGTTATTTGAATGAAATAAATTTTATTCAAAAAGACATTCAAGCTAATATTAATATTTCTATTTATATATTTTATCTAATATTTATATTTCTTTTAATTTTTAATTTCTCTAAAGCTTCTAATAATAAATGTGATACAAATAATTTGGAATTTTACAGACTGAATATGAATTTTTCTGACAAAAAAAAAATTAGGATTAGAAATAAAAAAAAGGAAAAAAATTTGACGAAAGTACAAATGAGAAAAAGAAAGAGTGACTTTGAGGAGGTTTCCGACGGAACTCCATGTAAGAAAATAAGGAACTATGCAATAGCACGAAAAAGGCACTTCATCAAAATTCCAAGGCGTCTAGTTTAAGAATGCAAATTGCATGTCCCGCTCGTAAGTTTTGCGAATACGTCTGTTACCACCCCCTATATAGACTTTTCCCAAGGCGAACTCACAAAAAAAACTTCTCGAAACTTTATTATTATATAGGTAAAAGAGAGAACACATCGAAAATTGCAACAAGCAAAAATGGAAACACTTCTCAAAAATCCAATGAATTCAAAAAATTTATTCATTCACAAAATTATATAACAAAAGTTTTATACAATTTTTATAAAAAATTATATAAAGAAGTTTTTAGTAAAAACTTTTGTTTGGACCAAAAATTATAAGTAACTTAATAAATAATTAATTAATTAAAAAATCAGAAGAAATGAAAGAAATTGCGTAGAAATATTCCAGTGATAATTAAAGTGCATTAAATGAACCCAATTCGCAGTCATTTAACAATGGAAACCGCATATTTGATTCTTGGGATGCGAATTGAAAACACGACTGTTTTGCACAGTAGACATAAAAAGCGCGTAAAATTGTCAGACACGAAAACGAAAATATTTTGTCTGCGAAAGCAACAAATACACACATATATATATATATATATATATATATATATATATATATATATATATATATATATACAACATCGAGAATATATACTCTGTTGTTGGATCTGAATTCCAAAGTGGGAAGCATGTTTACTACTCGCTTTTGATATCGAGATAAATACAATGATTCAGAAGCAAAACTTTATGTTTCCAATATTGTGGATGGAAAAGTCCTCGTAAGAAAATTTTACTATCTAAAAAGTAGCAAATTTTTCGAAAATAAATTAAAGAAAAAGCAAAAAAGAAATTTTTTTTCAAAGTCCCGTTTATAAAAGAAAATAAATAAATAGAAAAGCCTAATAGGACAATAAAATATTTTTTTAAAACGGAGGTAAAAAAAATATTAGACAGGGTTAAATTATGGGGACAAATATAAGGAAAAGAGAAAAAAAAGTGTCCATAAAATAATCTCGAGGAAGGATATAAATGACTATTGCTACTTATCCTTTTTAACGTTATATTGTATTACCTAGAAATTTTATGAGTTTCTATTTTCGATCTCTTTTCCTTTTTATTGCAGCCTTTTAAAAATTTAACGACTTTTACGAGTCACTCATTTTTTTTCGAAAACATCGTTCTTAATTATAAAATACAAACAAAATGAAGTGTGAAAAAATAAATTAAATGTCGTCGTAAATTTGTTTCAAGTTTACAATGTCGATTATAAAGAGGAAAAAAGAAGAGTGGGGGAGAATGAAGAAATCATTTAAAAATGTATAAAAATAAAAATCACACGAAATAAAAAAAAAGACAAGTGAATAATGGGGAGTAGTAAAAAAAAGTAATAAATGAAAAATGAAGAAGTCAAATATATCAATAAATATTAATGATAAATAATGAGAAAAAAAATTATATAGTAATTTAACCGACAATTGATAAACGATCACAGTTTTTTTTTTAAGATACAACAAATTGAGACAAAAAAACGAATCAAAAACGTTGCTTCGCAACATTTTTGATTAGCTTTTTGTTTCAATTTAATATCTTTAGAAAAACTGTGGATTTTCAATAACCGAAAATCGATTACCAAAAACCTATTATCATTATCAATTATTAATAATCGATTATGAAAAACCGATTTTCAATAATCAATAATCGATTTCAAATTTTCAAACAACCGATTATTATTAATAATCAAAATTGATTTACTGATAATTGACATCTGGTAATTGATAATTGATAACTGATAAACAATAATTTATAATCGATAATTTACTATCGGCAAATGATAGCCGATAACCAATAATTCATAATCGATTATTAATAACAGATATTTGATAAACGTTAATCAACAACTGATAATTAATAACCGATAATTAAAAATTGATACTCAAACATTAATAACCAATGATTGATAATCGATAATTGATACTCGATAATTACTAACCGATCCTTGATAATTGTTAATCAATTACTGATAATTGATAACCGATAACTCTTAATTGATTATCAATTATTAATAATAGCTGCTTGTTAATCAATAAATGGTTATTAATAATTAATAACCAATTTTTATTAATAGATGCTTGATAATCGATAACCGATAATTAATAATTGATAATCGATAATTGATACTAAATAATTAATAATCAATTATTACTAATAAATGCTTGATTATCGTTAATCGATAAATAATTTTCAATAATTAATAACCAATTATTATTAATAGGTGCTTGATAATCGATAACTGATAATTGATAATCGATAATTAATAATTAATAATTAATAACCAATTATTATTAATAGATGCTTGATAATCGTTACTCGATTATCAACTATCTGTTAATAATTATTAACAGATTAACAAATCTGTTAATAAATTATTAACAGATAGTTGATAATAGGTGTTCGATAAATGATAACTGATAATTGATAATACAATCTTAATTATTAATAACCAATTATTATTAACAGATACATGATAACTGTTAACCAATAAATAATAATCGATTACCGATAATTAATAGTCAATGATTGATAATTGATACAAAAGAAATATTATTGTTTATCATTATCCGATAATTGATACTCGATAATTACTAACTTTTTCTTGATAATCGTTAATCGATAACTGATAATTGATAACCTATAATTGATAATCGATAATTACTAACCTATCTTTGATAATCGTTAATCGATAACTAATAATTGTTAACCAATAATTGATAATCGATAATTGATACTCGATAATTACTAACCTATCTTTAATAATCGTTAATAAATATCCGATAATTAATAATCGTTAATCGATAACTGATAATTGATAACCTATAATTGATAATTAATAATTGATAATCGTTAATCGTTAATCGATAACAGATAATTAATATTCAATAATTATTAGGCAATTATTATTTATAAATGATTGATAATTGTTAATCGTAACCGATAAACGATATTCGAGAACCGTTAACTGATAATTATTAATAGATTATTATTAACAAATTCTTGATAATCGTTAATCGATATCCGATAATTGATATTCGTTAATCGATAACTGATAATTGATAACTTATAATTGATAATCGATAATTGATACTCGATAATTACTAACCTATCTTTGATAATCGTTAATCGATAACTGATAATTGATAACCAATAATTGATAATCGATAATTGATACTCGATAATTACTAACCTATCTTTGATAATCGATAATCAATATCCGATAATTGATAATCGTTTATCGATAACTGATAATTGATAACCTATAATTGATAATCGTTAATCGATAACAGATAATTAATATTCAATAATTATTAGGCAATTATTATTTATATATGATTGATAATTGTTAATCGTAACCGATAAACGATATTCGAGAACCGTTAACTAATAACTGATAATTATTAATAGATTATTATTAACAGATTCTTGATAATTGGTAATTGGTAATCGATAACCGATAATTAATAATCGTTAATTACTAACGGATTATTTTTAACCGATACTTAATATTCGTTAATTGAGAGCCAACAATTGATAACTGATAGTAATTAATGGATTATTAATAACATGTACTTGATAATAGATAATCGATAATTGATGTCCGGAAATGTTCGAAAATTGGTAATCGATAACCGATAAACGAAAAATGATACTCCATAATTTATATCCAATAATTAATAATCGATTATTATTAATAGATAATTATAGTGATCTATAATTGTCATAATTATCTTTAATCGATAAGCGATTATTAATTGCCAAAAATTGATAATCGATAATTGATAACCAATAATCAGTAATTATTACTAAAAGATTAACAATGATTTTCAACCTTAACATCATTATTAATATTAATATATATCATATAATTAACAGATTATCAATTATTGATTGTCGATTATCATGGTATTTTTTAGTAATAATCCATTATCAATTATCAGTTCTTAGTTATCGATTAACGATTACCAGAAAAATTAAAATTGATTATAGTTATATTGTCTAAATACTATAACTAATAATTAACTGGTTATCATAAACCGAAACTTGATAATCATTAATCAATAATCGATAATCAATCATCGATAACCGATAGTCGTTTATCGTTAATTGATAAACAATTCATGCTGATCGTAAACAGAGAATAAACCAATTTCTTTTTTTTTACTACTTTTCAATAAAACTTCAAGAAATTCATAAGGTTTTCTTTTTTTTAAATACTTGTGAACTTAAGTCTCGAAATTTGGTTTTTAACAAAACTTCGAGACTTAAGTTCACAAGGCAAGAAGAAGAAGAAGATGAAAAAAGAAACATTAAAAAACATTCTCCATTTATCAATACTTTTATATTCCTCTGGTTAAAATTTTTCATGCTTAAAAAGGACTGGTTTCATTTCTGGATTTAGTCACGAGGAGGTCTGCGTCAGATTTAAAAATACCCATTATCTTCGATGCGCTTCATATATATACAACTATTAAGGGTGTTCAATAGGGGGAGGGGTGATTGTACTGGTGGTGGTGGTGAATGCTACTAAGTGCCCACGCGGATTAAAAAAGACAAGATATTCCCGTGTCTGGCTTGTAAATTATACAAAATATAATATACAGTATATATACAAGTCTCAGGATACAATAAACAAAAAGCTCAGCCGCCGCGCCGCCCGCCTCAATATTCAAAAGATAACTTTGAATCTGCCATATCGCACCGAGAAACCGAGGCCATGCTGCGCTCCCCCAAGTATATGTAATAGGAATTTCACTCTCCGATTGGACCATTCGGTCCTTCAACAACCACTGATTTGTGCCGCCATCTCCCGTACAACGCTCTAACCTTTTCGCCATGTCCATATTACACGATGTTAAATTACACCATTCAGAAAAAAATATTTATTTATCAACTTCATTATATTTCTAACAAATTATATTTCTCTGTTTCTTTTGTATTCCGCAATTTTATATTTGAAAAAAAAAAATTTCCTTGTTAATATCTTAATTTATTTACAGGGAGAAGAAATTTTATCAATTTTGTTTTAATGCAAAAATAGGGGTGGGAGATAAAAATCATCAGTTGAGGGTAGAATGGAAACAAATTTTTTCGGGGGATATTTGACCTAGAAATTAAAAAAAAAAAAAAAACGCTGAAAAAGAAATTTCATTCAAATAATTTATTTGTACTATTATCAAATAAATATTTACTTGAATCAAATAAATTTTATTTGGCTCAATTAAATGGAAATTGCTTAAAATACTGAAATATATTGAATCAAATAAAATTTATTTGAGTCAATTAAATGGTATTTGCTTCAAATACTGAAATTATTGGTTTAAATACAAATTGTTTGACTTGAATAAAATTTATTTGATTCAAGTAAATATTTATTTGACTCAAGTTAATATTTATTAGATTCTAGTAAATATTTGGTTCAAGTAAATATTTATTTGACTCAAGTAAATATCTATTTGATTCAAGTAAATATTTATTAGATTCAAGTAAATATTTGGTTCAAATAAATATTTATTTGGTGCAAGTAAATATTCAATTGCTTCAAGTAAATATTTATTTCACTCAAGTAAATATTTATTAGATTCAAGTAAATATTTGGTTCAAATAAATATTTTATTTGACTCAAGTAAATATTTATTACATTCAAGTAAATATTTGATACAAATAAATATTTATTTGGTGCAAGTAAATATTTAATTGATTCAAGTAAATATTTACATGAGTCAAATAATTATTTGGTTCAACTAAATATTTATTTGATTCAAGTAAAGATTTAATTGATTCAAGTAAATATCTATTTGATTCAAGTAAATATTTGATTCGAATAAATATTTATTTGACTCAAGTAAATATTTAATTGATTCAAGTGAATATTTATAAGATTCAAGTAAATATTTGACTCAATTAAATATTTAATTGATTCAACTAAATATTTATTTGATTCAAGTAAAGATTTAATTGATTAAAGTAAATATCTATTTGATTCAAGTAAAGATTTGATTCGAATAAATATTTATTTGACTCAAGTAAATATTTAATTGATTCAAGTAAATATTTATTTGATTCAAAGAAATTTTTTTCAATGAATTAAATTCTAAATTGAAGTTTAAATCGAAAAATTCAAATTAAGATTCGAGTTAAGATAAAAATTTTAATTAATTAACAATTGAATAGTTGATAATTAGAAAGTTGATAAGTAAATGAAAAAGGTGTGAAATCGATGTTATATGTTATTACTAGATTTTAACGAGGGATCATAAAAAGTGATGTGATTAAATTACTTTTGCTATCAGTGATTGATTGCAATTTAGGTATTTTATGTTTATGTGAAGAGTAAATTAAGTATTAAGTACTTTGGTTATTTATAAGTATATTTATCAACTGAAAATGTCGTTGCATACATTTTGTTTTTTTTTCAATAAACCTCGAGTCAATTGGCTTTAAACATGCTCATACTTACGAGGCTATAAATCTCATCAATGATCTAAACTGTCCCCCAGAAATTAAATTTTCAGACAGACAAGTTTTTTCCCCTCCCAAAAAAATGACAAAAACTAATTTTATACTATTTGTTACAATTTGATGTAAATTTCTATAAATGGTAACGAAAAAGGTTCGGAAAGATTTTTTTGATTCATTTTCAAAAATATTTGAGTTCTAGACAGAAAATTTGAAAAAAAAGGTTTAAAAATATTTTTTTATTGATTTCTAGGCAGGACCAAGTTTGAGCCCTGTTTCAGCCAGGCCCAAGACTCACAAGGCCCCAGCTGTGTTCAAATTAGGCCCAGGATTGTCAAGGCCCTAGTGGGGGACAATTTAGTCAAATTCGGGAAATGACAACCTTTAAAAATATTTTAATTCGATTTCTAGACTGGGCCAAGTTTGAGCCCTGTTTCAACCAGGCCCTAGTCTGGTCCAAATTAGGCAAATTGAAAAACCAGTCTTTAAAAATATTTTAACTTTATTTCCAGGCAAGACCAAGTTTGAACCCTGTTCCAGCCAGACCCAAGACTGACCAGGCCCCCAGTCGGGCCCAAATCAGGCAAATCGGTAATATCTCTCACCTGGAACTGAAAATTTCCAGACTTTCAATTTTCAAATTACAAAAAGCTCAATTTCACAAAAATCGACTCGTTAAGTTCCAAACTCGAATTTTCCCAAACTGGCACCAATCTGGCTGTGTCAGGAAAATTCTATTTCAACGAAAAAGAATTGTTTTTATTTTCTTCTTTTCTCGCAGAAGCAAAAAAAAACTGAATAAAATATATTGACAAATATAGAAAAAGAAGGTGGAGAAAAAGGTTGATAAAATAGTTGAATGGGAAATTCTCATCTCATGGTAAATTCAGCAAAAGTATATAGACCGAGTTAAAGTTCGAGGGGAATTTCCGTCTCGAGAAATCCCTGGACGACAATATTCTCGACAGTCTCTCTATACTACTGAGTCGTGTAACATGTACTGAAGATCGATACTACTCCAAGCGACAGTCTCTCCCCCCACCCCTCCTCTCTCTCATCCCTTCCCATTTTTGCCAAAGAGGGCAGGTGGGGAGTTAATGTCAGGGCGAGACCCGACTAGTCGTCTCCCGTGTGCGTCCCCCCCTACCAAAGACACCCCAATTTTCTCCTTCCAAAATTTATCCTCTCATTCCACCATCACTTTGAGTCTCCCCTCTCTCACTCACACTCTCACTCCCTTCCCCTGAAGATTCAAATCATTTCGAGATATTTTCAAGAGATGGCGCCACATACACCAACTGAAGTTTCACAATTTACCGTCTCTTCTTCGTGATCAATATGAGGCCTTCCGTTTTCAAAATTTTCTTTGTCTTATGTTTAAAATTAAATAGTGAAATTATTTTTTAATACTGGAATTTTCTTTTCCATAATACTTCCAATTTTTACGTAATTAATTTTACACTTTTTAAACGTTTTATAATTTTTCAAATCGAAAACTCTTCTCAGATGGAAAAATTTGGGTAAACTGGCTCAGAACTGGTTGAAATTAGGAACTGACCTGGCTCTAAGTAGGCCCTACTTTTAATTTTTCACTTAAAATTATTTTTTACACGATTTACAATTTTTTGAAATCGATACACTCTTCTTAGATGAAGAAATTGAGGTGAACTGGCTCCAAAGTGGTTGAAATAGAGAACTGGCCCTGGACTGGCCTCTCTCGTTTTTTTTTATTTTCTCTATTAATTAGGAAAAATTAATCTGGTTTCTACTTTCAATTTTTTTATTATAATTATTTTTCAGCGACTTATAATTTTTTAAATTACAAAAACTTTTCTACAGAAAAAAACTAATTTAAATTTGCTCCAAACTAGTTGACATAGGGTACTGACCTGGCCCTGAATAGGCTCCTACTCTCAACTTTTCAATTATAATTAATTCTTATACGGTTCCTAATTTTTTAAATTAAAAAAACTTTTCTAGAGAAAAAACTAATTTAAATTGGCTTTAAACTGGCTGAAATAGGGAACTGACCTGGCCCTGAATAGGCCTCTACTTTTAACTGTTGAATTATAATTATTTTTTAAATGATCAATAATTTTTTGAGGTGAAAAACTCTGCTTAGGTGAAAAAATTCAGGTGAACTGGCTCCAAACTGGTTGAAATTGGAAACTAACTCGGCTCTAAATAGGTCCTTTTTAATTTTTTAATTATAATTATTTTTTACACGATTTATAATTTTTTTAAAATAAAAAAGTTTTCTTAGAGGTAAAGTTTTCTTAAATGTAGGTAAACTGGTTCCTAAGTGGTTGAAATAATGAACTGACCTGGTTCTGGACTGGCCCCTCTCGTTTTTTTTTATTTTTTCTATTAATTATGAAAAATTAAGCTGGTGTCTACTTTCAACTTTTTTATTATAATTTTTTTTTAAGAATTATATTTTTATTATTCTATTTACTTAAGTTTTAGTGTAAAATTGGCAGAAATTTTTAATAATATACTCTTTAAATTTGAATTGGTAAAAATGTTAAACATGAATTAGTAACTGACCTTTTGCTTTTGAATTAGTTAATTTTACTACTAAATAGTAATATTTCTACTAATTTGTTAGTAATTTCTACTAATTTATTAGTCAAATTTACTAATTTATTTACCAATTTAATTCAAAAGCAAAATATCAGTCTCTTATTAATATTAGCAAACATTTTTACTAATTCAAATTTAAAGAGTAAATTCGTAAAATTTCTGCTAATTTACCACTAAAACTTTATTAAAATTTTCTGCTAATTTTGAACTAAAACTTCAGTAAAAATTAGTAGATAATTATTTAATTTTACTAATAAATAGGAATTTCTACTAATTTATTAAAAAACTTTACTAATTTACTAATAATTAGTATAAGATTTCTGCTAATTTACCACTAAAACTTTAGTAAAAATTTAGTAACGGAAGAAAACACACTAATAGTAATTTTTAATAACTTAATAGTAAAATTAGTAAATTTGACTAATAGATAGTAACTTATACTAATTTATTAGTAAAATTTCCGAATTTAACTAATAATGTAATGAATATTACTAATAATGTTTACTAATTCAAATTTAGAATGTAAATTAGTAGACTTTTCACTAAATTTCAAATTTCAAATTTACATTTTTATATTCATATGGAAAAATTATACTATTAATTAGTTAAATGTTAATTAATCTTTTTGATTGTTAATTCCAGAAAAAATAAATTATATAAATCATCAAGAATAAAATTGTTCTTTAAATTTAAAATGTCACTGAAGATGAAGTGTAATTTACGATCCCGAACGTCAGATCCAGTTTGATTCTCTTAATCTTTTAAGTTCCCTGATCAGAGACCCTGTTCATAAACTACATCTTGTTCGCACAATAATTATATAGGGGTTCATTGATAAATTTCTACTCCTGAGAAAATTATTAATGTCAATTAGTTATTACGTGAAATATAATTTTAAAATATTCCTCTATTAACGAAAATTGCTTTCAATCCGCTATGATTTATTTTACAATTATTTCAAATTCAATTCCAGAATATTATTAATTTTTCCATATTTATTTTTTCTATTCTATTTATTTTTATTTATTTTATTATATTTTTTATTTATTTTTATTTATTATATTATTATATATTTTCTTTATTTCTTAATTTCCTTATTTCTTTATTTCTTTATTTTTTTATTTACTTATTTTTTATCTATTCTTTTCCGTTATTTTTTTCTAATTAAACATTACTTAATAATTTTTTATTTAATTGTTGTACAAATTAAATAGTAAACAAATTATTATTTTTAGTTTTTGTAAATTTTTCTTTCTTTTGCGAATTTTCTAGAATTAATATTAGTGTGAAAGGGAAGCTTTAACTTGGGCCTAGACAGAGCCAGGTCAGGGGACTTCAAATCTACCCGTGTAGCCATAGCCCGGATCGATTGTCCCTATTAGGGAATGAAACGCCGCTCCCAATGTGGCACCGGTCTGGAATTTTATATTTTCTAGTCTTCCTAATCTGGCCCTGATCGGGCGTGGTGTTTCATTCCCCACTGGGGCCCTGATAGGGAAATTTTTTCAAGAGTAGTTGAAACAGGTCAAATCAGTTTGGCAAAAAAGTAGGAAAGGGCTATTTTAGCCCATTTTGGGTGTATTTCCCTGTTTCAACCAGTTTGGGGCCAGTTTTCCATAGTTTTGACCTTGAAACTACGTAATTCGACTAGTAGAGATATTTTGATCTACTTCTGCTTGGAGTAGATTAGAAAAAAATTTGAAAGGCCACAAAAGTCCTATTTCATCCTGGATACGAAATCAGGCCCTATCAAGGCCCAATCCGGGGCCCAGTCGGGCCCAATTCAGGCCGTGTTATTTCCCCAAATTAAGTCCAGATTCGTATCAAAATCACAATAATAAATATAAAAAACACTAAATAATTACAAATTATTTTTTAAAAAATAAACATATAATCTTCCTTGCGAGTATTCTCACATTTATAATACGGATACATATACACAAGAAATGACTTATGTATTCGCGATTTTATCATGCCCGGGTGGATAATTAACCTATGCAAGTTGCCTGTAAGGAATGTCATGTTTTATGCCTATGTTATGTTTTATGCATATATATATATATATATATATATATATATATATATATACATATTCTTTTGCAATCAACGTCATTTCGATCTCGTGAAATGAAAAACCGTATTGAGAATTTTATGAAGTCATGCATCTCTCGTATATTTATTTGCAAAGCTGATTCCTGTGAATAAAGCCATATCTGTTTATAACCCAACGAGAGGAGAGAATTATTCACATTTTAATGGCGACCTTTATAAGACGAAGGTGAAATGTGAATATTTATTCGCTGGGAAAAAAAAGAAATTATAGAGAAGAAGAGAAAAAAAAATTGCAGTTAATTAGAAAATAAGTTGAAACATTCATCATTGATGAAAAGTTAATAAGAAGTGTCAGAGAGTGGAAATATAAATTATTTTCAATTTAATGAGATTTAATGGGAACTACTAAAATTAGAAGAAGAAAAAAGTAATTTTAATTTGAAAATAGTTCTAAATCTTTAACTTTAAGTTTATTTCCATTTTCCACTCCCTTAGTATGTGAAAAAAAATATCCCGTCGACAGGAATCGAACCCTTAATTTTTTAATTAGCTAACGGCGGTGCCTTAAACACTTCGGTCATCGAAAATGTAAACAACCAAAAATTTTTCTTTTTGTTTAAATGAAAAACAAAAAAAAAAAAAAAGTTTCGTAGTAGACGATCATGAAAAGTTAAAAATATAATCGTGAATATAAAAATTTAATCCTACTCTTTAATTCACCTGCCATCTTATCTTTAAAAGTAAATACTAAAAATACTTTTCAATCGTGTGCAAAAAGGCGAAAGGAAATAATTCACTGCAATCAAATTTAAATACATTATCATTTTGTCGCCATATCGTAAAATATTGTCCACCTTGCCTCTTATTAATACGAGAAAAATATTCCATCGCTAATAATAATTTATTATAATTATTATGCGGGTATTGAATAATTCCCTAAAATTAATAAACACCGAAAAAAAAGTTTCTCGAAATAAATTTATCTTTTCTCAATTTTTTTTCTGTTTAAATATATTAAAAATTTTATTCTGTATATTTGTTTTTTCTATTATAGTATTTGTATATTACTCGGTGATTTTTATTTTTTTATTTTTTGTATTTATTTATTACTTTTTGTATTTATTTCTTTTTGTATTTTTTTTTACTCTTTTTTGTACTTTTATTTCTTTTCATATATTTTTTTGTATTATGGTCTTTACTTGTATTTCTATTCCGTTCTCTATTTTTAATCTTTTTTTTTGTAATTTCTGTCACTTTTTGTATTTTTATCCCTTTTTGTATATTTTTTCCCTTTTTTTATTTTTTTCATGTTTTCTATTCTATTCAATGGAAAATATAGAGAAACTAAAATTATTTTCAAAATTTTAACTAAATTATATTTTCTAGAATTTTCAACTAAAATATTCATCTCGAAATTAATTATTTTTTTTAATAATTTGTTGATAAAGTTCTTTGAGAATTAAATTATTATGTATTCAAAGAAAAAAAAAGTTTACCTAAAATATTTCTGAAGTCCACTAGCCTACAATTCAATTTCATGAAATTTCGATAATATTGAAAATTTTTCAATTAAAATAAAATGTTTTTATAATTTAACTAATTTAAAAAAACTAGCATAAAGTTTTTTAAAAAACTAACTTCTTCAAAATTTTTAATTAAAATTTTTTTAAATTCAAATCTTCTAAAAGTTCAATTTGAAAACTTTTGGAATTCAATCTATATTATAATAATGGTTGTATTCTTATAGTCTGTTCGCAGAATGAAGTCTTTTAATGTTTTCTTTTTTAAAATGTTTTGAATTTTAAAATTTATAAAATTCCAATTTAAATTTTTCAAGATTTAATAATAACAAAAATTAACTAAACAACATTTTTTTAAATGAAAAATCATAATTTAATTTGTAAAATTAATTTAACATACCAAGCCATAAAAAGAGTTTATTATACATTATTGTCAAATAACTAATTTCTATTAATTAAAAATACGAATTTAAAAATTTTTTATATTTTAAGAAAATTGGATTTTAATTATTTTAATGCCTTCTTCTTTAGAATTTTTGGATTTTTTTTATTATTCTTTTTATTCTTTTAATTTAATTTTTGTTTTTTATAGTTTTTTGTAGATAACTTTTATTTTTACTAGTTTCAATTTTTGATTAATTCAAATTTAATTCTTGTGTCGAATGTTATAAAAATTTGTTGTTGTTGTAAAAATAATTGAATTGTTTTGAAGAATTTTATTAAAATTGTAATCAAAATATTTTTATTTTGTTTCCAGTATAAATTAATGGAAGAATTAAAATTCTTTCGATAAAAAATTTTTTAAATAAAAATAATTGTATTCTTCTGAAAAATTACATTAAAATTATATTAAAAATAATTGAATTTCGGCGAAGAATTTTTTTAATTAAGAAAATAATTAAATTCTTGCTTATTCTTTCGACGAATTTCATTCAAATTTAATTGAAAACAATTCAATTGTTAAATGAAATAATAATTGAATAATTGAACAATAATTTAATAATTAAAAATAATTGAATTCTTTCGAGAAATTTTATTAAAATTATATTGAAAATAATTGAATTTTCGTGAAGAATTTATTATAAGAAATCTGAAAATAATATTGGATTGTTTTGAAGAAGTTTATTAAAGTTTTTGAAAATAATATACAATAATAATAATTAGTTTAGTTAATTAATTAATCAATTAATTTTCATAGATTTTGAATTTGAGAATATTCAAAATTTGATAGTCACTTGTAAAATAGTGTAATAACTATTTTTATTAAAAAATTTTGAAAAAGTATCAAATTAAAATCATTGAAATTCTTAATTTTTCATATATATTTGACAAACAATTCTGTAAAATTAATTCTTTTTAAAAGTTTAATAGGATTTTTATTGAAATTATTTCAAGTTTTTATTTTTCAATGTATATTTAATTGCAGAATTTCCGAATAATTAAAATTTTGTAAAATTGAATTGTAAACGAATGAACTTGAAAATTCTCAAAGAACTTTTTTAAAAATTATTAAAAATAATGAATTTATTGAAGAATTTTAGTTAAAAACACTAGAAAAAAATTTAATTTTGGAGAAGTTAGAAATTATTGCAGAAATTCAATTATTTTCAAGAGTAATAAAATTCTTCTTAATGATTCAATTATTTTTACTAATAATAAAACTCATCGCAGCGTTTCAATTATTTTTCATTCAATTATAATTGAATTCCTTGAAAAAAGTAATTATGTTCATGCAAGTTTTAATAAAATTCGACAAAAGAATTCAATTATTTAAAAATTTGTTAATAAAATTCTATTATGAGAATTGAATTTTCAGAAACATTCAATTATTCAATAAATTATTTACTTTTACATTTAAATAATTAAATTCTTGTAGAATTTTCTAATAAAAATTGATTTTTATTTTATAAAAATGAATTTCAGTTAAAATTTTAGATTATAATTGAATATGAAAAGCAATATAACGTGAATTTTTAGAAATAATTGAATTTTAAAATTAATTTTTTTGAAAAAGTTTAATTGGATTATCTTTTATATTATTTAAAGTTTTTATTTTCTAATATGCATTCAATTAAAGAATTTGTGAATAATTGAAATTTCGTGAAATTGAATATTGTAAACAAATGGATTTGAAAATTGCCAAAGAACTTTTTCAAAAATTATTAAAAATAATTGATATAAAGTAAATTTGTAGTGAAAAATTTTTGAAAATAATAATTGAATTGAAATAATGAAAATAATTTTGAAAAAGTATAATATTTTTATAATATAAAATAATGATTTTATTACTTGGTCATCTTTAATTATTATAAAATATGAAGAAATCGATGACTCCGAGTCGAAGACTCGGAGTTATCGATATCTTCATGTTTTATAGTTATAAAAATATTTATTGAACTAAAATTTCATTCATTGTAAAAAATAACAGCAAAATTGGTTATTTTAATCTTTTTTTGTGTTAATTTAATCTGCAACAAGCAACACTTTTTAATACCTCACGATTTACTGTGTTTCTATATTTTGATAATAAAAAAAATTTTCGAAAAACTAAAAAATTATTTTGCTGAAAATTAAATATTACAAAATGGGGGAGAGATGGAGGGGGTAAGGAATGCCTAAAATTTGTGTCTATCTCTAAAAAAATATTCAGTAATAGAGTGGTGAGGTAGCTCCTGGCTGAGCCACGCGTAATTCCAAGATATCCTTAGAGTAATCAAGTCGGACAAAGGAGCCGCAAGTCTTGCCAGCATTCCTGATTAACATACGCCTTATTACGCGGAATATAATATATGCTTTTGCACAGCGTGCACAGCTGTCGATTTTCAAGCGAAGGAAGGAGGTTTGCCAAGGTAGATGATGCATATAACCTTCCCTTGTTTGGTGCAAGAGAGAGAAAGAGACAGAAGGAAACAGAGAGAAATAGAAAAAAAAACAGTGAGAGACAGAAAGAAACAGAAAAAAACAGAGAGAGAAAGAGAACACTAAGTGAATAAGAGAAAGAGAGAAACAGAGTCTGCCTTTTAAAACCAGTTAATTCATTCGAGTGCATCTCTCAGTCTCCTACTTCTTTATATATATATATATTCCTTCAAGTTAAAACCCAGATCTCGTATAATTCTGATAATAGCCGTAATAAGAACAAAAAAAAAAAAAGTAAAGCAAACCCGGGAGCCAGAAGCCAATTTCTCTTGGGAGGGGAGGAGCATCTTATAAAATGCCATTTCTCCATCTTTCTTTATAGGAGGTTCTCTCTCTACCTAGGGACCACCTCAACCACCCTCGCTAAAAGGACCCAGCTATTTTCCATTTTCCCTGAATGCTGCACAGTGACCCAACATTCCATTTTTCACTTTACCGTTATAATACCTACCCTTTCTCTCCTGGAGCAGCAAAAAAGTTGAGAAAAGTATTTTTACTAAATTTCTAGCCGAGACAGAAAAAGAAAAAAATTGATGAACTCGTTCTTTTATGTATTTTTACTCCCTTCGTTTAGTGTTTTTTTTTATTCTACTTTTTCTTTTAGTTATTTAAAAAGTGCAAGATATTTTGTGCAAGTTATGACAGGGTCCACACGCTTGGGAAAAATGAAATGATTTATCGAAACAAAATAAAGTGTTATTTTAACTCGATTTCAGTTCGGCAACAATTCGGATTGGGACAAGGTTTGGAAATTTTTACTCGGAAAAAGATTTAAGAAGATATTCTTAATATTGTGATTCAGTTTTCTTGAAAGAAATAAATTTGATACTGAACTGGATCAAATTGATGACGAAAGTGATAACAAATTGAATCAAACTAATACCAAGTTGAACCAAACTAATACCAAGTTGAACTAAATTAATATTAATTTGGATCAAATTAATACAAAATTGAGGAAATTGATCAAAATTGATGACAAATTGAGTCAATGTTGTATCAGTTTGATCCAACTTGGTATCAGTTTGGTTCAACTTGGTATCAATTTGACTCAATTTGTCATCAATATTAATAATTTTCATCAATTTTGTTATATTAATTGATTACAAATTAATATATGAATTTAATCCAACTTGGTATCAATTTCATTAAATTTAGGATCAATTTGACTCAATCAGTCATCCATTTTATCCAAATTGGTACAAATTTGGAAAACTTCCTTTAATTTGGTTACAAATTGATATCAAATTTGGGTCCAATTGATACCAAGTTAGACCAAATTGATTTAAAATTGAGGGAAATGATACCAAATTAAATAAAATTGATGACAAAATGAGTTAAAGTAATATCAGATTGAATCAAACTGATACTTAATTGGATCAAATTGATACCAGATTGAATCAAGCTGATACTCAATTGGATCAAATTGATATCAGATTGAATCAAACTGATACTCAATTGGATCAAATTGATATCAGATTGAATCAAACTGATACTCAATTGGATCAAATTGATACCTTTGGGTCAAATTGTTACCAATGTTAAAAAAAATTGATAAAAAATTAAGGAAAATGATCAAAATTGATACCAAATTAGATAAAATTAATGACAAATTGAGTCAAGTTGATAGCAAATTTATTTTAAATTGAATCAAATTGATACCAAGATGAATTAAATTAATATTAATTTCAGATCAAATTGATTCTAAATTGGATAAAATAGATGACAAATTGAGTCAAATTTTTACCAAATTTGGGAACAAATTGACTCAATTTGTCATAAATTTGATCCAATTTGGTATCAATTTTGATCATTTTCCTCAATTTTTTTTTAACATTGGTAACAATTTGATCCAATTGAGTATCAGTTTGATAAATCAAACTTTTAATTAGTTTGGTATTAATTTCCGTTAATTTAGTAGAATTAGATAATAAATTTGGGTCCAATTGATAGCAAGCTAGATCAAATTGATTCAAATTTGAGGGAAATATTCTAAATTGATACCAAATTAGATAACATTGATGAAAAAATGATATCAAACTAGATAAAAAAAATACTAAGTTAAATCAAATTGATACTAAATTGGGTCAAAATAATAAAAAATAAATAAAATATTGAATAAATATGTTACCAAATTGTATAAAATTGAATCAAAATAAAACCAAATTGGATAAAAAGGAAATTTATCAAATTAATACTAAATATTATATTGAATCAAAATGCTACCAATTAGATAAAGATGAAGCAAAATTAAATCAAATTGATACCAAATTCAATCAAACTGATACCAAATAATTATAATATTGAATCACAATGATACCAAATTTGATGAAAATAAAACCAAATTGACACCAAATTGGATCCAATTGATACCAGTTTTTAATCAAATTGACACAAAATTGGATCAAATTGGATCCAATTGATCCAGTTTAGATTAAATTGATACATCTTTAGATCAAATTGATATCAATTTCGGCTCAATTGATACCAAGTTAAATTAAATTAAATAAATTTTATTTCAAACCGCATGAAATTGATATTCAATAATAAATTAAATTATCACCAAAGGTGTTTAGTCGGTAGGGTGCAAATAATAAGAAATAAAACTCAATTATTAAAATTTAACAAATTAACAATTTATTTTCGGATTCTCGGAGCGAGGTTGTGCTCAGGACGAGAACGGGTCTAAGACTAATTTCAAAAATGGCGATCGCAAAGGAAAGCGTCGCTTCTGAAAAGAGAAAAAAGATGAAAAATACAAAAATTAGTGTATATTAGAAAGAGATAAAAAATGCAAAGAGAGAGGGTAACGTTATACATTGCAAGTACTTCACCCGAACCGATTTTTATGATCGGGTCTCGGTAGGTACACGTTGACCGCGAAGCCTGAAAAGGTTTTAGAAGTGAAAGAGTGTAAGTTAAGGAAAACTCTAATTTGCATTTAGAAAATTTAGAAAACTACATTTCACAAAAATAATATTTCTGAGCACAACCAAATATTAAATACAATTACAGAAATTAATTTGTAGTGTAATACATTATGTGTGTATGTTTGTGTTTATTTCGTATTAAAATAAAATATTGAAAATAGTTATAAAAATAATTTCATGATACTCACACAAATAAATAGAAATATTCATATATCATAATATAAATTTTTCTATTAAAAACACAACACTTGTTAAAAATTATAGTCTCTAAAAATGTCTTTTAGAAAAGAGTTTTTACCCTGTACCCAGTACTGGCCAGTACTGTAGCTCAGTCGCCACAGTACCCCCTTACCAGTGATGAAGTCACGAGAAACCAGCTTGAAGGCGATCTGGAAAGCGTACTCGTCGACCTGATCGAGTACGAAAATTTTGATCTGGAACTGGTTCTGGTATTGGAACTGGAACAATTTCTGGTTCTGGTACTGGAACAGGAAGTGGAACAATTTCTGGTACTGGAACCATCTCTGGTGGTGGAACTGGTACGAGAGCATCATTTCTTGGAAAATAAATCTGCTCATCATCATCTTCACTGCTGCTTTCATCGGCATCAGCATCTCCCATTATGAATGCCGGTTTCAATCGATCAATTGAAACCGTAACGTTTTTACCATGCATTTCGATAATAAACGTTTTCGAAGAGCGGGAAATAACTTTGAAAGGTCCTTCGTATGGATTTTGAAGTGGCAATTTTACGGAATCGGTACAAAGAAACACATAATTCGTTGTCATCAAATCCTTGAAAACAAATGGTGTTTTTGTTCCGTGTCTGGAACCTTGTGCTGGACGCAATGTTCTCATTTGCTCACGTAGTGCTTGAACAAATGCTGTTTGCGTTTCCAGAGTCGACTTTCCAGGAGATGAAAGAAATTCTCCAGGAAGCCGAAGTGGCTCTCCGTACAGCATCTCTGCGGCTGTGGATTCAATATCCTCTTTCCATGCTGACCTGATTCCTAGCATGACTGATGGTAAAATCTCCGTCCATTGAGAGTGATTATGGCACTTGATGGCGGCTTTGAGTTGTCGATGCAGCCTTTCCACCATTCCATTTGCTTGCGGGTGGTAGGCGGTTGTTCTTAGATGAGTCGAACCAGTCAGAGAGTTCAGTTCTCTAAACAGGTGCGACTCAAATTGTCTTCCCTGGTCCGTTGTTACTCTCAGCGGGGTCCCAAAGCGCGAGATCCAAATGGAGTAAAAGGCACGTGCAACCGTTGAAGCTTCTTGGTCCTGCATCGGCGCAACCTCGGGCCAGCGGGAAAATCGATCGATGCAGGTAAGACAGTACCGGTACCCTTCCGAACTCGGCATGATGATAATGTCCAAGTGGACATGTTCGAAACGTTTCGATGGCAGTTGGAAGGTTCCTGTTGCAGAAGTAACATGGCGCGTTACTTTGGCTCGTTGACACTCTAAACAGTGTTTCGCCCAGGTGCTGCAATCTTTTTTAACTGACGGCCAAACATAACGCTGTGTTATCATTTTGACCGTAGCTTTGGAACCAGGATGACTGAGGTTATGTACGGAATTAAAGATCCTTTTTCGAAGTGGTTCCGGAATGTATGGGCGAGCAGATGAAGTGCTTACGTCACACACTAACGACACGTCAGCTTCCGGAATTTTAATCAGTTTTAGTTGCAATGAAACTGATTTTTCATTCTCTAATGTTTTTAACTCGAAGTCATTCTTCTGTGCTGCCTCTAGTTGTTTCAAATCAAAAGCAGGTTCGATTTCTTCAATCCGTGAGAGGGCGTCGGCGACAACATTATCTTCTCCAGAAATGTGTCGGATGTCCGTTGAAAATTGTCCGATGAAGTCCAAATATCGAAACTGGCGTGGAGTGCACTGGGTGTCCTTTTTCTTGAATGCGTAAGTAATTGGCTTATGGTCAGTAAAAATCGAGAAAGTACTTCCTTCAAGCATATGTCGAAAGTACTTTACAGCTGCATAGATGGCAAGCAGTTCTCGATCATAAGCAGCGTACTTACGTTCAGTGGTGCTCAATTTTCTGGAGAAGAAAGCCAGAGGTTGCCAAGCACCGTCCAAGTCCTGGTGCAGTGCTGCGCCGATCGTGAAGTCAGATGCATCACAGACAATTGCAAGCGGGCGGTTGACAGCAGGGTGCGCGAGAAGTGTAGCTTGCGCAAGGCTTTCCTTGGTTTCCTCAAACGCAATTTCCGCTTCTTTTGTCCACAAAACCGGAGCTTTGCCCTTCACATTGCCCTGAAGAAGCTCATTTAATGGAGCTTGAACTGCTGCAGCCCTAGGTATAAATCTTCGGTAAAAGTTCGTCATGCCTAAGAACCGTCGAAGTTGTTTAACTGTCTGTGGTCGCGGATAGTTTCTTATCGTTTCAACCTTATCCGGTGGAGGTTGAGTACCACTTTCACTAACCGTATACCCGAGAAACTTCACACTAGTTTGTCCGAACACACACTTCGCGGGGTTAATCACCACACCATAAAGTTTTAAACGTTCGAATAAAATGTTCAGATGGCGAAGGTGTTCCTCTAGTGATGAAGATCTGATTAAGATGTCGTCGATGTACGTGTAGCAGAAGTCCAAGTCACGCAAAACTTCATCCATGAACCTTTGGAAAGTTTGAGCTGCATTCCGTAATCCAAAAGTCATGAAGGGAAACTCAAAAAGTCCGAAAGGTGTCGTGATTGCAGTTTTGCAAATGTCCTCTTCTGCAACAGGAATTTGGTGAAAAGCCTTCACCAAGTCGATAGTTGAAAAAATTTTCTTGCCAGCGAGGTCCTGTGAAAAGTCTTGTATGTGACGAACGGGATAGCGGTCAGGTTCGGTGCAAGCATTCAGTCCTCGGTAATCGCCACACGGCCTCCACTCGTCATTGTCCTTTGGCACGAGGTGGAGGGGGGATGACCAACCACTTTTCGATGGACGCGCGATTCCAAGTTTCACCATTGCACTAAATTCCTTCTTCGCGGCCAGAAGTTTCTCAGGTGATAAGCGTCGTGGTTTGCTCGCAACAGGGGGTCCTGCTATTGTTTTAATATGATGCACGGTATTGTGCTTCATCGATGCAACACCCGCGGGACGCGTGATTTCGGGGAACTTAGTCAAAAGTTCATGGTATACACTCGAACCCGATACAATTTTCACATGAGGCACATCACTGTACACTATTTTTCCGTTAGAACAGAGGTTAGTTTTTCCGTCAATCAAACGTTGATTTTTGACATCTACGAGCAGCTCGTAAAATGCTAAGAAATCAACTCCGATAATCGGTTTTGTAACATCAGCTACCACAAACCGCCACAAAAATTCGCGACGAAGTCCTAAATTAAGAGACATCGTAGTCGTACCATATGTTGCGATTATTGAACCGTTCGCCGCAGAAAGTTCATATGACGACTTTGCGCGAGGCTCACGGATTGAAGTTCGCGGAAAAACACATAGATCGGATCCAGTATCCACTAAAAAATCAAAATGCGAATTTTTATCTTCTATAAAGAGTCGGCGTGAATTTACTGGGCCAGTACCGGCTGACGCCATTATGGACTGGCCAGTGCGTTTCCCGCAACAAATTTACACGGCTTTGTGCACTTGGTGGCATTGTTCCCGAAACGCGCGTGATACCAACAAACTCCGTCACTCGCGTATGGCCCACGGGATCGCGAGCGGTCACGAGATCGCGATCTACCGTTCGGTTTCTTATCACTGCGCCCACGAATTTCCGACACTTCCGATCGCAACTTTGTCAGCTCTTGTTGCATAGAACTCATCATCTGGTTAAATTGATGAATTAAATTTTCAGTTGCTGAGGTGGTCTCAGCAACCACAGACCGATTTTTTGTCAAATCGTGTATGTGATCGGCCATTTCTGCAACTTTGTCCAATTCCGTCTCTTTATGTATTGCCAAGATTGGCTGCATACTGGCAGGAAGTCGGCCCGACCATAACGTGCGCATCATCGTATCCGGCATTGAAGAACCCGCGAGAGTTTGGAGATGACGTAAAAACTGTGATGGTTTCCGGTCACCGAGTTCCTCTCTTTCTAAAAGTTTACGAGTCTTTTCCTCTTGTGAGGAACACATTCTTTTAATAATTTCCGTCTTTAATTTAGTGTATGGAGTCTCTTCTGGTACATTTACCAGTAAATCACGAACTTCACTAGACACTCGTGAATCTAGCATTTTCGACACATGTGAATATTTTTCACGTTCTGCAGTCACTCCCGATGTAGTGAATGCTTCTTCCGCTTGTGCGAACCACAATTCGGGATCGGAAACATTAAAATTTGGAAGTCTGAGTGAAGGTCTATTACCAGTAAGAGCACTGCGTAATAAATTCACTAACTCATTTTGATTATCTTCAACCATTTTCAATAATTAAAATGTCACTTTTATATTAAAGAAAATAGCACTTAACTTGCACAACACACGTGAAAGTTCAAAAAGTTACGTTACGGAACTTGTGAGTCTCGAGTTCAAAAAAATTGCAGGTTTTAAGGTTATTAAAAGCACTGTTTATGCACGACTATAAAGAAAAAAAAATCACGTCGGGGTCACCACTTTAGTCGGTAGGGTGCAAATAATAAGAAATAAAACTCAATTATTAAAATTTAACAAATTAACAATTTATTTTCGGATTCTCGGAGCGAGGTTGTGCTCAGGACGAGAACGGGTCTAAGACTAATTTCAAAAATGGCGATCGCAAAGGAAAGCGTCGCTTCTGAAAAGAGAAAAAAGATGAAAAATACAAAAATTAGTGTATATTAGAAAGAGATAAAAAATGCAAAGAGAGAGGGTAACGTTATACATTGCAAGTACTTCACCCGAACCGATTTTTATGATCGGGTCTCGGTAGGTACACGTTGACCGCGAAGCCTGAAAAGGTTTTAGAAGTGAAAGAGTGTAAGTTAAGGAAAACTCTAATTTGCATTTAGAAAATTTAGAAAACTACATTTCACAAAAATAATATTTCTGAGCACAACCAAATATTAAATACAATTACAGAAATTAATTTGTAGTGTAATACATTATGTGTGTATGTTTGTGTTTATTTCGTATTAAAATAAAATATTGAAAATAGTTATAAAAATAATTTCATGATACTCACACAAATAAATAGAAATATTCATATATCATAATATAAATTTTTCTATTAAAAACACAACACTTGTTAAAAATTATAGTCTCTAAAAATGTCTTTTAGAAAAGAGTTTTTACCCTGTACCCAGTACTGGCCAGTACTGTAGCTCAGTCGCCACAGGTGTGAAAAAATAAAAATTGTACAAAAATTGTAGTTCATTTTTGTATTAATTATGCTGTTCTGTTCTTTTTTTGTCACTTTACCTCTTTTTTTTATAATTCTGTTCACCCTTTCCTTTTTTATCGTCACTATCACCTTTTGCTCATATTCTTTTATTTTTCCGTCCTCTTTTTTTGTGTGCTGCCCTTCCTTTTTCATCATTCATTTCTGTCTACATTTTCCAGCGCGCTTTTTCATACTTAACAATATCTCTCTCTCTCTCTCTCTCTCTCTTTCTGTTTCTTTCTCCCTTTTTCCTTTTCTCTATCTCTGTTTCTCACTATCTCTCTTATTTCCCTATCGCTACCAGTGATTCTCCATCCTTATCATTCTATCTCAACATTCCCCCTTTGATATAACCATTTTCCCTCTCACTCACACCGTCTATATTTTCTCTCACTTTTCCTCCTTTAGATTACACAGTACGGTCTCTCCCTTTGTTTCGGAATTTTCTTAGCAGAGTCTCCCTCTCCCCCCTTCCACCCAAAGAGAAGCCTCATTTTGGCGAAGGATCCCTAGAAATACAATAGAAACTCGGTGAAAGGGGGTGGGGGGAGGGGGCAAAGAGGGGATTGGGAGTTAGGACAGAAATGGAAGGAGAGGGCCAAGTTGGCCAATCAGAGTGAAGGCTTTTCTTGTGTCGACCGATCAATGTGGTCCCCTCTGTACCGACATGCAAGGCATATCAACGTCACCACCCAAAACCCACTTAAGCTTTCAGGCCAATCTTGATATCGCTGTGTCTCTCTTTGTCTCACATATATATACAATTTAGAACACGGATGCAAATTTAACACCATTATAGATACAAGGTTGTATTATCAGTATCAGAAAACGACAAGTGATAAAATATAGGCGAGGGGGAGGGGACGAAAATCGAATTTACGTGGGGGGAATTTAGAAAAAGAAATTGTTAAAATTTTGGTAAATTTGAAAAAATCGCTTTGACCTATTTTACAAAGAAGATGAGTATTTTTCCTCTTTACTCCGAGCCAACAATTTCGAGCGGTTGCAATTTTCCTCGCTGGACCATTTTCAAAGAAAAATAACCGTTTTCTTTTTATAAATTTTGTGGAAGGGAGGAGAAATTTTCTTTTTTCTCTCCCTCTCTCTCTCTCTTTCTCTTGAAAGAGGCAACTTGAAAACTTGTGGCTTTGCTGATTCAACGATTGCAAGCGGGAGGAATTTATTTTGTGGATTTTAAAGCAACCTTTTTGTGGTTTGGAGAAATTATCATTTTCTCTAAGCAAACCGCATTCAGTATAAGTTATTCAATTTCCCCTCATTTATCTTCTTATTTTATCTGGGGATTTCTTTTTTATTATTTGCGGTAAAATAAGAGGCTAATAATTAAAAAAAATATATATTGTTCGCTCCACGCTTTGTGTTTATGAGAGAATTTTCATGCCATCTGGGCGGGAATTTAATGAACCATTTTGGCGCGAAATTCAAAAAAAAGAAAAATTTAATCAACAATTGTTTAATATTAACAATATATTAATTTTAAAAACTTTTCATTTATCATTAATAATATTCAATTAATTTATTAATTGTTATTTTATTTTTTTTTTTTGTCCACATTGGACAAAAAAAATAATTCTGCAAAATAGAAATTTTTCTACAGACATTTCTTTAGTTTTAGTCTAAAAGAAGGTGTCGAAAACTACATTTACAATATAATAAATTTTTTTTCTTTTGATAAATTCACATTTTAATGGAGTTTAGACCAAGTACTAGAGAGACAATGAAGTACATCGTCAATGTTAAAATTTATAGCAAAATAATGGCTGTCAATGTAATCGAATTTCATTCTCATAATGGACTTTTCAGTCGATTATTGACTGAATACATGTTCAGCAATTTATTGTCCTATTCGGTTATATATACGACAAACGTTTTCCTTGTATTCTCGCATGCGTTTGCAATTTTACGATCCGTCTGACACTTTTTTTTTCTCCCCGCCGCAACAAAACATTTCCGCAACTGATGTGTAAAAAAAAACAATATTTACAGACAAATTTTTCAATTTTTTCAATTGAAATTTTTGAGTTGGTAATTGAAAATTTTTCAATTATAATCATTTTTTCCTTTTTTTTTAATTAACAATTTTATCTAACAATTTTTTTGTTAATTAATTAATTTTAAGTTAATTACAAGGAAAAATAAAAAATTGTGAAAAAATTATTCAGAGTTGCTACAAATATTTAATTTTGTTTTTCCCTGACTTTTAATCCCTGATTTTCTGACAAAATTTTGACTTTTTTCCTGTCCCTGAATAATATTTGGATTCACTCCAAAAATTATAATAAATTCAAGACGACAGAGTGATAAAATCATTATTTTATATTATAAAATTTTTTTAACTATAAATTCAAAATTTAAAAGATTTTTGTATGAACTCTTTAAAATTTAATTTTATAAAAATTCACACTAATAATGATTTTAATATTCAATTATAATTTAAAATTTTAAGTGAAATTTATTTCTTAATCAATTTTTATTAGAGAATTTTTCGAGAATTCAATTATTTAAATACAAAAATTAATATTTTATTAAATAATTAAATATATCTTAAAATTGAATTTTTATGAACAATTTTATAAAAATTTTTTTAAATAATTGAATCTTTTGGCAAATTTTAAAAACAATTTTACGAATAAGTGCAATTCTTTATCATTTTATTTAAAATTGTATAAAAAATAATTGAAATTCTGCGATAAGTTTTATTATACCTATATGAATGAATTCTTGCAACGAATTTTATTAAAAATTTTTTTAAAGAATTGAATTCCTATGAAAAATTTTATTTGTGGAAATAATTGAATTCCGGAGAAAAATATTATTATTTATGAAAATAATTAATTTCTTGTGAAGAATTAAAAATTTTTTTAAATAATTAAATTTCTCAGAATTTTATAAAACTTTTTTAAAATAATTAAATTTTATCGAAAAATTTCATAAAAAAGTTGAAAATAATTTAAATCTGACACAGAATTTAAAAAATTTTTTTTTTAAATAATTGAATTCCTGTGAAAAATTGTATTATTTATGAAAATAATTAAATGTTTGCGTAGAATTTTATTAAATTTTTTTTTAAATAATTGAATTGCTTCGAAGAATTTTATTTTTAACGAAAATAATTTGAATTGTTTCGAAGATTTTTACAAACATCTAAAATTTTTTTATTAATAAAAATAATTGTTTTCTTCTTGCGAAGAATTTTATTCAAATGTGCTTAAATAATTGAATTCCCATAAAAAAATTTGTTATTTGTGAAGATAATTGAATTCTTAAGAAGAATTGTTTTGAAAATAATAATTGAATTATACCGGAAAATTTTATTAAAATAGTAGATATTAAAAATAATTAAAATAAGGAGAATTTTTGAAAATAATTGAAATTTTGCAAATAATTGTATTCAATTTTTAGAAAATAATTGAAATTCAGAGAAAAATTTTATTCAATTTTTAGAAAATAATTGAATTTCAGAGAAAAATTTTATTCAATTTTTAGAAAATAATTTAATTTGAGAGAAAAATTTTATTTATAAAAATAATTGAAATTTTTACTAGAATTTTAAAAAAATTTTGAACATAATTGAATTTTTGTGAAAAAGTTTATCACTTTTGAAAATAATTGAATTTCTGTAATCAGTTCTTAAAATTTCTAATTAAATTAATTAAAAATTAAAATTTTCTAAAATTTCAAATTGGAACCTTTTAAAGTTCATCTATTTATAAAAATTGAAAACGCAACTCTTTTGAAATTGAATTAATTTTGAAATATTTCAGTAAAATTATTCATTAAATAATTTCTTCTTGGCAATTTCATAGTTTATAAAGCAACGAAAAAAAAAGAAAAATTTAGAATTTTCTTATAAATTCTAGAAATTAAATTTTTTCCAGTACTTTTAATAAAGATCCCTGACTTTTCTCAGATTTCCCTGACCAATTCTAATTTCCCTGACTTTTTCCTGACCTGTGGCAACTCTGTTATTGTAAAATATAAAAATTTCGAATTATGGAATAAAATAAAAAACGTTATCAGGGCCGGCACACGTAATCGGTCTAAACTAGAAGAAAAACAACGAATTCAAATTTTAAACTAGACAATTAAAATTCCAAAAGAATTCCGAGATTTCATAAATATTTCTAACATGAATCTCTCTAAAAACGAAGAGAGGAGATAAAGGAAGGAAGTTATCTTGTTATATGTGAAAATAATCCACCATTTCCGTTCGGCCATTTGTTTGGACCCTCCCAAAAAATCATTCCCATTGATAAGATTTACCAGATCCTTTTTTCTTTTTTGTTGACAAAAGAGACTAGAACTTTTCAATAGCCATTTTTTTTAACCCCTCCGGATCCTTCCATCCCTCAAACCAATCTCCCACTCGTTCATGTTTTTAGATAACCGGTTTCTCTCTCTTTACTTTTTTTTTTTTTTTTTTGCTTCTCAACGCTGACCCTTTTAAAGTTCCTGTTCACCTCGATTGATATAATCAAATTCCTCGCATCGAAGAGGAAAAGAAATTTGTTCTCACTCATCCGGCGCCGTACATCCAACATCACGTCTGACTTTTTTGACATTCTATTAAACGTTATTCATCATATATACTTCTTTTCAAAAGGCACACATATTTTGTCGTCGGTGTATCAACTTTTTTTTTCATCTAATACATACATTGTGTAGAGAGGAGAAAAAAAATTAATTATTATAAAAAAAAGGAAATTAGGTATAAATTTTCCATCAATTATTAATTTATAGAAGTTGTTTTCTTGTACATTCATCTTTTTATTGTAAATAAAAATTCCTGAACAAATTTTTCTCGAGATGAAAAATATTCTTGTCATATTGAAAATTTTGAAATTGACAAGAAAATTGACTTTGAAATTCTGTTTTTTAATAAATTTGCTTCTTATTCTACGTAAGTCTTAAAAAAACCCAAAAATATAAATTATATTATAAATTATAAATTACAAGTAGAATAATAAATAAAATGTAAATAATTCTTATTGCTGGATAAAATTCCAGAAAAAACAGTGGAAAAGAAAATTTTTTAGAATTATTCTAGTAAAGTTTAATAGAATTTTTTCAACTGAATGAAGTGCAACAGTTTACAGAATAAGTTACATCCAAGTTATTAAATTTTTGATTATAAATTAAAGTTTTAAATTAAAATAGAATAAAAGAAATTTTTTTTTATTTTAAGATAAACTTTTTTAATTAATATAATAATAAATTGAATCAAATTAATGAGAAATTAATAGGACCAAATTAAATTGGTACAAAGTTGGATCAAATTGATACACAAGTGTGTAAAATGATAAAATAAATAAATAAATAAATTGATATCATATTAGATAAAAATGAAACCAAATTTGATCAAACTAATATCAATTTGGGACAAATTAATAATAAATAATTCTTATATTGAATCAAAATCGAGATCAAAATGATACCAAATAATTATTATATTGAATCAAAATTTTACCAAATTTGACAAAAATCAAACCAATTAATACCAAGTAAATATTGTATTGAACCAAAATGATAACAAATTACATAAAAATGATACCAATTTGAATTAAATTGATACCAAGTTCGGTCAAATTGATACCAAAAAATTAAAATATTAAGTCAAAATGATACCAATTTAGATAACAATGAAACCAAATTGAATCAAATTGAAACCAAATTGGATCAAACTGATAAAAATCTGGGCCAAATTGATACCAATAATTATTATATTGAGTTAAAATGTTACGAAATAATTAATATATTGAATCAAAATGATACTAAATTAGACAAAAATAAAATCATATTGAATCAAATTAAAACCATATATTAATAACAAACAAGAATTGTTGTCTAATTCAGTATCATTCTGATTCAATATAATAATAATTAGGAATTAATTTGACAAATCAAATTGAATCAGATTAAAACCAAATTCGATCAAATTGATAACAAATAAATATCATATTGAATCATATCAATTTACATAAAAATGAAACAAATTGAATCAAATTAAAACCAAATTGATATAACAAATAAAAATTATATTGAATCAAAATGATATCAATTTACATAAACATTAAATTACATTAAATCAAATTGACACTAAATTGGATCAAACTGATACCAATTTGAGTCAAATTGACACCAAATATTTATTATATTGAATCAAAATGATACTAAATAATTATATTGTTGAACCAAAATGATACCAATTAAATACAATATTAAATCAAAATGATACTAAATTAGATAAAAATTATACCAAATAATTTTATTATATTGAAACAAATCAAAATGATATAAAAAATTATGTAAAAGTGAAACACAATTGAATCAAATTGAAACCAAATAAATCAAACTGATACCAATTTGAGTCAAATTGACACCAAATATTTATTATATTAAGTCAAAATGATACCAAATAATTATTATATTGAAGCAAAATGATACCAAATCAGACAGAAATAAAACCAAATTGAATCAAATTAAAACAAAATTGATAACAAATAAACATTATATTGAATCAAAATGATGTCAAATTACATAAAAATGAAATCAAATTATATCAAATTGACACCAAATTGGATACTAAATAATTATATTGTTGAACCAAAATAATATTAATTAAATATAATATTGAATCAAAATGATAATAAATTAGATAAAAATTATACCAAATAATTATTATATTGAAACAAATCAAAATGATATCAAATTATGTAAAAATGAAACAAAATTGAATTAAATTGAAACCAAATAAATCAAACTGATACTAATTACCTATGGTCAAATTTATAACAAATAATTATTATCATATTGAATCAAAATGATGCAAAATTAAATAAAAATTAATCTAAATTAAATTAAATTGAAACCAAATTGGATCAAACTAATAAAAATGTGGGGCAAATTGATAATAAATAAACATAATATTGAATCAAAGTGATACCAAATTAGATGAAATTGAAACCAAATGGAATGAAATTGACACCAAATTGAATAAAATTGGCATCAGATTAAAACAAATTGGCACCAAATTGAATTAATTTGACACCAAATTGGATTAAATTGAAACCAAATAAATATTATATTGAATCAAAATAATTAAGTAGATGAAAAAGAAACCAAATTTTTTAAAATAATACCAAATTTAATAGAATTGATAACAAGTTTTATTAAATTAATAACAAATTGAATCGAACTGATACCAAGTTGGTACAAATTGTTACCAAATAAATATTAAATTGAATCAAAATGATACCAAATTGATTCAAATTGAATGAAACTGACACCAACTTGAATTAAAGTGGCAACAAATTGGATCAAATTAATACCAAATATTTATTTGGTACAAATTGGATCAAATTAATGTCAAATATTTATTTGGTACAAATTGGATCAAATTAGTACCAAATATTTATTTGGTCCAATTTGTTGCCACTTTGATTCAATTTGGTGTCAGTTTCATTCAATTGGTTATCAATTTGAATCAATTTGGTATCATTTTGATTCAATTTAATATTTTTTATAGATGTCACTATTTGCTGATATACTCAAAATCTTCTTTCATTATTAAATATTATATTAATTCAAAGTGATACCAAATGAGAAAAAATTATCAAAATAATAATACCAAGTTGGAATGAAATTGATTCCAAATTGGATCTAAATATAGAATAAGTAATCTATTGAAATTCATGTTAAAATTCTATTGAATTATTCTAGCGAAATGCACTATATATATTTTATACAGAATCGAGTATTATAAACAATATATTAGAATCATTCTGGTAAAATTCTATATAAATTTTTTTAACTAGAAAAAAATAAATTGGGACAATCTTGACACCAACAGGAAAATAATTAAAGAAATTTAGTAAATAATGAAATATATTATATATATTTTTTCGATACAATATTTTATATATACGTATGATTTTATGGACTCGGTCTCTAAAAGTTTTTGTTCACTTTTTCCATCTTCATGGCATCGTAACATGAAAGCGAATCGATACCTTTTCGTTATGATTAGAGTGACTTTTTCTTCGAGAGGAAAAAAAATGTAGTTCGCCACAAAAAAAAAAGAACCTTCCCTTAAAAAATTCATTTTGGCGTAGAAAAAACCGCGAATCGAATAAAAACCCAAAGGATAATCCGATATGGTCTGTGACGATTTGGCCCACGAACGGATCATCATAAAACATATACTCTCGATATATAGTCGTCCGAGAAATAAATAAAAACCATTCGATATTAAATAAAAACTCTACGATATTTATATAAAGAAACAATTGTTTTTTGCTTTTAAAAGAAAATTACACTTTTTAAAAAATCGAATAAATAAACAGAATAAAAGATGGAATAAAAAATAGAATTAAAAACTCACCCAATTGATGCTGAGTCTCTGTATTCCGGAACATCTGAAAAAAAAATTCCATTATTAGAAATTATCTAAACTCAGAGAGAGAGAGAGAGAGAGAGAGAGAGACTTCATCAAAATACGAATAAATAATATTTATATTTAGGAATTAACTTCTGGAAAGTGTGACGGAATTTAAAATAATCCTCAATAAGTGTCGTTTTTATAAAGACGCGCGGTAAATAAATATGACAATATTTTTTGCAATAAAGTGAAAGAAAAATTGAACATTTTACTGAGAGAAAAAGAGAGAGAGAGAGTGAGAGGGAGAGCATACAACGATAAATTGAGTTCTTCTGCATATGAACTTGATTCTAAATTAAGATCAAGATCTTTAAGAAGAGATAAGTGACTAGCCGCACACTAACCACATCCGTAATCTTAAAGGAATTAATTTTATATTTTGAAATATATTCCTGTTTTTATCAAAAAAAAAAATTCTTTTTCTCCACATCGAAATCAAAAGAAATCTCGACAAAAATATTCCGAAAGCAATATTTGCAAATAATAATACCTAATTGAGTGAAATATTTAAATTTCAAGATTTTATTTATAGTTCAATAATTTAAGGCATAAATTAACAATATCTGTGTACACAATAATATAAGAATTTCTGAATATATAAAAAAAATCTAATTAGTTAATATTCATTTACATGCAAGTCCACCAATTTTTATTTTTATTCCTCCCATCCTATTTGTATTTTTATTCCATAAATGTAAATTGTATTGACAAGAAATTTTTGAAATAATGATAAATTAAAAAAATTTTTTTTTGAAAAATAAAATTATATTGAAATAATGACAATGGAGATAAAAATTTATTTTTTTTTCAAAAATCCGGACCAGCAGAATACTGCGAATGGCAGATATTCTTTTGATCAAGGAGAACATTTTTTAATTAGATTCGTATTTAATTTGAGAGAATTAATTTACGAGAGAGTGAAACTTGGTTTCAACAGATATTATGCGATTACATTTTTAAAAAGATTAAAATCAGATTGTTAATTGAAGGCACCGATGAAAAGAGAGAATTGGAAGAATTTTTCCGAATTACAGATCTTAAGATCGAAACTTGATTTTGTGGGAGTCAGATACAGAACTAGGCATGCGCGGGTATAAAATCATGGCCGTCGGGTCCAGTTCACCAATTGGAGGCGTTTACTCAATGCAGAGAAACTTGTATAGGTTCGGCACTCAATACTCTTCCTTGGAGTTGGCAAAATATTTTCATTTCAAATATATTTATCTTGTAGTTAGGTAAATTATTTATTAATGGTAAATTTTTATTATTTAGGTAAATTTAAATAAAAATAAATGAGAATTACTTTGAGTTAAATAAGTTAAAAAAGTTGAATACGTTAAATAAGTGAAGTAAGCTAAATATAAAATTCTTATAAGAATTTTGAATGCATCATTTATTACAATAGAATTTTCGCCTAATTTTACAAATTGTTCTTTGGCTTAATATTTACTTCACTATTTTTTTATTATGCCGAACCGTTATTTACATTATTTTTATTTACCTTATTGTTACAATGGACTTTTCGACTAATTTTACCGAATTTTTTTTGGCTTAATTTTTATTAAACTATTTTTTATCATGCCGAACCATTATTTATCTTATTTTTATTTAATTTATTTGTGGACTAACATTTATTTCAGTATTTTTTATTAAGTCAGTGGGATTTTCACCTCATTTTACCGAATTCTTTTTTGGATTACTTTTTATTCGATTATTTTTTATTATGCCGAATCAATGTTTACCTTATTTTTATTTAACTTATTTTCAGACTAATTACAGGGTTGCCACGCTTTTGCTCATTTCAAATTCCCTGACTTTTCCATGTTTTCCAGATTTTTAAAACTTCATTTATATTTTACAAAATTTTTAATTCAAACCTTTTTGAAATTAAACAAATTATAAAAAAAATTGTTATAAAACATAAAGAAATCGATCACTCCGAGTCTTCGACTCGGAGCAATCGATTTCTTTATGTTTTATAATAATTAAAAATTACTTTAATCATTTCAATTATTCAATTATTGTTTTCCAGAATTTTTAACTAAAATTCTTTTTTACATTAATTATTATTAATAATTTTTGAAACATTTTTTTGAACATTTTCAATTCCTTTTGTTTACAATTCAATTTTACGAAATTTCATCGATTATTCGGAAATTCTTCAATCAAATATATATTAGAAAATAAAAACTTCAAATAACTTAAAAAAAATTCAATTGAACTTTTACAAAAAAATTAAATCTACACAATTTTAAGTTAAAAGTATGAAAAATTCAAACATTCAAAGATTATAATTTGAAACCTTTTAAAAACTCAATTATTATCTAAAGTTTTAACTAAAATTCATATTTGAATCAATTATTATTAGAAAATTCTACGGCAATTCAATTATTTAAATACAAAAAAAATAATTTATTGAAGAATTAAATGTTTTTTAAAATTGAACTCTCATTTAAAGAATTTTATCAACAAATTTTTAAATAGGTAATTAAAATTCTTTTGAAGAATTTCAATAAAATTTTTAAGAATAATTTCATTTTTCGAGAAATTAGATTAAAATTTATTGTATTAAAAATAATTGAATCTCTGTAAAAAATTTGATTGAATTAAGAAACGTTTTTGAAAATAATTAAAATGACAAGAATTTTATTACAATTTTTGAAAATAATTTGAAATATTGCCAAGATTATTATTAAAATTTTTTAAAATAATTGAATTTTGAAGAAAAATTGTAATATTTATAAAAATAATTGAAATTTTGACAATAAATTTTTTAAACTTTTGATCGTAATTGAATTTCTGCGAAGAATTTGATTACTTTTGAAAATAATTGAATTCTTGAGACAAATTTTTTTATAATATTTTTTTTTAAATACCTAATTATTTTTAATACAAAAATAAATAATTTATCGAATAATTGAATGCATCTTAAAATTGAATTCTCATAAAGAATTTTATGAACAAATTTTTAATTAATTGAATTCTTTTGACGAATTTTAATAAAATTTTAAGAATAATTACATTTTTCGATGAATTCGATTTAAATTCTATCAAAAATAATTGAAATTCTGCAATGAGTTTTATTATTTATGAAAATAATAATTGAATCCCTGTTAAAAATTGCATTACATATTTATAAAAATAATTGAATCTCTGTAAAAATAAATTGAATATTTTTGAAAATAATGGAATTATTGCAAAGAACTTTATAAAAAAATTTGTAAATAATTGAATTGCTGTGAAACATTTGTTATTTATAAAAGTAATAAAAAGGTTTGCTTAGAATTTCATCAAAAAATTTTTAAAATAATTCATTTCTTTTGGAAAATTTTATTAAAATAGTAGATATATTGAAAATCATTGAATGGAGAAGAATTTAAAAAAAATTGAAATTATAAAAAAGAATTTCATTAGAATTTTTGAAAATAATCAAATTTTGGAGAGAAATTTTAATATTTATAAAGATAGTTGGAATTTTGACGATAATTTTTTAAAACTTTTGACCATAATTGAATTTCTGCAAAAAATTTAATTACTTTTGAAAATAATTGAATTCTTGTGATTAAATTTTTTAATAATATTTCTTTTTAAATACCTAATTGAATTCTTTTGTGAAATTTTATTGAAATAGTGGATATTGAAAATAATTGAATTTTGATAAATTTTAGAAATTAATGAAATTTCTACAAAGAATAGGAAGGCATTTTAAAATAATTGAGTTTCTTTGATGAGTTTTAATAAAATTTTTAAGAATAATGACATTTTTCGAGAAAAAAATAATGACATTTTCCATTAAAATTGTGTTAAAAATAATTGAATTAAAAAAGTTGAATTAAAAAAATTGAATTAAAGAAAAATTAGATTTCAAGAATAAGCACAATAATTTTAGAAAACAATAACTTTCCAGGATTCCAATCAAAATTTCCTGACTTTTCCAGGTTTTTTCAAGGTTTATAAAATTCCCTGACATTTCCAGGTTTCCAGGTTGCGTGAAAACTTTGTTTTGTCTAATTTTCAATTCACCTAAATTATGTTTGAGAAAATAATTATTTGTCTAATTCTTGTTTGGTAAAATCTTTTTTTGACTTATTGCTTATTAAGCCAAATAAATATTGAACTAATTCTTGTTTCGTTTACTTTTATTCACCAAACTTTTATTGAGCCCAATAACATTTTCAAATTTCTTGTTTTTTCACCTAATTTTTATTGAGCCCCATAACAATTTCCTAATTCTTGTTCGCTTTCTTCACCTTACTTTGCAGTGGTATCATTATTTGTCTACTTTTTTTGACCTAATTTATTTGATCTACTTAATTGACTCATTAATTAGTTTAATTAATATTTATCTAATTTTTGTTTACCTTGTTTTTTGACCTCTTTGCTTTCGAGTTGGATTACTACCTAATTTTTTTGTCTTTTTCGACCTAAATATTTCTGAAGCCTAATGCTATTTCCTCTTTTTTTTTGGTCCTAATTATTTAGATCTATTTCTTTTTTTGTACGAAGAAGTTATACCAAATTTTTTGTTTGTCTTCTCATTGACCTATTTCCCGTTTTTTTCCTATTATTATTCGCCCATTTTCTTGTTTACCTAAATTTGGACTAATTTCTCATATACAGTCTAATCAGTATCTACCTAGAACTTTTCTTTTTCTTAACTCTAATAATATTCAGCATGTTTTTTTCCCTCAGAGCAAAATAACAAAAAAAAAAAAAAAATTCCCTCAAGAAAAGTTGAGAAATAAATTTTATCTCAAGATTTTGAATATAAATTTTCCCAAAGGTCATTTAAGATTCTGAAGTTAAATTATTTCCTCCCTCCTCTTCTCCCACTCACTTCCACTGAAATATAGCCGTAAATTAAGAAAATTTTGTAGAAATTCAGCGCATGGCATTTTCAGCGAGGGCCAGATGTACTTGAAAATCTTAAGCTGGAGAATAATAACAGTTTCTCATAGTTTGGAGAGTCTGAGGGAGAGAGTGAGAGAGAGAGAGAGAGAAAGAGCTATTGTTACGAAACTCCCGCAAGTAATATGCAGTTTCCGCCTTCTGCGCTTTCTCTCTCTCTCTTTCTCTATGTATTCTTTGCCAATTCCCTCTTTTGTAGAGGCAAGATTTTAAGCCCGGGTGAAAAGTGGTGTGGGTGGATGTATAGACGCTTTCGGGGTGGAGTTTGAAAAGGACCTCTAGCCTGGATGCCAGGGATGTCCTGCTTTTCCAAGAGGTCCCAATGGATCCTGAGAGAAAGAGCAATGTACAAGAGTTTTCCGACCCCCTAAACACTGGAAACCCATTTTCTACCTATTCATATAGACTGCTTCAAGTTTGTATACGTATATATAGGTTTGCCAGTCATGAGAGACCGAAGCTATACTCTCATAAATGTTTCACGAGTTCGGAGTAGATACTTAGTGTCTGCTATCATTTATATGCTATCTCTACTTTTGCTTATGGTTCATTCTTCACTCATTTGTCACTTTTCTCTAATTTTAATAACTTTCAAAATTAGTTATAGTTAATCTTTAATGTCCGAGATTTTTTAAAAAACTTTAAAAATTATTTTCAAATCTACTTTTCAAACTTTTAATATTCAGTATATGTTTTTTTAGTAATCGAAAAAAATTTCTTCTATAAACAAAAATTATCAGGGTTGCAACAAATATTTAATTTTATTTTTCCCTGATTTCCAGACAAAATTTTCACTTTTTCCCTGACACTAAAGAATATAATCTGATTCACTCCAAAAATTATTAGATACTCAAAAAAATGATCTATTACATTTATTTACAAATAAATAAATTTATAATAAAATAAATAAATAAATTTCTTAATTGTAAAATTATTCGAAAACATCGATAACTTCTTTTTTAAATAAACATTTAATCATTATTATTTTCCCGTAGGAATTGAAACTCTTCAAAATCATTCAAATTCAAACCTTTTTGAAATTCAACAACTTATAAGAATATTATTACAAAACATGAAGAAGACGATAACTCCGAGTCTTTGACTCGGAGTTATCGCCTTCTTCATGTTTTGTAATAATTTAAATTACCATAAAATTTTTGAAAAAAAAATTTAATTATTTACAAAAATCCTAATAAAATCCTTTTCAAGAATTCAATTATTTTTAAAAGTCGTAAAATTTCTCACAAAAATTCAGTTATTTATAAAAAAAAAAATGTAATAATATTCGTTGCAAGAATTCAATTATTGTCAAAAATAATAAATCAATTATTCGGTAATTCATTTTTTAATTAATTTTTATTAGAAAATTCTAGAAGAATTCAATATTATTTAAATTAAAAAATAAATAATTTATTAAATAATTAAATGTTTGTTAAAATTGAATTCTCATAAAGAATTATATCAACAATTTTTTAAATAATTAAATTCTTTTGACAAATTTTAATAAAATTTTTAAGCATAGTTACATTTTTCGAGGAATTTGATTAAAATTGTATAAAAAATAATTAAAATCCTGCGATGAGTTTTATTATTTATAAAAATAATTAAAATTTTCCAAAAAACTTTATTAAAATTTTTCTAAAAAAATTTAATTTCGGAGAAGAATTTTATTATTTATAAAGATACTTGAAATTTTGACAATAATTTTTTTTTAAATTTTTGAACATAATTGAATTTTTGTGAAGAATTTTATTACATTTGAAAATAATTGAATTCTTCCAACGAATTTTATTCAAGTTTATAAAAATAATTGAATTCTGAAAAAGAACTTCGTTGAATTTTTTTTTAAATAATTGAATTCTTGCGATGAATTTTATAAAAATCTTTTTAAATAATTGATATTTTTCGAAAAATTTTATGAAATTTTGTATTTTAAATAATTGAATTCCTGTGAAAATTTTATTGCTTATGAAAATAATTGAATTATTTCGAAAAAATTTACTACAAATTTTGTAAATAATTGAATTCTTATGAAATTTTCCAAGATACTTGAAATTTTGACAATAAATTTTTTAAATTTTTGAACATAATTGAATTTCTGTGAAGAGTTTTATTACTTTTGAAAATAATTGAATTCTTTCAACGAATTTTATTCAAGTTTATAAAAATAACTGAATTTCTGTGAAAAATTTTATTACTAATAAAAATAATTGAATTCTGGAAAAGAACTTTGTTGAATTTTTTTTTAAATAATTGAATTTTTGCGACGAATTTTATAAGATCTTTTTAAATATTTGATATTTTTTGAAAAATTTTATAAAATTTTGTATTTTAAATAATTTAATTCCTGTGAAAATTGTATTGCTTATGAAAATAATTGAATTATTTCGAAGAAATTTATTACAAATTTTGTAAATAATTGAATTCTTGTGAAATTTTTTATTTTTTTTTAACATAATTGAATTTCTGTCAAGAATTTTATTATTTATATAAATAATTGAATTCTTGCAACAAATTTTATTCAAGTTTATAAAAATAATTGGATTTCGGTGAAGAATTTTTGTTATTTATAAAAATAATTGAATTCTTGAAAAGGACTGTGTTAAATTTTTTTTTAAATAATTGAATTCTTACGACGAATTTTTTAAAAATCTTTTTAAATAATTGATATTTTTCGAAAAATTGTATGAAATTTTGTATTATAAATAATTGAATTCCTGAGAAAATTTTATTACTTATGAAAATAATTGAATTATTTCGAAGAAATTTATTACAAATTTTGTAAATAATTGAATTCTTGTGAAATTTGCCAAGAATTTTATTAAAATTATTAAAACTAATTGAATTTCAGGGAAGAATTTTATTATTTATAAAAATAATTTAAACTTTGAAGAGAATTTAAAAAAAATTTTTGAAAATAATTCAAATTTTGTCAAAAATTATATTAAAATTTCTGAAAATAATTAATTTTCAGAGAAGAATTATTGTATTATTTATAAAGATAATTGAAATTTTGACGAGAAATTTTTTAATTATTAAACATAATTGAATTTCTGCGAAGAATTTTATTATACTTTTGAAAATAATTGATTTTCTGAAATCATTTGTAACTTCTCCAAAATTCAATTTGTTTTTTTTTAAGTATTTTCATAAGAATTTGAATAATTAAAATTTTTCAAAAATCTAAGTTCTTTAAAATTACTAATTAAATTCAATTAAAATTTTCTAAAATTTAACGCTACTTTTTAAATTTAAAAAAGTAGTTTTTGAAAAACAACGTTTTTAATTTGCTAAATTCTTCACATTTCACAGAAAGAATAGAAAGAACCCTAAAAAGATGTGGAGCGCATGCGCCTTCTTCTTCTTGTTATGTGCGCATATGTGTGCGCAGCCATTGGCCTTGAAGCGCATGCGCCGATTCAGTCTCTCCTTCTCGCTCTCATTGCCCCACTACTGCGCGCAATCCTAAGCGCATGCGCCGTATGATGGAGGAACTTTTACCATACTCGTCATTAAAAACGATTTTTTTTTAACGAAACAATTTTTAAATTTTAATTATAAAACAGAAGAAGAAGAGAAAAAAATGCATAAAACCTCTCGTTCCCCTTTTTTTTAAAAAACTAAAATGTCGATTGTAAAAAAAGTTATTTAGTTTAATAATGACACTAATGCAGAACATGCAAATTTTCCACGTTGGATTAGAAACCCCCTGGGAGGTGGGGGGGGGGGGGGGGTAATATATGAAAAGATGCTTCTGAAGTAACACACGCTTCGTTATACAAAAGCACCATGCTGTGTTTGAAACTTCGCTTATACAACTTCACTCGCACTATTTTGCTTGTAAACTCTGAAACTCGAGATCGTTAACCGTTGGTCTACCTTAATCAGCTCAACATTGCTATGCAAATAAGGCTAAAATTCGTCTTTTGAAAATGAAACAATTTCAAACACTATGGTGCACATCAAAAATTTTCCGTCCACAAAAAAAAAAGTATTTTTCTTTCTATACCACTCGAGAAATTAATTCCACATCTAATGAAATATTACTATTCTCAAAAAATTCAGAAAATTAAATTTATTTAAGAAAATTACTCGAAAAATTATTAATTAAATAATAAGTAATTTAGTTAATTTATCTAATAAGTTATTTTCTACAATTAATATTTCTTCTGATTTCGAAATTATCACGAATGTACATAAAATATAACGAAAATCGTGAAAAAACACTGACAATGAAAATGTCAATTAAGAATTTTTTTTCCACAAACTGATAAATTATGTTTTTTTTTTGTATAATTCTTGTCACCGAATAGTTTTTTACACAATAAAACAGAAGAAATGATAAAAATTGTTGTGTACAACTATCTTGAGTTATTTGAATAAACCATTTTTTTTAAAAATAAAGTTCGTGCTTGGGAATTAATGATTAACCTCGGAAAGATCATATATAATCCTTGAAATTTTTCTTTCGTTCTTTAGAATTACTATTTTCCTGGCAGTTGAAGATTCTTTAAATTTAATAAATAAAATGAATTTTTTTCACTTGATGTTAAAATGGAAAGTGCATTGCTTACTTTTAATTGTATTGGTACAATTAGGTGAGACTATGTTTTTTACAGTATGTTAAATTTAAAAATAACTAAAAAAAATGGTAAATTACAAATTTATTTATAATTAAAAAATTTTTTTAAAAATTTGTTTCAATTACTTTCTTAATTGATTTTTAAAATTATTTTTGTATTTAAATTGTTGATTTAATAGTGTAATAATTGATTTAAAAATACTTTTATGTTACTCATTTAATTATTTTTTCTACTTTTAATGATTCTATTTTACTTTTCTATCTTATTTATTCTATTTCATTTCTTCTTTTAATTATTTCTATTATTATTATTATTTATTTTATTATTTTTCTATTTTACTTTTACTATTTTATTTATTTTCTTTTACTTTTTCTACTTTTTTATTCTCTACTTTTTTATTTTATTTTTTCTACTTCATTTATTTATTATTTTCCATTATATTTTTTCTACTTTAATTTCTCTGCTTTATTTATTCTTTTTTATTTTTTCTACTTTATTTATTCTCTTTTTATTTATTCTACTTCATTTATTTATTACTTTCCATTATACTTTTTCTACTTTAATTTCTCTGCTTTATTTATTCTCTTTTATTTTTTCTACTTTATTTATTCTCTTTTTATTTTTTCTACTTTATTTATTCTCCTTTTTTCTACTTCTTTATTTAATTTTTTTATTTTACTTTACAAAAATTATTCACTTTATTAAAATTCTTTATTCTATTCTATTCATTTTACTTTTATTAATTACATTATTTTAATTATTCAGAAAAATAAATTTGTTTTTTAGGAAACTGTCAGGTCTACGATCAACGTAAGTTCGATGATAGAGTGAAAATATTTTTCTAAAAAATTATCTATGCGGTTTAAAATTTTCCTTTTTATTAAATGATTTCATATTTTCAATACTAAATAATTTTCAAAATCAACTTGCTTATAATTTCATTATTTTGCAGAATATTATTATATTATTAATTTGTTAATTAATAATTAATTAAATAGTACTAAATAATGTTAATTACTTAAATATTACTAAATAATATTAATTCATTAAATATTACTAAATAATATTAATTCATTAAATATTACTAAATAATGTTAATTACTTAAATATTACCAAATAATATTTATTCATCAAATATTACTAAATAATTTCAATTACTGAAATGTTACAAAATATTAATTAATTAAATATTACAGAGGGACTAATTTATGGTTCAAGTCTTCCTAATTTATCAGGACAATCAAATGGTTATTATAATAATAATAATAATGTTTATTATCAACAACTTCAACAAGCTTTACGAAATATTCGTAAGTAGACAAATTTAAAAAAAAAATTTTAAACTAGAAAAGAATTTATTATTTGGAGTCTTTACTATTTTTTTACAGAAGCAGCCATGGCCTATATACAATCATTCGTACCGTACGGTACATACTGATGACTTTAAAAAAATCCACCAATTCTGAAATAATCCACAAGAGAAAAAATAAAAAAAAATATTACTTAAGCAATTAATTGATAAAATTAATCAAGAAATTATTATTTATTAAGAATTATTAGAAATATGTATAAAACATTTACGAAACGAATAAAAATATTTTATAAGTGAAACAACATTGAAAATTTCTTCTAACCTCTTATTTTCAACTTTTTACAAAAAACTGTTATTAAATTCTGTTTAAATTTTTTTGAATTTAATTAATTTACGTTTTCCTAATTTTTTTTATTGTACGAACGAAGGTTTTCTTTGTCTACTGAATATATTTACTAATTAATTAATAATTAATGAATAATGATAAAAAAGAAAAAAAAAAAATTTTTTTCTAGAAAATTTACAAATGAAAGAAAACTAGATTATTTATTTGCAAAATTAAACTTGGACCTTCGATATGTAAAAACGAGGCAGGCTTCTGAATGAAAAATACAACGAAAAAAAAAATGAGGGAAAAAAATGTTAAATTTATGTATAAGATTACAGACAAGATAACTCAGCGATAAACTATATTGTTTATTAATATCATCCAGCTTCATTTAATCTAACTACTACAAGTTTGTTATAAAATCGTCCGATATTTCTCGCAGAAATATTATATACCTTGAATGTACGCAATTTTTTTTTCCGCATCTGATGGTACATACCAAATTACAACACACGCGGAACGAAGGGAACTAAACTTGTTTTTAAGGTAAAATTATATTCTTCTTTTTTTTTTTTTTGTCTAAAAATAAAGTACCGCGCCGGTGAAAAGTAAAAACCGAGAGGTTTCATTTTGCAAATTAAAACCGTTGGTGTGTAAAAACGTTTGTCCCCCGTTAAAAACAGTGGGAGAAATTTTAATGAGAACGTACATTTCACATACACATACAATACAAAGATATTGTAAAATTAATTTAAATAAATTAAAAAATTTTAAACAATTTGAATTATAATTTAATTCGTTGTTTCATTTTATTTCGTTCTTAACGTGTTTTTTTGTGTATAAAAGAAATGGAAAAAAAATGAATATAAAAAATTTACATTTTCTAATAGTATGTAGAAATTCTTTGCTGTTTGCAAATATCAATTTAATTGGCTCGGAGATTTTACATTCGTTGTCTTCGTCAATTTTAAGCGGCATCAAAATCAAAGAAACATGAATGCGACATAATTAGGATAATTATTATATAAATCGCTTCGTTTGCATAAACAAGTTTAAATTGAGTTTTAAAGAAAAAAAAAAAAGAAACCAGGCAGGCTTTGAAAAAAAATTTCTTGAAACATTCTAATTTTTTGTCTATCTTATTTTTGAGTTTGTATTTGTCATTGATTATTCTCGAATAAATTATTAAATCGACGCGTCTGCTCTTGCATGTCCGAAAAAAATTATAATCAAAATATAAATTCCGTCCGGAATAAAAATTAATAAAAAAAAAGTTCTAACTGGAAATTTTAAAAGAGTTGCGTTTACAATTTTCATAATTAGATGAACTTCAAAAGATTTTAATTTAAAATTGTTTAAAATTTCAATTTTTTAATATACATATTTAATTAATTATTAAAAATAATGAATATATAGAAGAATTTTAGTCAAAAACACTTTAAAAAATGTAATTTTGGAGAAGTTACAAATGATTGCAGAAATTCAATTATTTTTAAAAGTAATTAATTAATAACTTAATTCCTGAAGAATACTTAGAAATTATTTAGTGAATAATTTTACTTCAATATTTCAAAATTAATTGCATTTCAAAAGAGTTGCGTTTACAATTTTTAAAAAAGGTTTCAATTTGAAATTTTAGGAAATTTCAATTTTTAATTAATTTAATTAGAAATTGTAAGAACTGATTACAGAAATTTAATTATTTTCAAAAGTGATAAACTTCTTCACAAAAATTCAATTATGTTCAAAAATTTTTTAAAAATTTTCATCAAAATTTAAATTATCGTCATACATAATAAAATTATTCTCTAAAATTCAATTATTTTTAAAAAATTGAATGAAATTCTTGGCAAAATTTCAATTCTTTTCTAAAAATTTTCCTCATTTTAATTATTTTTTATATCTACTATTTTGAAAAAAATTCCCGATATAATTCAATTATTTTTAAAAAAATTCTTCTTAAGAATTCAATTATTTTCACAAATAATAAATTTTTTATGGGAATTCAATTATTAAAAAATTTTAGAATAAAATTCTTCGCAAAAAATCAATTACTTTCATAAATAATACAATTTTTCTCGGAAATTCAATTATTTTAAAACATTTTGAAAAAATTAAAAAAAAAAATTTGGTCACATTTCAATTATTTTCAATTTTTTAATGAAATTTCTCGATAAAATTTAATTATTTTAAAAAAGTTTTAAAAAATTCTGAGAAAATCAATTATTTAAAAAAATTGTAATAAAATTCTACTCAAATATTTAATTATTTTCATAAATAATAAAAATTTCATAAGAATTCAATTATTTACAAATTTGTTTATAAATTTCTTCGTAATAATTCAATTATTTTCATTAATAATAGCATTTTTTACAGGAATTCAATTATTTTTATAAATAATAGTATTCAACGCAGAATTTCAATTATTTTTTATACAATTGTAATTGAATTGCTCGAAAAATGTAATTATTTAAAAATTTTTTTTTAAATTCGTCGAAAGAATTTAATTTTTTAAAATTTTGTTGTAAAAATTCTTTATGAAAATTTAATTTTAAGAAACATTCAATTATTCAATAAATTATTTATTTTCGTATTTAAATGATTGAATTCTCATAGAATTTTCTAATAAAAAATAATTTAAAAATGAATTTCAGTTAAAATTTTAGATATAATAATTGAATACTAAAAGTATTGTAGCATGAATTTTTAGAAATAATTGAATTTTGAAAAGGTTTCTAATTAAAATCTTTGAAAATCTTAATTTTTCATACTTTTAACTAAAAATTCTGTAGATTTAATTTTTCTTGAAATAGTTTATTTGAATTTTTTTCTCAAAGAACTTTGTCAGAAATTATTAAAAATAATTGATTGAAAGAAGAATTTTAAATCAAGTTATTGATGTTTTCGAATAATTTTACAATTTAAGAAATTCGTAAATAAATGTTATAAATTTTTTTTTTTAGAGTATAAAATCATTTTCAAAGTGAATCAGAATATTCTTTAGGGCCAGGGAAAAATTAAAATTTTGTCTGGAAATCAGGGGAAAGTCAGGAAAAAACAAAATTAAACTTTTGTGTCAAATCTGTTCAAAAATATTTTCCATTATGATTAGTGTTTAAATTTTTATAGAAACGCGTATGTAAATTTGAGAAAAATATATGAAATAAAAGAATAAATAAAAACAAAAATGAAAAATAGAAAAATAAAAAATGAAAAACAAAAAGAAAAAAAAGAAAAATAAAAAAATGAAAAGATAATGCAATGAGGAAGTATAGAAACGTAATATTGATAAAAAATAATTATACGCTTGAATTATGGATTTTTTGAAAAATAAACTTTATACTATTTTGTATAATTATCATTGTTTGAAGTAACACAAAAGACAAAAAAAAAAAAAAACTGAACTAAGGGAGAGGAGGAAAAAGTTGATTACGTGCGCACATGTTACGTGCACTAGAATTAATGATTTTGTTTCCTCTTTTATAATCAGCTTCCTTTTATAATAAGATTCAAACGTCTGCATCAGTTCAGTTTTTTTATTCGACTGTTGGAATTGTTTAAAAATTTGAAGAAAAAAAAGGAACGATAGAAAACCATTGTTATAATGAAATTAATATTTATTAGTGTAATTACACTTGTTACGTTTGGTAAGAGACTTTCAAGATTAGATTAGATATATTAGAAATTATTCGCCATTGTTTGTTAAATTCGTTAAAATAATATTGATGTCAGTAGAAATTACTAAAAAAAAATTAACAAAATAATAGAGAAAAATAACAGAATTTATAAAATGCTAATAAAAACAACAACAATAGTAATAAAAAAACTATACTTTTCGTTTTTGAACCTCAACAAATATAAACTAACAGTAAACGCAAATAAATTTTTGTAATTTGTTTTATTTCTAAATATTGTAAAAAATTTTTTTTTATCTTTTTTATAAATATTGTAAGTACCGTTAAACGGGGAAATTATGGAACAAAAAAAGCTATTTTTTCAGTCTTTTCTTCACAAAAAATCTAAATTGTATAAAAAATATTTCTTAACTATTCAAATGTATTGTGGAAATTTTTCTGAAGATTTAATCTAGGTTTCATTAACAAAATCATCAATAATAAAAAAAAACATTTGAAAAAATATTTTCAATAACAATGGAATGTAACAAAAATAAATATTTTAAACTATTTTCGTATAAAATACTTAACCCCATCACAGCCCAGTGAAAATAAAGTTTTTGTGCCACAAATGTTCTAAAAAATTTTTTTTTTAAAAAACAACATTGTCAAATTCAAAATTCGAAATGGCAGCTTCAAAATGGTTACCAAAAAAAAATTTCATTCGTTAACTTTAAAATTTTTTTTGTCGCAATTTTGAAGCCGCCATTTTGAATTTTGAATTTTCAACCACGGATTTGGATTCAGTGACCCAAAAAACATGTTTTTTGTATAATATGTTTTTTGGGTCACTGAATCCAAATCCGTGGTTGAAAATTTAAAATTCAAAATGACGGCTTCAAAATTGCGACCAAAAAAATTTTAAAGTTAACGAATTAAATTTTTTTTGGTAACCATTTTGAAGCCGCCATTTTGAATTTTGAATTTTCGACCACGGATTTGGATTCAGCGACCCCGAAAACCCCCGAGTAGGCATTTTCAGGCAGATTCGTTAACTTTAATATTTTTTTGGCCGTCATTTTGAATCTTCGACAACGTATTTGGATTCAGCGACCCCCAAACTCAACATTATTTTAGTAAATTTATTTACAATATTACAATAAAAAAAAAATATTGACCTATTTTTCCCGACAGTAAAGAACTAATCTAAAAATTATAATAAGAATGAATAAAAATTCTGATCTAAACATATGATTTGTTTTTTCTAGGTGATCTAAATGGGCAAGATGGTCCAGAAAATGGAAGAAGACGAGGTCCACCTGGCAGACCAGGTGGTCCACCAGGCGGGCCAGGAAATTTAAATGATGGATTTCAAATGCAAAACAACTCAGGAGGTGTAATAATGCCATTGCCTCCAATGAATGGCGTGAACGGTGGGCAAAGTGGGCTAGGTGGTCTGATAAGTGGACAAAGGAATTGGTTGCAATCGTTGAATGGTTCACAGGAAGCGTCAGGAAGTGAGAATGATTCTAGTGATCAAGGAATGATTGGAGGATTCTTAGGACAGCAAGGTGGGCAAAGCGGAGAGTTGGGCATGCCTTTTGGACTCGCAGGAGGACAAAATGGTCAAAACGAAAATGGTCCAAATGGTTGGTTCGGTATGCTGAATGGTACGCTGGGAGGACTTGGTGGGCAAACCGGGCCAGGTTGGCAGACACCTGGGGATATGACAGGAGGTCAAAATGGGCAAAATAGTGGGTGGGCTGGTCAAGGAGGTCAAGGTGGAGGTTGGGGAATGGGAGGAGGGCAAAATGGGCAAGGTGGTATGGGAGGAGGACAAATTGGTCAAAATAGTGGGTGGGCAGGTCAAGGAGGTCGAGGAGGGCAAAGTGGAGAGTGGGGAGCGTCAGGAGGGCAATATGGTCAAAATGGAGGGCAAGGAGGTCGAGGTGGAGGTTGGGGAGGACAAAGTGGCCAAAGTGGAGAGTGGGGAGCGTCAGGAGGACAATATGGTCAAAGTGGTGGGTGGGGAGGTCGAGGCGGAGGGTGGGGAGGGTCTGGAAGACAAAATGGGCAAAGTGGGCAAGGCGGAGGGTGGGGAACGACTGGAAGTACGGCAGGAGGACTGAATGGCCAAGCTGGAGGTTTGGGAATGCTTGGAGGTATGTTGGGCAGACTTGGTGGGCAAAATGGAGGGTGGGGAATGGCAGGAAGCACGCAGGGAGGGCAGAGTGGTCAATGGAACGGTTTAGGAACGTCAGGAGCTCAAAATGGGCAGAGTAGAGGCTGGGGTAGGACTGCAGGACAAAGTGGGCAAGGTTGGGGCTCAGGAATGTATGGAGGGCAAAATGGTGGATGGGATTCGCAAGGAAGTGCCTTAGGGGCTAGCTGGAATATGCCTTGGGGATCTAGTGGCCAGGCAGTGATATAAAATCGTACCAATAACGTTAAGTTCAAAAAATAAATTGAAAGAGATAAATTATGCAAAAAAATATAGTAAGTAAAAAAATATAACAAGTGAAAACAATTTTTGTGAAAAATTAAGAATGTAAAAAAATGAAATATGTAAACTCAAATAAAGATTTAAAAAAAAGTAAATTGGACATTAACGACCTATATTATTAATCCTATTCCAGAGAAATTGTTAGAGAAGACTTCGAAGAGATCTAACTTGAAATTCGCCAAATAGAAAAAACTTATCACCATCTAAATTGTCAAAAACAAAATTTACTAATAATTTTAATTTTTTTTTCAATTCCTTATCTTACTAAAATTATGTAATGAATACTTGCTCAAGCATACCTTAAAGTTAATTTTAAAAAATCTTTTAAATACTCTTACTTTTTGTCAAAAAAAATAAAAAATAATTAATTTCACGATTTTTTTTTGCATAGGCACGTGTTAGAACAAAATAATTGTTACACAACGAAAGACAACAGCGAATTACGAAATTCAATATTGACATACAAACTCTACAATTTTTCTCTTATGAATTTCAAAAAGAAAGAATTTTAAATAATAAAAGGAACTTATTGTTCCAAAGAAATAGTAGCTTTTGTTACTATTTTTTTTCGAATTTCTGAAAAGAAAATTTTTAAATAATAAAAGAAACTTATTGTTCCAAAGAAATAGTAATTTTTGTTAAATTAAAAAAAGAACATTAACATATCAAGGGCTGGTAACGTGTCCCAGAATTAATACTTCTGCTTCCGTCAATATTTATAACAAGCTGCGAATTTCTACATCACATCAGTTTTCTAATAATATCTGTCTAAAATTATTTTTACTATTTGGTAGAAACTAAAAAAACTACCTCATCACGATGAAAATAATATTTCTTTGTCTGATTACACTCGTTGGTATTGGTAAGAAACTACGATTTTTTAAAAGTCTAATGCATCAAAAATCGATTTTCGATTAAGTTTAATTCAATGTTCCTTTGGTTCACTGAATTCCAATCTTATGTAAAAATTTAGATATTCAAAATGGTAGCTTTAAAATTTTGACCGAAAAGTTATTAATTCATCAAGATTAGAGGTGGATTCAAAATTTTCTAGATTGACATTTTTAATTGTTAAACAATTAAAATTAAATTAAATACAGATTCGAATTCAGCGACCTAGAAAACCTCTTGAGAAAGCACATTTCCGATTCGAGTTTGACTTCATTGGCAATAATTTTTATTGACTTTTTTGTTTTAACTTTGAATTTGAAAATGGAAGATAAAGTGAAAATGAAAGTTGACTTTAATGTCAAAGTCAAAGCGAAAGTCAGAATAAAAATGCATGTTAAAGTCAAACTTAAGGTCTTTAGAGTCATTGTCCATCTAAGTGGTCAAATATTAAAATATAATAACTGCTTTATGGGTAAAAACATTTACTTCTTGCAGGTAGCTTAACCGCTCAAAATGGTGGAATGTCCTTTGGAATGCAGGGAGGATTTGGTGGACAAAACGGTTCAAGTGGGCAAGGAAGGTCAGGTGGGCAAGGTGGACAAGGTGGTCAAAGTGGAGGAATGGGAATGTCAGGACAGGGAGGACGAAGTGGAGGAATGGGAATGTCCTTCGGTATGCAGGGTGGATCAAATGGCTTAAGTGGTCAAGGTGGTCAAAGTGGGGGACAAGGAGGACCAAGTGGAGGAATGGGAATGTCAGGACAAGGTGGTCAAAGCGGAGGAATGTCAAGACAAGGTGGTCAAAGTGGAGGAATGGGAATGTCCTTCGGTATGCAGGGTGGATCAAATGGCTCAAGTGGTCAAGGTGGTCAAAGTGGGAGAATGTCAGGACAAGGTGGTCAAAGTAGAGGAATGTCAGGACAAGGTGGTCAAAGTGGGGGAATGTCAGGGCAAGGAGGACGAAGTGGAGGAATGGGAATGTCCTTTGGAATTCAGGGTGGCTCAAACGGCTCAAGTGGTCAAGGAATGTCTGGTCAAAGCGGAGGACGAGGAATGTCAGGAGGGCCAGGTGGACAGGGTGGGCAAAGCGGTGGATTCAGTATGCAGGCTGGTGGTTCTGGTGGCATGAGAGGAGGTCGAAACTAAAACCAAAATATTATATTCACAGCTCTTAACTATTATAATATTGGCTGTAGAAAAACTTATAAATTATAATAAAGATCATTGAAATTTAATAAAGAGAATTTAATTTCGTCAAATTTTTATTGTATTATTAAAAATTGACAAAATCCCTAAGTCAAATTAAGAACGTTTGTTTATGTGATGTAGTACTCTCGACAAATTAAGAATCAAGAAAAAATATATTTAAGATATAGAACTGATTTTTTATTTTATTTTTTTAACCAAAAGTTTCAAAAGAGTACAATACAATTTTCATAAATTAAAAAGAAACTCTATAGTAAATAAAGAAATAAAGAAATAAATAAATAAATAAATAAAGAAATTCAAAAGAACCTCAGGTAAATAAATAAAAAAGAATATGACGTCAATTGTAGTTTGAAGGATATAACGTGCTCTGGAATTAATTCAACATTTATATAAAATGCCACAAATTTTCTAGATTCTTCAATTCATTTAGTAACCTGTTCTATTCAAGTATACGAAAAGTTTCTTTCAAAATGAAATTGATTCTCATCGGTCTAATTACCTTCGCACTTGGTAAGATACTATCTCATCATCATGAATAAGCTTAAACAGACATCTTGTTAATTTTGGAAATTTTAAAGTTAAATATTTAGTTTCAAACCAAAATAAAATGAGTGCAAGTTTCAAATTTTTGTCAGAATTTTCAAAAAACTTTTTAACAAAAAAAAATCCCTTTTCTATAGTTGGATTATGCACGGAAAGAGTTGAGGCCCGACCAGGTGGATATGTAACACAGAATTGGCAAAACGGTTCCAATAATCAAGGACCAAATAAAAATGGGCAACCATGTACTGTATGTGGACAAAATTATCCTACAAGACCACCACCACCTCCTCCACCAATGAAAGGTGGTTGTAACCACCAAGGAGGTCCATGTAATCAAAATGGAAATGGTGGACCATCCAACAAGGGTTGTTCAAATGGCAATTCCAATCCTCCGGGAAAAAATTGTGGACAAACTACTCCATGTGGTCGACCAGGACATGAACATCCAGGTGGTCACGGTGGTCAAAATAATTATGGAGGCAATTCGAACGTGAAAAGTGGGCAAATAGGTTATGGAGGTCATAATGGATATCCTAGTACTACTCCATGTGGTCCATCAGGACATGGTCATAATGGTCAGAATAATTATGGAGGCAATTCGCAGATGAAAGGTGGGCAAACAGGTTATGGTGGTCAAAATGGTCAGTATAATTACGGAGGTGGTTCGAACGTAAAAAGTGGGCAAATAGGTCATCATCATCATCCAACAGGTGGGCAAGGTGGTCAAAATAATTACGGAGGCAATTCGAACATGAAAAGTGGGCAAACAGGTTATGGAGGAAACAATAACAATGGTCAAAATGGCAAAGGAAGTAAATGTGAAAAATGTGGGCAAGATAAGCAAATAGTATACACTATGAATTATTAAGTAAAGAGGTAAAATAATTAATAAACAATTCCTACCTTCTGTATATCTTCGTTTCATTTTTTAAAAAAACAATATACTACATTTAGTCTATGTTACAACTCAAAAATACCATTTCCAAACTAAAATGTTTTTCACAAGATTTTCGTTAATTAAAAAATTTTTATATTCACAAAAACACTAAACTTGAAATGAGAATTTCAAACAACAATTTTGACAATAATTAAGAATCAAATAAACAATAAAATTTTAATAATGAAGTTTTAACAATAAAAGTTCAATAATGAAATTTTAAGACTAAAATTTTAACAATTATATTTCAACAATAAAATATTAACAATTATTTTTTAATTTTCCCAGAATTTTTCACGAAACAATATTGTCAATTCATAGTTTTTTTTTAGTTTTTTCATAATTTTAATTTATTTTCAATATTAACAATAAAATATTAACAATATTTTAAATTTTTAACAATAAAATTTTAACAATAAATAATTATCTTTTAAACAATTTTGAAAATTCAGTGTAACAATTCTTGTTTGGAAATTCATTCATTGCATGATTTCGCATCTTAACTACTACATTGTTAATTCACTTCTATTCAACAATGATTTTCTCGATTTTAATTTGTAAAGAATAAAAAAAAGTAAATTCGTAAACAAAAAGTGTTTATCTCTTATCGTGCATTGGAATTAATTTGAGACTTTTATTTCAAATGGTATAAAAAGTCGAAAGAAATTGATTCCAATCATCAGTTCTCTTACCACTGTTAACATACTACAAAGTTTTATTTCAACTCAACGTGAAAATTCGTTTTCAAAATGAAATTGACAATTACGAGTCTAATTGTTCTTCTCGCTCTCTGTAAGTTTTTGATTCAATTTTTTATAAAGAAACATTTTTTTAATTTAAAAAAAATTAAAAACAAATTTTAAATCTATGAAAAAGTTGTTAAAATTAAAAAAGTTAAATGATTTTCGAAGTTAATAAAATATTACAAATTAGAGACTTTGAAAAAATAGTAAATAGAAAAAATATAAAATTATATTATTAACAAAAAAAATAATAGTAAAAAAAAATTTTTTTAAAGGAAAAACGTTTCATCTTCTTTATAAAAAAAAATATATTTTTTGTAGTTGGATTAAGCGCAGCTGTTGATCAAGTAGGCGAAATGAATTGTAAAGGCAAAGGCAAAAAAGGAAAGTAAAATGTCTGCCTAAAGAAGACTATAATTTTTGATGCTTTTTAAATTCAATCTAAAATTTAACTAAAAATTTTCACATTGTACCATCAAAAAATAATGAAACCAGTAATCTTGCAAATAATAATAAAATTGTAACATTTTGAAAATCTTAAAAAAAAATTTTCTGTGATTATTTATTTTCCTAATTTCCCTATAAATATAAAAATAGACAATCTTTCCTGTCGAAAGTGTTCCTTAGGGACAGGATGAAAAGAGGTTTCGCAACGTGTTTCAAAAAGGGTTGACGAAAACGGTAACAAGCTTATTTCAACGATTGCTGTCTCTGACACTTCGAGCAAAAGAATAAAAAAAAAAAAATCGAAATCTCTCGGGAGTCCCGTCGAGCGTGTCCAACGTCAGCCATAACTGACGCCATTGGCAATGCGGTGGCTTTCGTAAAACCGTAGAAAGTAGAGTAAAAAAACATTGATACCTATCCCTTTTTACAAAAAAAAAAAAAAAAAAAAAAAACCGACCAAAGTTCTTCAAAGTAAGAGTAAAAACTCGTTCTTGCATCGCGGAGTCTAGAAACTTATTCATAATATGATCCCGTTAGGTTACCATTCCAACAACCTTTTTTTTGTACATTTTTTCACCCTTTGAGTGGAAAATTTCTTTTTTCGAAAAATGAACAGAATTTTATTTGTGAGCTTTTTCTTCAGTGAATTACTGTTTTGGAAACAAAGTTAGATTACTTTTTTCTTAAACTAATAACCAACCCTAATTCGTAATTAAATAGTAGACTGAAAAAAAAATTTATTTTATTCAAATAACCGATTATGATTGTCTAAAATAGTTTTATTATTTATATACTTGAATCAAATAAATATTTACTTGAATCGAATAATTCTTATTTAAATCAATTAAAATGTATTTGATTCAAATACGAAAATTATTGGTTTAAATACAATTTAATTGACTTAAATAAAAATTATTTGAGATTGAGTGAAATAAATATTTCTTTCATTCAAGAAAATATTTATTTGACTCAAGTAAATATTTATTACACTCCAGTAAATATTTATTACACTCAAGTAAATATTAATTTAATAACAAACAAAGAATTTGTTATTTATTAATCAAATTAATTTTTCAGTGTAATTAACCTAATAAATTTCGTTTAAATTACAATTTGTTTAATCAACTTTTTCCAATTAACAAATTCCAAATATTAAAGTTTTATAACCAGTCTCAAGTTCAAAAAATTTTGTCAAAAAATTAATATAGGAACAAACAAATTTTTTTTTGTGAAAACTTACTAAGATTGTAAATTTATTCAGACGCTCGATTATATAATTCCACTTTTTCTTTCAATTTTTTTTCAATTTCATTTTCACTTTTACAGATTTTCATTCTCACTTAGACACTCATCTTCACTTTAATAGATTTTTTTCACTTTTATTTTCACTTTGGAAGTGAAAACGAAAGTGAAAATCTAAACAAAATTACCTAATCTACACCCAGAATGAAATAAAAAAAAAAAAAAAAATTGAAGTAAAATTTCCGGAAAAATCATTTGTCAAATAAAACTGAAAAAGTTAAAAAAAAAAGTTTCACTTTTCGAGAAAAAGGAAAACTTTTAAAAATTTCAAACATTTTGCCAAACAAATTATTACAAATAAAATATATTCTTCGGATAAAAATTAAAACAAAAAATTAAACATTAAAAAAATAGAAAAATAAAAACTAAAAAAACTTTAAAATAAAGATTAAAAAAATAGAAAAATCCCATAAATTTAAAACTTGTTTTGAAAAAAATGTAGGTATTAGCAACAAAAATTCTTTATTGATAAAGATTTTCTTGATCAAAAATTTATTCAGAGAAAAATAAAAAAAAATTTGGAGCATTAAGAAAAATATTATATGCTAATTAAGACAGAAAATTTTCACTTGTTTAATTATAAAATGAGTCACTGTTCGAGAAAAAGAAAAACTCTTAAAAAATTTGAAACATTTTGCTAAAAATATGATTAAAAACAAAAAAAAAATATATTCTTCTGCTGAAAAATTTTTTAAAAAAATTAAAATTTAAAATAATTGAATTCTTATAAAGAGCTTTATAAAAAATTTTGAAAATAATTGAATTGTTATGAAGAATTTTATTTCAAAATTTTTTAAAATAATTAAATTTTTTCAAGAAATTTAATTCAAAATCTATCGAAAATAATTATTAAATTTTAATATACAAATTATATAAAAATTTTTTTAAAATAAGTAAATTCTTTCGAAGAATTTTAATAGAATTTTAAAGAATAATAATTACTTTTTTTTCGAGGTATTTATTTATATTATTTATGAAAATAATTGAATTTCAGCAACGAACTTTATTAAATATTTTTTAAAAATAAATGAATTCCTGATAAGAATTTTATTATTTATAAAAATAATTGAATTCTTGCGAAGAATTTTATTATATATAAAAATAATTTAATTTTTGCGAAGAATTTTAGAAAATCTGTTATAATCTGTTAATAATTGAATTCCTTTGAAAATTTTATTATTGATTAAAATAATTGAATTCTTTTCGGAAATTTTTTATTAGAATAATAGATATTGAAGTTAATTGAATTTCGAAATTTTTTTTGAAAATAATATCAAATCGTTTGAAATAAAATAATTTTATTAAAATTTTATGAATTATTTCTAAGAATTATAATATGTTTAAGAATAATTTGCTTATTCCATCTATTAACGAATTTAAAGAAGTTAAAATTCTCAAAAATAGAAAAAGTAACATTTAGTGTCACAAATCTAAAAACAAGTATCCAAATAGTAGCAAATCCTAAAAAAACAGTAGTAAATAGTAGGATTTAGTTGATGTGTACAAAGCCTGGAAATTCAAAAATACAGTAAAAAAATAAAAATAAAAAATTTGTTTTAACAAAAATTTATTACTCTCTAAATATGAGTTTGTAAAAATGTTTACTAATTTGAAATAGTGCCTGACTTTTTGCTTTTTAATTAGTAAATTTTATTAATAAATTAGTTGAAATTACTATTTATTAGTAAAATTTAGTAATTCAAAAGCTAAAAACGAGGTAAAAAATCAGTTACTAATTCAACTTTAAAGAGTAAAAACAAAAATATCTGCTTGTGAAAACTTTCCCAAAATCAAAAATTTATTCAAAAGAGAATAAAAAAAAATTGGAGCAAGAAGGAAAATTCTTTGTGAAGTTAAACAAGAAAATAAAAAAATTTAAAAAAAGTTTCACTTTTCAAAAAAAAAAAAAAAAAAAAAAAGAACAGCGTTGCTAATCTGTGAGACATGGCATCAAGAAGTCGCGTGTTTAAACCCTAAACGTGATCCCGTTAGGTCAAGCATTCTAAACTAGATACAATATATAACCTTTTGTTATACAACTCGTTTTCCTTTTAACCATGTTTCAAACGTTTTTTCTCAAACTACGACGCGAGAGAAACTCGATTCTGGGAAAAATGGCAAATCTATGCAATGAAAGAAAATCACAGGAGGGGAGGAAAAAAAAAATTTCAAGCTTACCCTGGATGCATCTTGGAAAATAAACTGGTTCAACTTTTTTTTTTCTTCTTTTTTTTCTAGACCTCTGACCATCTTTTACATTCTCTCAAACTGCCAACCATTTTCTTTTACATTCCAAGTATCCTCTTTTACATCTTAATCAACTTTTTTCTTCTCTTCCTTTATTTTCCTCTTTTTTCCATTCTAATCAAAATCCATCATTTCATATTCTAATCAGATGCAAATTTCTTTTAATTCTAATCCTTTTTTTGCTGTTTGAATTTGTCACAATTTCGAGAAAATGGTTTTCAATTCTTTTTCTCTTTCCTCTTTTTTGTATTTTTGTCAAAATTTATCATTCCATCTAATCAGATGCAAATTTCTTTTAATTCCATTTTTTTGTTCATTTCTCTTACGGGAATTTTCACTGAAAGATTTTTCTTCCTTTTACTGTTTATATCTATTTTTCTTTATTATTATTTTTTCTTTTCTTTAACTTTTGATTTTTTATTTATTTTTATTTGTTTTTTTTTCTTTTTTTTCACTCTTGATTTTTTATTCTTGGAGAGGTTTTTTACACAATTATATATACAGAGGAAAGAAGTTACAACAACGAACTGAATCAGTTTGTAACCGTTGGCAATTCTTATACGTAGTTTGCAAGTATATGAACTCATTTTGTACTTTTGCTTTATTGCCAACAGATACGCTTCTAAATCGCCTATAATTTATATCAATGGATAAATCGAATGGTATTATTCTGCAAAGATTCAGAGCGTAACTTCCATTTATAAATCAAACAAGCGCGAATAATAAATGCAAACACACAGAGCTTAGAAAAAAAAATACCACTCGCGATACTAACAAGAGAAAATCTTCTTATTTTCGCTTTTTAATCGCTCAAAAAAAAAGCTGTTATCGTTAATTGAACAACGATTACAGTTTATCAATTTTTCATGCTCCTGATTGTTTTCTGATTAAAATTTAAGTCACGGTGGGAAAAAGGAGAGAAAAAGAAATGAATTCTGATGAATTTCTTCAGAATTAAAAAAGAAAAATAATAATTTCTTTAGAATTAAAAGTGAAAAATAATTACTTTTTTTTAGAATTAAAGAAGAAAAATAATTAGTTATGTTTAGAATTAAAAAAGGAAAATAATAATTTCATTAGAATTAAAAAAGAAAAATAATTACTTTTTTTTAGAATTAAAAAAGAAAAATAATTAGTTTTGTTTAGAATCAAACAAGAAAAATAATTAGTTTTATTTAGAATCAAAAAAAGGAAAATAATTATCACTTTTTTAGAATCAAAAAAGAAAAATAATAATTACACTTTTAAAAATTAGAAAAAGATGTTAATAATTATAATTATAATTGTAAATACTACGAGATCACTACTTTCATTGAAAGCAAAACTTGAACTCAAGCGAGTCACGTGCTCGCTTATGAATCATCTATGCTCCCATTTTGCGATTTTACGACTCTAATCTCAGTAACCTAGTAACCCCTCAACTAAATGGGAGTTTTTTTTTTTGTTTTAGTAATTTCTGTGTCTGAAAAATAAGTAAATTTTGAAGGTGAAAAAAAATAACAGTCTGTGTGAAGACAAACAGAACACTAAACTCCGTTATTTCAAGTTTTACGATCTCTTTTCTCCATTTTCAACAAAATCGCTCGCATAAATATAACACTTTTCGTCTGTGACTTATTAGAATAAAAATATTCACTTTTGCATCATACTTCACTTCTATTTCATTCAATTTCAATTCTAGAGAGAAAATTAACAAAATTTGAAGATTTTTTCCTGTAATTAAATCACTTTGACTTTTAATTTCCAAGTGAATTTTTTATTTTGATTTCAACTTCGACTTTCGACTCGATTTTGAGATTGATTTTTACTTAAATCACTTTGACTTTTTGACTTTAACTTTGACTTTGACTTTCGATTTGATTTTAACTTTGACATTGAATTTTTTATTTTGACCTTAACTTTGACTTTTGTTTCGATTTTGACTTTGACTTTGACATTCGCTTTGACTTTCAAAGTCAAAATGTATACAAAAAATTTATCAATGTAAAAAATTGAAGTATAAATCCATCGAAATGAAAATGGAATTGAAAATAAAAATCTATTGTACTGAAAATAAAATTGAAAATAAAATTCCGCCAAAGTGAAAATTAAATTGAAAATAAAAATCTATAAAAGTGAAAATAAAATTGAAAATAAAAATTTATCATAGTGGAAACAAAATTGAAAATACCAGTGAAAATAAAAATCAATCAAAGTGAAAATAAAAACAAATAAAAATCGACAAAACGTTCACAAAAGTGATAATGAAAATCAAACTGGAAATTAAATTAAATTACACAATCAAAACTCCCCCCAGTCTAATTTTTTCTTCAAAAACAACATTCAGCATCAATTTTTTAGCACTCGATATGTAAAACTAAAAATAAATCATAAATCAGAAATATAAAATATTTCACAACCACGAATAAAAAATAACAAAAAAAAGCAAACTATTTTTCTTGCTAAAAAATGCAAAACTAAAGTAGAAAATATATATTCAAACTAGCGTTTGAAATATCAGAGAAAAATGGAAGGTGATTGGCTTTTCGAAAGAAATACCCGGTGATTTTTAAAGATGAAGGAAAAAAGAAGGAAAGAAAAGAAAGAAAAAGAAACGAAAATGAATAAAAGATATGAATGATGGAAGACGTGAATTTTTCCTTCCATGTCTTTTGTAACTCTTCTCATTGTCGGATCTCTGTAGAAAATTGACCCTTCATTCTCCCGGGTGCTCCCGGGGAAAAATATGAACGCAGTATCCAACCAATGGTGATATTTTCGACATACCCTTTTATCCTCTCCCCCCACCCCTCTCTCACTACTCTCCACTCCCTTTACTCTGAAAGTAAACACATCTCACGAAATGGTTCGACCCATCTCATCGATACGTGAACATTGTATTTCGAAAACCGAAAAAATGTAATTTTTTCTTTTTCCTCATAAAGAAAAAAAAAAAAACAAACGAACTTTTTTCTTAAAACGATTTGTAAAAAAAAATTGTAAATAGAAGTTCTATAAAACAAAAAGATGGTTGAAAATAAAGGGAAAAAAAGTGTTAAGGTGTTTGTATCTTGTTTAAATTGAAATGATTGAAAATTAGCTAATTTTTAGGTTTAAAACTATAGATTAAGTCAATTTTAATTTTTAGGAATTAAATTCATACTAACATGGCTGAAATTCAGTTAAAAATGGTTTTGAAAGTCATTTTCAGTCAAACTTTGGCATTGATTTTGACTTTCATTTTCGGTTTAAAATTCACTTTGATTTTCAAAGTCAAAGTCGACCTCAGAGTGAAAATCAAAGTCAGAGTCAATGTCAAAGTTAAAGTTAAAGTCGAAGTCTTTAAAGTCAATTTGAAAACAGAATCGAAAGTCAAAATCATTTTTCGTTAGATTTAAACATTGACTATCATTTTTACTTTGATTTTCAGAGCTAAAGTCGGCGTTAGAATGAAAATCAAAGTCAATGTCAAAGTCAATTTAACAACTGAATCGAAAGTCAAAATCATTTTCCGTTAAATTTTAACGTTGACTATCTTTGATTTTGAAAGCCAAAGTCGACATTAGAGTGAAAATCAAAGTCAAAGTTAAAGTCAAAGTCAAAGTTAAAGTCAAAGTTAAAGTCAAAGTTAAAGTCAAAGTTAAAGTCAAAGTTAAAGTCAAAGTTAAAGTCAAAGTTAAAGTCAAAGTCAAAATCAAAGTCAATTTAAAAACTGAATCGAAAGTCAAAATCATTTTCCGTTAGATTTTAACATTGACTATCATTTTCACTTTTATTTTCACAGCTAAAGTCGACGTTAGAGTGAAAATTAAAGTCAATGTCAAAGTTAAAATCAAAGTCAAAGTCTTTAAAGGCAATTTAAAAACTGAATTGAAAGTCAAAATCATTTTCCGTTAAATTTTAACATTGATTATCATTTTCACTTTGACTTTCAAAGCCAAAGTCGGCGTTAAAGTGTAAATCAAAGTCAAAGTCTTTAAAGTCAAGTCAATGTCAAAGTTAAAGTCAAAGTCTTTAAAAGTCAATGTCAAAATCGAATTGAAAATCAAAATGATTTCCAGACAGATTTTAACATTAACTTTGACTTTGATTTTCAAAGTTAATGTCAAAATCAAAGTCAAAGTCTTTAAAGTCAATTTCAAAATTGAATCGAAAGTCAAAGTCGACGTCAGTGTAAAAATTAAGGTCAAATTAAAAATTGCATCGATAATTAAAGTCATTTTAAGTCAGACTTTGACATTGACTTTGACTTTTATTTTTAATTCGATTTTTACTTTGAGTTTCAAAGTCAATTTCAAAATCAAAGTCAAATTCGATGTCAGAGTGAAAATGAAAATCAAAGTCAATGTCAAAGTTAAAGTGAAAGTCTTTAAAGTCAATTTCAAAATTGAATCCAAAGTCAAAGTCAGACTTTGACATTGACTTTGATTTTCAAAATCAATGTCAAAATCAAAGTCAAATTCGACATCAGTGTGAAAATTAAAGTCAAAGTCAATGTCAAAATTAAAGTCAAAGTATTTAAAGTCAATTTCAAAATTGAATCCAAAGTCAAAGTCGACGTTGGTGTATAAATTAAAGACGGATTTAAAATCGGATCGATAATTAAAGTCAATTTCAGTCAGACTTTGACATTGACTTTGACTTTTATTTTTAGTTTGACTTTTAATTTGATTTTCAAAATAAATGTGAAAATCAAAGTCAAATTCGACATCAGAGTGAAAATTAAAGTCTAAGTCAATGCAAAATTAAAGTCAAAGTATTTAAAAGTTTTTTTTTAGTCAGACTTTGACATTGACTCTGACTTTTACCTTTAGTTTGACTTTCACTTCGACTTTCAAAGTCAATGGCAAAATCAAAGTCAAAGTCGACGTCAAAGTGAAAATGAAAGTCAAAGTTAAAGTGAAAGTCAATTTCAAAATTAAATCCTAAGTCAAAGTCAAACTTTGACATTGACTTTTACTTTGATTTTCAAAATCAATGTCAAAATCAAAGTCAAATTCGACATCAGAGTGGAAATTAAAGTCAAATTCATTGTCAAAATTAAAGTCAAAGTATATAAAGTAATTTTCAGTCAGACTTTGACATTGACTTTGACTTTTACTTTGATTTTCAAAGTCAATGGCAATATCAAAGTCAAAGTCGACGTCAGAGTGAAAATAAAAATCAATGTCAATGTCAAAGTTAAAGTAGACGTCAAAGTGAAAGTGAAAGTCATGGTCAAAGTCATTGTTAAAATAAAAGTCAAATTCTTTAAATCCAATGTCAAAGTCAATGTCAAAGTCAATGTCAAAGTCAAAGTCAAAGTCAAAGTCAAAATTGAATCCTAAGTCAAAGTCATAATTAAATGACAAAGTCGAACTCGAAAAATAATTTTTCACATTCTGCGCAATAACGAAATTTTTTGAATTGTGTTTATTGTGAAGTCTTTCGACTTCACAATAAACAAAATTCAAAAAATTTTATTACAGAACCAAAAATACCTATTTTGAAATTTATTGTCTATTGTGCTCTGAAAAAGGTGATAAAAATAAAGAAAAAAAGTATTTCCAGACAAAACAGAAGATTGTGAACATATTGACGAATTTTTTTTTTCTTTCCCTCCATTTGGCGGAAATTGAAGTTGGATCGCAAATCAAGGAACATGTGGTAGAAGGGCGAAAGAGTATTGCGTCTCTCTCTCTCTCTCTCTCTCTCTCTCTCTCTCTCTCTCTCTCTCTCTCTCTCTCTCTCTCTCTCTCTCTCTCTCTTTCAAGACAAGTGTGTAAAATTCACGTGTGCCATAGAGAGACCCTTGGTTCAATATTGGTGTGGGTGTTACTCTATATAAGATATATATTTGCAGCTACACGTGTCTAGACTTCTCGTTGAGTATATAGGAAGGAATATCAACGTCAGCACGAGTAAGAAGATTCCTGTTACCATTTTATCCAAACGTGATCTTACCCAAAATAGGAAAATTCGTACGTGGACGAGATTCATTAGGTTATTACTTTGCTACGTGTTAACTTTGTGAAATTATATGCAGTCCTATTTGGGGAAAAAAAAATCCTTCTCTTCCTTCTTTTTTTCCATTTCCGAAGAAAAAGAAGATTTCGGAAAATTCTCCCAATTACGGAATACGATTTTTGTGAAATAAAAAAGACGAACGAAAGACCAATTAATCAAAAAAGAAAAAGGTTTAAAAAACAAAAGATTAGAATTATTTTTCTAGATTTTCTTTAATTGAAATTACAAAAAATTTAAAAAAAAAATGTTTCGAGAATCGAACGCGCGACGCTTTGCGTAACAGTCGACAATGCTAACCACGCCGCTACGCCACACAAATTATTCGTTTTTTAGAGAAATTTTCCCCATCAATGAAAAATCGAATTCTAATCACGTTAAATAATTGAATATTAACGAAATAGTAAATAAAACATGAAGAATTGTAAAGAAATTTTAAGTCAAAATATTTTTAAAAATTTATTTTTTTTAAATAAAAAAAAAAAATTTTTTTTCTGCAAAAGGTTAAAGGTCAAAGAAGGAAATTCGTGAGAAAGATTTTCGAAATCTATTACAAAGAACCCTAAATTTATTGATTTGAAATGTTCACATAAGAAATTCAGACGGCGCGTGAAGTCTATAAAAACTAAAGAGAGTCTCTGTGTGCGGAACGTACATAAAAAGAGAGAGAGAGAGAAAGAGAGAAAAAAAATACCAATGAAGGTGTCGATTTTGTGTTTTTTTTTCTCTCTCTCTCTGCGTTTCTTTTCTTTCAGAACTGATACTATGATTTCCACGTGGGAAGCACTTTGTGAGTAGCATGTAATTAAACGAAGAGGGAGAGACCACGAAAGTGTGTTTTTTTTTCTTTCTTTTGTTTTTAAAAAAAGAAAAAAAAACTTCTCCAGCTCATTGATTTTCACATAGCGTGCCTTCGCGGCGTTTTCTTTTCCTCTTCTAAAACAGGATTTCAAGTTACAAATTACCAAGTTCAGTACACATTGCGGCTAGTTCGCTCATACATATATATTTACGATCTTTTGAAGGAAACAAAGATGACAAGAATGTTTTAGCAATAAACGATGGAGAGAAAGAAAGAAAAAAAAAACAATTTTTTTAGGGACATTGAAAAAATAATAATTTTTCATTAATAGAGATTTTTTTCGTAGTTTATTTTTCTTCATTTTTGGGATTTTTATTTCTAAGTTTCAAAAATGGAATTTCTTTCCGTCGGACAAATTTTTTCAAGTGTATAACCTCTGTAAATGCAAATTTGTAATTTTCTACTATTATTTACAGTTCTTTTTTAATTTTTCCACAAATTTACTAATTGCGAATTCGTTTAGTAATTAAATAGTAAGAATTTTGCTAAAATTTTTAGTGGAAAACTACTAATTTAATAGAAAAACTAACAAATAGTAGAAAGCTGCTAATTAAATAGTAAAAAAAAATAAATGGTTGAAAACTACTAATTTAATAGTAGAATACTAATCAATTGTAAAAACTGCTAATCTATACGTTGAGAACTAATAAATAGTAGAAAATAACTAATTTAATAGTTGAAAATTAATAAGTAATAGAAAAATGCCAATTTAATAGTGAAAAGCTAGAAAATAGTAGAAATCACTCATGTAAGAGTAGAAAACTACTAATTTTACAGCAGAAAACTAGTAAATAGTAAAAAAAAACTACTAATTTAATAGTTGAAAACTAGTAAGTAGTTAAAAAATACAAACTTAATAGTAAAAAGCTAGAAAATACTAGAAATCACTAATTTAATAGTAGAAAACAAATCAATAATAGAAAACTACTAATTTAAAAGTAGAAAAATAATAAATAGTAGAAAAGTACTAAATTAATAGTTGAAAACTAATAAATAATAGAAAAGTATTAATTTCATAGTTGCAAACTAATAAATAGTAGAAAAGTACTAATTTAATAGTTGAAAACTAGTAAGTAGTTAAAAAATACAAACTTAATAGTAAAAAGCTAGAAAATACTAGAAATCACTAATTTAATAGTAGAAAACAAATCAATAATAGAAAACTACTAATTTAATAGTAGAAAACTAATAAATAGTAGAAAAGTACTAAATTAATAGTTGAAAACTAATAAATAGTAGAAAAGTACTAATGTCATAGTTGAAAACTAATAAATAGTAGAAAAGTACTAATTTAATAGTTGAAAACTAATAAATAGTAGAAAAATAATAATTTAATAGTAAAAATCTAAAATAAAAAAAGTAGTAGAAATCACTAAACTAGTAGAAGAAAATTACTAATTTTATAGTAGAAACTAGTAAATAGTCGAAAAAAAATATTTTTGTATGTGAAAAAAAGTAAATATATTCGAAACCTAAATTTAATAATAGAAAACTACCTATTAATTTAAATAATGAAACTTTTCTATAACAAATAATAAATATACAAAAAATTAATAGTTACTAAAAAAGTAGCAGTTTTTTACTAAAAACGACTCTCTGAATCTGAATTAGTTAAATACTACTAACAAATAGTGAAATTTTTGCCTTTTTTGCAGTCATTTTCACAGATGATTTTTCTGGATTTCGATTAGTGAAAAATTATGAATACTGTTAGTAATAATATTAAATATTTTTTTAGTATAAATTTTACTAGTTGCTAGTCATCTGATTTACTAAATGAATTACTCTCTAATTTTAATGTAGTAAAAATGTTTACTAATTAGTAATACTGACTGACTTTTTGCTGTTGAATTAGTAAATTTTACTGATAAATTAGTAGAAATTACTTTTTTTTTTTAGTAAAATTTACTAATTTAAAACAAAAAGGCAGTCACTGATTCAAATTAGGAAACTTTTTTTCTTTTCAGTGAAATTGAATTAGTAGAAATTTTTAATTTTTACTAATTTAAACGAGTAGAAATGAGATCTAGAAATTAGTAAAATTTTACTATTTTATTTAGTAGTTTTGAATATTTTACTAAAGTTCTAGTGGAATTTTTCACTAACTTTTAGTAGAAATTTTTACTAATTTAAATTTGTGGAAATTGAATTTAGTAGTTAGAAGTTAGATTTTTAGAAATTTTTTAAATTTGATTTCATCAGTAGTTTTAAATTATTCTACTAAAGTTTTAGTGGAAATTTACTACAACTTAGCTCACCTTTTGCTTTTGAATTAGTAAATTTTACTAATAAATTAATAGAAATTACTATTTTTTTAATAAAATTTACTAACTCAAAAGCAAAAAGTCAGTCACTAATTAAAATTAGTAAACATTTTTATTTTTTGCTATTCAATTAGTAAATTTTACTAATAAATTAGTAGAAATGTCTATTTATCAGTAAAATTTACTAATTCAATATCAAAAAGTCAGTCACTAATTTAAATTAGTAAACATTTTTACTAATTCTAATTTAGAGAGTAACTTGGTAACAACATTAGTAAAAAGTTACCTTCTAGTTTATTAACGGAAAATCGTCCAATAATTGATCTATTAATAGTTTTGCCATCAATCAGTAAAATTTTACTAATTATTAGTAGAATTTCACTAATTTCTAGTCACTTAATTAACGGAATGAATAGTTATTACTTATTTATTAAATACAAATTTAAAAATTAAATATATAATATAATTTAAATATTTCAATCTATATAATTAATAAAATTAATAAATATATTCTACTCTCTAAATCTGAATTAGGACCTATTCTAATTAGTAAAAAATAATTATAAACAAATAACATAGTAGAAAACAACTAATAAAATTAAATAATTCGTCAAATTTGACTAATTATTAGTAAAAAAAAAAAATATTAAAATATCTAGTAGAAATAAATCTACTAATTTTTGTAGTCGTTTAAAATAACCTAAAAATTATGTTAGCTAATGAGTTGGTCATTTTTGACTAAAAATTAGTCACTATTCTTCCGAAATAATTTAATAAATAAATCAATCGTTGTATTAGTCAAAGGTGACTAATTGAAAATTGGAGAGTAACAATTAGTAATATTTTACTAATTAAAATTGGAAAAAAACTTTCATTAAGATGACTATCAATTAGGGGAATTTTACTAATTGTTAATAGTAGTTAGTAGTACCCAGTAGTAGTTAATAATTGTTAGAAGTATTTAGTAGTACTTTCTAAATTTGAATTAGTAAAAATATTTACTAATTTGTATTAGTGACTGACTTTTTGCTTTCGAATTAGTGAATTTTACTAATAAATTAGTATAACTTTACTATTTTGTTGTAAAATTTACTAATTTAAAAGCAGAATGTAAATTACACTGTAAAAAATAAATTTTACTTTCAATCCCTTTTTGACTACAACCGTTTACATTAAAAACAGCTTTAACTAAATCCTTGCCCCGAGAGTATTCTTTTAAGTCCTATAAAATTGACTTAATCTATAGTTTTCAGCTTAAAAATAGACTATTTTACAATCATTTTGGTTTTAAGATGGTAAACGGTTTCAGACTTTGTATTTTCTGTGTACTTATTCAAATTAGTAAACATTTTTACTAGTTACAATTAAATATTAGTAAACTTTACTAAAAAATGAATAGGAATGACTATTTATTAGAAAAATTTACTAATTTAAAAGCAAAATGTAAGTTACTAATTCAAATTAGTAAACAGTTTTAGTAATTTCAATTTAGTGAGTTAATAATATTTGTCAGTAGTCAGTAATAGTTCGTAGTATTTAGTAGTATTTAGTAACAGTTAGTAATATTCAGTAGTAGTTAGCAGTATTCAGTAATAGTTAGTAGCACCTAGTAGTAGTTAGTAATATTCAGTAGTAGTTAGCAGTATTCAGTAGTAGTTAGTGGTATTCAGTAATAGTTAGTAGCACCTAGTAGTAGTTAGTAGTATTCAGTAGTAGTTAGTAGTACTCAGTAGTAGTTAGTGGTATTCAGTAATAGTTAGTAGCACCTAGTAGTAGTTAGTGGTATTCAGTAATAGTTAGTAGCATTCAGTAGTAGTTAGTAGTACTCAGTAGTAGTTAGTGGTATTCAGTAATAGTTAGTAGCACCTAGTAGTAATTAGTAGTATTCAGTAGTAGTTAGTAGTACTCAGTAGTAGTTAGTAGTATTCAGTAGTAGTTAGTAGGACTCAGTAGTAGTTAGTGGTATTCAGTAATAGTTAGTAGTACTCAGTAGTAGTTAGTGGTATTCAGTAATAGTTAGTAGCATCTAGTAGTAGTTAGTAGTATTCAGTAGTAGTTAGTGGTATTCAGTAATAGTTAGTAGCACCTAGTAGTATTCAGTAGTACTCAGTAGTAGTTAGTAGTACTCAGTAGTAGTTAGTAGTATTTAGTAGTGTTTACAAATTCAAATTCAGTGAGTACACAGCAAAGAAATGAAAAGAGTATAGAAACAAAATCGAAATGACACTTTTTAAAAATCACAACTCGAAAACAAATACATAATGCTAATTGGCGTTAATAATTTGTCGATAAATGTGTTCGCGCCTAACAATTAGTATGGACAAACACACAACGAAAGAGAGACCGTAATAAAGCAATGATCGCGGTTTACGAGGTAGTATATAACCCTGGCAATGAACCATTCAAGTCTGGTGTTTCCGCTCAAACAGCTTGCACACGAAACGTTGTCCGCGTCCGTCAAGTCTTTCTCTATCTCTCATTTATATATATCTATATATACAAAAGTCCTTCTTCCACTTATCACACAAGGAATACTTTGTTCCTCCGCAGCTCGTAAAAGTAATGCCTCTTGTAAATTGTCACGATGACGCGACTACCGCATTTTCGTTTTCACTGAATCATGATTTTTAACGGCGGCATTTCTCTCATCTTTCCACTCTCTCTCTCTCTCTCTCTCTCTGACACAGCACACAATACTTGGAAATATTAAAAACAAATAATCGACACAATTTTTTTTCCCCTCATTTTTTTTTATGTGTGAACTCATTTGTCAAATGATCTTCATTTCTTGTTTTTTCTTTGAATCGCTTTGAATTATTCAAATTTATGAGAGAGTCAAGTGTTTGGAAAATTGAGGTCAATTCGATAACGATCGAAATTAAATAAATCGATTATTTTTGAAAATTAGGCGAAACAAAGTGATCTTTGTTTAAATTATGAATTTTTTTTCCATTTTATAATGAATTGATCCGATTTATAATAATTTAGTAATTAATTTTCTAAAATACTTCTGTTTCGGCTATGGTCAAAGAGGAGGGGGAAATGTCAGCATAGTGGGGTGGCGCTTCTCTTGTTTTTCTTTTTCTTTACTACAGTCGCAAAGTTGTGGATAAAATTATTCCTTTTGAAGAGCTAGAGATAAAAATACTCTTTATATAAAAAAAAAGAGTATAAAGTCTTCGAAATATACAAAAATAAATATAATTTTTTACCATTCGTCCTATGCAACGAATTAAAATAATCTTCTCAATAATCTATAGTGGGAAAATTGTAGTGCATTAAATGAAGGAGCTTGATATTTATAAGCCATGCACATTAAAAAGGTAAGTTTATTTTAAAATAAACAGAAATATCGAAGGCGAAATTTAAAGAAAATGTTATGTAATTAAAAAAAACCAGAGATTATCAGTTAGTGAAAAGATTGCAATTTTCAATACATATAAAAATATATATATATATATATTTGTGTACAAGAAAAGGTGAATCTTATCAATAGAAGAAAAACCGGTATTGAGTATAGGCACACCCATTCAGATGGAGAAAGTAACCACATTGGATATCCCTCGAAACACCATTAGGGTCTTTTCGAATACGTGACCAATGGTATGTGACAAACTGTCAATGTATTTTCAGTCACTGCTTCTCGTTTCCCCCTCCTCTTTTTTTTGACGCCCACTCGAAAGTCAACTTTTTATCATTTATAATATTGTGTATCAATAAAAAATAAAATATGGATTATTTTAACTTAAATGCCGCATCATTGCATTTACTTTAAAATGCATTTTCATATTTTTCCCTCATGTTTCTGCAAATATGTACTCTTAGATCTGTTATCGGTTTTTTTTTTCTTTTTATGTAAAATATATTTCAAACTGATACGAATATTTTACACCTGACATTATTTATTTATTTTTCTTTATTTACAGTGCTATTTATTTATTATGCTTTGATAAAGCAAAATGATTTACAGTTACGGATTGCAATTACAGATTACAATCGCTGTTAACTTAATAGTATTAAGTTGCAAAGAATTGAATATCAAAAATGTGGATAATATCAAAAATTGATCAACAATTTTAATACGTTTTTTGTCTCAATTTGATATCCTTAAAAAAACTGGGTTCAAAATGATCCTCTATACGATTAATTTTTAATTGCAGCAAAAATGATCCTGGCTTGATGCAAATTCTAATTTAAATAATTGAATTCCTTGGAAAATGTTATTATTCATAAGAAGAATTGAATTCTTACGAAGATATTTATAAAAAAAATTTTAAATAATTGAATTCTGTTTGGAAATTATATGAAAATAATAGATATTGAAAATCATTGAATTGCGAAAAGCTTTTAAAAATAATTAAATTTTACAAAGAATTCTATTAAAATTTCTGACAATAATTGAATATCTGTGTGGTAATTTATTAAATTTTTTTTTTTAAATAATTGTATTCCAGAATTGAATTTACAAGAAAAAATATATTTCTTTAAAAAATAATTTAAATCTTGAGATGAATATTGTTATTTATGAAAATAATTGAACTCTGCAAAGAATTTTATTAAAATGCCTCAAAATAATTGAATTTTCGGGAATAATTTTCTTATTTATCGACAAAATTAAATTCTTTCGAAAAATTATTTATGAAAATAATTGAATTCTTGGGAAGAATTTTATTAAAATCAAAATGAATAATTGAATTATTTTTAAAAAATTTAATTAAAATAATTGATTTTTTTCGAACAATTTTATTAAAATCTTTGGAAATAATTGAATTCCTGTAAAAAATTCTAATATTTTTGTAAATAATTGAATTCTTCCACAGAATTTTTAAAAAAGCATTTCTTTAAATATTTGATTTTTTTTAGAAATTTGAAATTAAATTTTTAAGAATAATTATTCTTAAAAATTTAATTTAAAATTTCTAAAAAAAATCAATTATTTAAAAATGTATTTATATTTTTTAGATCAATTCCTGTAAAATTGTATTAAAATTAATTGAAATCTTGTGATGAATTTTATTATTTTTGAAAATAATTAAACAGTTGCTAAGAATTTTATTAAAATTTTCAAAAATAATTGAATTCCTGAGAAAAATTTTATTATTTATAAACAATAATTGAATTTTGGATGAATTTTATCAATTTTTTTTTTAAATAATTGAATTTTTTGGCGAAAATTCATGAAAATACTAGTTATTGAAAATAATTGAATTTCGAATATTTTTTGAAAATAATTGAATTCCTGAAAAGTATTTTATTATTTATAAAAATAATTGAATTCTTGCGAACGATTTTATTACAGTTTTTTAAAATAATTGAATTTCCGAGAAGAAAATTATTATTTTTATAAAATTAATTAAATTCTTGTGATGAATTTTATTATTTATGAAAATAATTGATTAGTTGCTAAGAATTTTATTAAAATTTTCAAAAATAATTGAATTCCTGAGAAGAATTTTATTATTTATGAGAATAATTAAATTTTGGATGAATTTTATCAATTTTTTTTAAATAATTGAATTCCTTTGCGAAAATTCATGAAAATACTAATTATTGAAAATAATTGAATTTCGAATATTTTTTGAAAATAATTGAATTCCTGAAAAGCATTTTATTATTTATGAAAATAATTGAATTCTTGCGAACGATTTTATTACAATTTTTTAAAATAATTGAATTTCCGAGAAGAAAATTATTACTTTTATAAAAATAATTAATTTCTTGTGATGAATATTGTTCATTATAAAAATAATTGAATTTGGCAAAGAATTTTATTAAAATTACAATAATTGAATTTTCGGGAATAATTTTGTTATTTATGAAAAATAATTGAATTTTATAAACGTTGTTTTAAATAATTGAATTCTTTTGCAAAAATTCATGAAAATACTACATATTGAAAATAATTGAATTTCGAATATTTTATTATTATTTTTTGAAAATAATTGAATCCTTTTAAAGAATTTGATTTTAATTTTTGAGAATAGTTTTTTGATACAAAACCGTCTCAAATTGATGTCTAAAATTTGGATCAGTTTTTCATTTGCTCCACATTTTTGGTATCAATTCATTGCAATTTGATACTTTTAAGTTCAAAGTGCGATGGTACCAACTGTCTAAAAAATAAGAGTTGTGGTTAAAAATTTGAAAATCGTAAAAATAAAGTGTCTATAGAGTTGCTACCAACATAATAAATGTAAAACCTGTCAAATAAAAAAAAATCGAAAAATCTAAACCATCTTAAAATCCAACCCATTTTGACATTTGATACAGAAGAAGTTAATTTTGCACAAACTGATGTTTACTGTTAACTTATTTTGATAAACACAACTCAAAATGATAAGCAACAAAAATAACTTCAGGTTTTTTCTAGGTGTTAAAAAAACCCTGAAATCGAGAGAAAATTTATTATCTCAGTAAAAAATAAATTGAGGAAAATATTATTCTATAAAGAAACGGGAAGTGACAATAATTTTCCTATGTTAGATTTTTTCAGTAAAAAAAATGAGTAGAACTCCTATTTCTTTAGTTTAAAAATCTTACGTAGGAAAACTCGTTTTTGAAGTAAACAGGTACGTATTTATATTTAAGTCAAAGACAACGAGTTGAGCCAAAAAGTATAGAAATGATTTCCAAGGAGAGAAAAATACATATTCGACGAGATGGTGTTCAATTGAGCGAATCAAGGAGGCAAAGTTGAATTTATATATATATATATATATATATATATATTTTGCCGACGACTGATTATCGACAAAGACAATATTTACATTTTATTTTCTCTCTGAAGCGAATCTCATAAATACAAATAGCCGCAGCACTCCTCTTTTAGAGTGGAAGAGTATAGGAGGCACAAAATCACGATCTGTGCGCGCTCTTGGACAAAAATAAACGAATGTCCCGAGAGTATCGAAACCACTCTCCTCCAGACCGAGAATGTTGCCAATGTCTAACTATGTAGTTAGTTTTACTCGGGTTCGATGGCATGCCAAAGTAATATCGCATAATGAAACATTTTTACACACGCATACACAGACTCAAAAACCAGATGCGATTTAAGAAGAAGAAGAAGAAGAAGAAAAAAGAAATAAATAAAAATAAACAAAAAAAACTTGTTTTGCAAAAAATAGATTCTTAATTAAATTAATTAACAGAAACAAGATTTATTCTTTAATACTAAGTTGGCTCCGTCATCCCCCAAACATCAATTTCTCGTGAATCAAATAAATTTCTATTTTCAGTATTTGAGGATGCAAAAAAAAAAAAAAATTTTAAACGAAAAGTATTTAAATAAAGAGGCTGCGAGACATTTTCCATTTTCACCAGAGAAAAATTTTTCATGGAAATGTTGCAGGAAATGAGAACAAGAAAAAGAAAGTTTGTTTTTCGATTTCCCTTTAAAAAGGGGCGTAGCGAATTAGTGTAGTGAAAAAAAAAATACTGAATGCTAAAGGATGTTCCTAAAATCTGTTCCTCATGTGGCTAAAATACAAACGCAGTATGTGATCTCGACCTTCATTATCTAAATTCCAAAGAAGAAAAAAGAGAGCGATAAGAATAGTTTAGGACGTATGTGGACGACGTGATTTTAATTTTATTTGACCGGAACTCTTCCAAAAATGAGTCAAATTTTTTTATATAGTTAGAGTAATTTTTTTATTTTTTTTTTATTTTTTTTTATTTATAATTTTAATGTAATTAAATAAATATAAGCGATGGTTTTTTAGCTTTTTTTTCAACTTTATATTATTGTGTAATTGAATTTTACATTTGATTTTAACATTTTAACATTTTTTTACATTCAACTTGGTAACAGAGCTCGAACCAGTGAAAGTATTTAAAAATACAGACTCTACGGACCAAAAATAAAAAATTACGGACTAATTTCTGACAAAAATTAAACCAGTCCGAGTCAAATAAGACAACATTTTACTTAAATCTATAAATTAAATTTTATCATAATTCTATGAAACATGAAGAAATCGATCAGTCCGAGTGATCGATTTATTCATGCTTTATAATAATTAAAAATGTTAAATTGATAAAATTATTATTTTATATTATAAGAATATTGTACTTCTTCAAAATTATTTTCATTAATATTTCAATTAAATTATTATTTTTAAGAATATTTCACTAAAATTTTTCTTTAATACAATTAATTTTCGAAAAAGTTCTGCAACAATTATTCGTAAATTCTTCAATTAAATATAAATTAGAAAATAAAAACTTTAAATAATGTAAAAAAAATCAATTACACTTTTCAAAAAAATTAATTTCAAAATTCAATTATTTATAAAAATTTACGCTATATTACTTTTAATATTCAATTATTATCTAAATTTTTAACTGAAATTCATTTTTATGAAATGCAAATAAATTTTTATTAGAAAATTCTACTAGAATTCAATTATTTAATTACAAAAATAAATAATTTATTGAACAATTAAATGTTTCTTAAAATTCAAATTCTCATAAAGAATTTTATCAACATATTTTTAAATAATTGAATTCTTTCGAAAAATTATTTACGAAAATAATTCACTTCTTGCGAACGATTTTATTAGAATTTTTTAAAATAATTGAATTTACAAGAAAAAATTTATTACTTTAAAAAATAATTGAAATCTTGAGATGAATATTGTTATTTATGAAAATAATTGAACTTTGCAAAGAATTTTATTAAAATGCCTCAAAATAATTGAATTTTAGGGAATAATTTTGTTAAAAAATAATTGAATTCTTTCGAAAAAAATTGAATCCTTGGGAAGAATTTTATTAAAATCAAAATAAATAATTGAATTATTTCAAAAAAATTTAATTAATATAATTGATTTCTTTCAAACAATTTTCTTAAAATATTTGGAAATAATTGAATTCCTGTGGAAAATTCTAATATTTTTGTAATTGAATTCTTTCAAAGAATTCTAAAAAAATTTCTTTAGGTAAATAATTGATTTTTTTGATAAATTTGAAATTAAATTTTTAAGAATAATTATTCTTAATAATTTAATTTCGAATTTCTGAAAAAAAATCAATTATTTAAAAATGTATTTACATTTTTTGAGCAAATTCCTGTAAAATTGTATTAAAAAATTGAAATCTTATGATGAATTTTATTATACATGAAAATAATTGAAATTATGCATTGAGTTTTATTATTTATGAAAATAATTGAATTCACGAGAAAAATTTTTACTATTTTTTAAGGTAATTTAATTTTATTAGGATTTTATTACTCTTGAAAACAATTGAATTTCTGCAATAATTTGTAACTTCTCCAAAATTAAATTTTTTTTTTTTAGTGTTAACTAAAATTTTTTTAGAAATCCATTATTTTTAATAAGTTTGAAATAGTTTTTTGAGAATTTTCAAAGTCATTTGTTTTTAACTGAAATTCATTTTTAAATAAATTTTTATTATAAAATTCAACTGGAATTAAATTCTCTATAACAAAATCGACGATTAATTGCAAAATTTTTGACCTAATTCTACCGAAGTTATTATTATACTTCTGGTTAAAAAAAAATGTTCTTCCCTACCAATTCAGACTTGTAAAATATCAAACTGACAGCAAAGAAAGCAAAGAAGAATTAATTGAAAAATTTTGTCGCGACAACTTTTGTCCCTTTTTCGAGTTCAGGGCTAAAATGGTTTATTTCGCTCTCGTATAAGATTTGCAGGATCATGACCCACGCATGAGTCGTCAATCACTTTGTATAAAAGATGAGAAGCACTTTCATACTTATGTCCCGCCCTCTTGTATTTTTATTTAAAGTGATTGCTCCAAGTATATTTGTACATATTTTATGTTTTTCTGGAGACGCATTGAATTAAGCAGAATACGTTTAATAAAGTAACATATAAATATAAAAGGAGAGTAAAATTCTTTTTATACAGCGCACTCAATTAGAGGGAGATAAAAGTATAACGAAACAGCTCAAAGAAGTAAAGACAAATTGGCAAAAGAAAAAAAAAGGGGAAACAAAAAATTTCTAATTTTACAATTTGTCATTTTTTTGCAAAAACAGAAATAAGAACGTTTTTTTTAGAAAATAAATTTAATAAGGTGTATTTGTCAAGTTTGAAAATGTGTGTTCATTTCATCTTTTTGCGTGTGTCGCTCTCGTATTTCTATTTCGTTTCCCAACAAAGATTCCTGGGCTGATCTACTTTTGCAATAATAGACAGAAATAGGTTCTCGTCTTCCTCAAAATGGAACTTCATTTCGAGACTTCTTATACAATATCATATTGGTATCATATTGGAAAAATTTATGATATCTATATAAAACAAAAAAGAGATATGGCTCAAAAGCTCAGTGATAAAAATGTATCTGCGAATGAATTTCATAACAAAAATTGAACTATGGAAAAAAATGAAAGCAAAATAAAAATATTTTTGATCATTTCTTCTTGTTTTTAAAATATTCTAGTTTTTTTTTAACGAATCTAGATTAAGAAGAAGAAATAGAAGTAATTCCATTATATTTCGACTAAAGTCATTGTCGACTAATTTTAAAAAAGTATAATACTTTTTTGGAATAATTTTAAAGGCAAGTATTTAAATCATAAAATAAAGAGAAATTTTGAAAAAAAAAATTTATTATTTACAGTAAAATAAATTAAATAAAAATAAAACACTTAATTTACTATGAGAGAGTTGCAACAAAAATTTGGTTTAATTTTTCCCTCACTTTTCCCTGATTTCCAGACAGAATTTTGACTTTTTCCCTGATCCCAAAGAAAAATTATTCAAAACATTAATAGTTTTAAAAAATAAATCTCCAATTATTATTCTTAATTTTCCATACGAATTGAGATTTTTGAAAATTTCAAATTTCAAATCCTTTGAAATTTAATAATTTATATAAGAATCACTGTAAATTTTCCAAAATTATTTTCTAGATTCTCACTAATTTATATTTTCAAAAATTTTCAACTGAAATATTCTTCTCTAAATCAATTATTTTTAATAATTTTTGAGAAATTTTCTTAAGAATTCAATTCTTTTTTCAAAGCGAAAAGAAGTTCACATAAAAAATTTCTAAAATCCACTTGTTTACAATAAATTCAATTTCATGAAATTTGAATAATATGGTAAAATTTTCAATTAAATATATCTTTTTATAAATTAAGAAAAAAAAATTGCATAAAATATTTTTAAAAAACTATCTTTTTCAGAATTTTAAATTAAGATTTTTTAAAATTCAAATTTTCCATAAATTGAATTTGAAACCTTTTGGAATACAATCTATATTATAATAATCGTTGCATGCTAATAATCTGTTCGCAGAATAAAGTTTTTTTAATATTTTCTTTTTTTAAATAATTTGAATTTTAAAATTAATAAAATTTCAATTTAAAGTTTTCAAGATTAAATAATAACAAAAATTAACCAAACAAAATTGTTTTCAGTCAAAAATCGTAATTTGTAAAATTAATTTAACATTCCAAGTCAGAAATAGAGTTAGTTATAAATTATTGTAGAATAACTAATATCTATTAATTAAAAATACGATTTTAAAAAATTTATATTTTAAGAAAAACTGAATTTTATTTTTTTTTTTATTAATTTCTTTTTCTATGTAGAATTAAAAAATTATTTTTTAGAAAGTTAATTCTATAACTTTTTTTTATTATAGTTTAAATCTTTATTAATTCAAATTTAATTTTTTAATGAATCTGTATTGAATTTTATCAAAATTTGTAAAAATATTCAGGTTTTTAGACCCCCCCTCCCCCATGTAAGATTTTTTATATGCATTAGCGCCATTTTTTTTAATGGAAATAAGCAATAGCTAGACCCCCCTCCTCCCCCTTAAATGCTTGCGTAATACTTGAATGGTCCCATTGTTTTAAAGAAGTTTATTAAGAAATTTGAAAATAATATAATTGTAATAATAATTAGTTAGTTAATTAGTTAATAAATAAATTTCTACAAATTTTGAATCTGAAAATATTCCAAATTTGCTATTTATTTATAAAAATTGTAAGCACTATTTTTATAAAATTCCATTATTTTTGGAATTATTAAGTAAAATGATTGCAACAAAATTTAGAATTTTTTTAATGAATTCTAGAAATTTAATAGTTTTCTAGTACTTTTTAAAAATTTCCTAAATTTTCCCTGATTTCCCTGACAAATTTTACTATCCTTGACATTTTCCTGAATTCCCTGATTTTCCTGGCCTGTGGCAATCCTGCATGAAAATAAAAATTTTTTTTTTGTAATTTATTAAGAATGACTTAATTTATTATTATAAATTGTGAGAAACAATTAATTTTTTAAGGACAAATTAGGTCTTTTTGGTTAATCACTTCGAACCCACTTTATTTTTCAAAAATTACATGTAGCAACCTTATGAAAATAGTAAAAAGTAAAAATTTCATTATTTTGAAAAGTAGCTTTGGAACGAACGCGAATTTTTTTCTGTGTGTGTATTTATGAGCAATTAGTTATTCCATGAGTTTTGTATTTTTATTTTTCTACAAGAAAGTTATTTCCATTTAAAAACCGCGAAAATCATCAAAGTGACAATTTTAATTGATGTTTTTTTTCACATTTATTAAGATAGGAAAGATTTAGTTTCAATAAGTTAGTTAATAAGTAAAAAGTAAGGAAGTAAATAAGTAAGTAAGTAAGTAAGTTAGTAAGTTTCAATAATGATCCACATAATATTGCTATTGAAGAAAAAATAAATACACATAAGAATAGTTGATTCAAGGGCAACTACTATCCACCTTTATGACGAAGGTAAATGGGTTAATGTTTCGTATACCAACAGGTGGCCGCTATTCGACTGTAAGTTTATGGCTTTACGACGACCTAAAACTGCAATGCGGTAATCTCATTGGCGTAGCCCGAAATGAGTCTCGTGTCGACAAACGATTAACCGATTACGGATAAGTGGGTGTTTGCGGAAGAGACGCTTTCGATTCTATAAAGATCTTCGTCTCAAAGAACGAGAATCGCGATTTTCATGTAATAAAAACTCGCTTTACTGCTTCACGCCAAGTATACATATATATGTCTGTGCTGTGCGCGACCGAAAAAGAAAAACAATCGCCCAACAAATTAATTCACCATCGAAAAAGTCATCAAAATCCAAACACTATTTTTCTACACAGAAAAAAAAATTATTTGACTCAAATAATCGATTATTATCAATTAAATAATTAATTGAATTAAATAATCGATTCTTATCAATTAAATATTTAATTGAATCAAATAATCGAATCGATCAATTAAATATTTAATTGAATCAAATAATCGAATCGATCAATTAAATATTTAATTGAATCAAATAATCGAATCGATCAATTAAATATTTAATTGAATCAAATAATATTTATTCGACTCAATTAAATAGTATTTGCTTCAAATACTGAAGTTATTGGTCCAAACACCATTTAATTGACTCCAATAAATATTATTTGATTCAAATAAATATTTAACTGATAATAGTCAAGTTATTTGAACCAAATAAATTTTTTTTCAATGTACTCAAATAAATCTAAAAAATTTAAATTATTAGTGAAAAGTCATCGAATAATTTTAATTAGTTCAAATTTCTACTAATATTCCAGTAAAACTTTAGCAAAAAAAATTCAAATTTACTAATTTAAAAAATTTAAAAATCTCAAATTTTACTAAAAAGAAATAAAAATTGTTTTCGACTTTTCACTCCCTCGAATTTAGAGAACACGCAAACTTTCCTCTGAATAATAAATTAACAAAAAGAAAACCAAGTTTCTTTCTCTTCTTTGTTTTCTCTTTTTGAAAAAAGTAAATTTTACTTTTCAAGGAAAAATTACCTTCGTAGGAAAAATTCACTTCCTGCTTTATTCTTCGTTTCATTTAATATAAACGACCGTCTTTCTTCCTCTTCTTTTACTTTTTCGTCTTATCAAGATCTCAAGTAAAAAAGTTCCCCTTAAAGTTAGTCACTTCAAAGTTTACAATCGTTTTAGTTTTCTGAAAAAGTTTTAAAAACTATGTAAGCATATTTCAACTTTCTATTATATATGCTTTTAGACAAACTCAGCTTTTTATAACGATGGTAATTTCAAAATTGCAAGGGAAAAACGAAGTTTGCTTACTTTCGTCATGAAAAAAGAAAAGGGTAAAAGTGATCTCTCTCTTTTTTTTTAATAATTATCTAAACTTTGAAAAAGTGGAGAAAAAAGGAAAAATTAATGCATCCTTTAAAGATGGAGTAGAATTAAAAAATTTCCCTACTAACATTAAATATTTCTTTCGTTTTTAAAAATGAAATAAAATTAAAAAAAGAAATTTTAGTTTTTTTCTTATTGAATAACAATGACTTTCGTAAATATTTATAAAAAAAGAAACAAAAATTAGTACATTTAAGACTCTAATGATAAATGCAGTTTTTTTTGCAGTGGTGTTAAAATAAATCTTTTAAACATTTTTTTTTCGTTGGTATTAAAAAAAACAACCCTTGGGGAATTATTTTTCAGGTATTAATTACTTTTCTGGTACTTATTTTCAAGAAAAGATTTATTTTTAACACTAATGCAAAAAATAAATCTTTTTTAAAAAAATTTTTTTTTTTTTTTTTTTTTAATTAAAAAATTTTTGAGGAATTATTTTTCGGGCATTCATTATCAAGTGGAGTGTGAAACGAAGGCAATTTAATTTCATCGACCATGTTGGTTCGAGTTGCGCACGCATATATCGTCAACTTAAAATCCAATCATTATCGCAGCGGCATCTGTATGGTGGTCATTGAAATAAGTTGTTGAAAGATGGCCGGAGGGTTTGGCTCATTTCGCTAACGGTAACGATCGACCGTGAGGTTTGAGTCCAGGCTAAAGTCTGAAAACGAGCCAGGCGTGGCATCTTTTCTTTCCATCTTTACCTCTCATATTCCCTGTTGCCATCTTCCACTCTCTCGCTTCAAAAATTTTCTGTCTTTCTCCAAACTTCTCTCTCACAGCAGCGCCGAATGGAATACCAGACATTTGCGCATGTCCTCTCTTTCTCTCTCTCTGTCTCTCTTTTGTCTCATTTTATGAAATTCAATCAGTATTTATACGTATGAAAAGTATATTTTCAATAATAAAAATATTTTTATTTGTATAAAAATAATTTTTTTTTATAAAAAATAAATTTTTGTTTATACAAATAAATATTTATTTTGTAAAATATAATTTTTATTTTTTAAATATTTATTTTAGTAAGGAAAATATAAAAAACAGCTAATATAAAGATTGTGAATTATAAATACCACTGGACCTACTGTATTAAGCCGAAAAAAGAATTTTCCTTGTGTTAGCTAATACAAATATTGTGAATAAAAAAATATAAATACCACTGGTCCTACTGTATTATGCCGAAAAAAGAAATTGAAAAAGAAAAAAAGAAAGCTAAATACTTGTATTTAGCTAAAAATAATGAATACAAAAGCTAACACAAATATTGTGAATATAAATTATAAATACCACTGGTCTTAGTGTATTAAGCTGGAAAATAAAATTTTCCTGTATTTAGCTAACAATTTTGGGTATCAAAAAGCTAATAAACATATGGGAATATAAATACCACTAGTCTTTGTGTATTAAGCCGAAAAATGAAATTTCCTGTATTTAGCTAAAAATAGCCGGTTAAACAGCTAATTCAGTTATTGGAATATAAATACCACTGCTTTTTACTATATTATGATGAAAAAAGTCAAATTTATCTGTATTTGGCCAAAAATAGCCGGTAAGAAAAGATTTCCCACTATTAAACCTAAAACAACCGACAACAATGGATTTAACTCTAATTAGCTTAAATTTGACATCTATGAATCTTAAACCATCAAATAGAACGATTTCATTCTGAATGTGAAATTAATTAAGTGGAATTCAGTATAAATTTGGCATTTAGCCAAAAAAGCACCAAACATGATACATTCTGTCAAATTCATCCGAAAGCAAGACAGTTAATTATACAAATTCTATTTTTCTCTAAAAAGATCGACTGACTACTGATTCTACTGCATTTAGCAAAAAACAATCAACAACATAAATATTCACATGAAAATGCCACTAGTATCACTATATTAAGCCGAAAAAGACAAATAATAACAAATTTCTCTGCATTTAGCCGGAAATAGCCGATAAAAACAGATTGGCCCTGTATTAAGCCAAAATTAGACGAGAACGTTTACGATTCGGTAAGAAAAAAAATTTAGCCTTAAGAATTTTAATAACAGTTCAACCCTTATTTAGCAAAGTATTCTTAGCTAAATGCAGGTTGGACTGTTTAGAATCCATAAAAAATGATAAATCCTAGTAAATTTCTACTATAGGAAATTAGTGACAATAGATTGTAGTCTATTTTCCCTAAAAGAGTCGAGTAACTACTAATTCCATTGTATTTAGCCAATAACAGCCGATAAGAAAAGATTTACCTCTATTAGGCCAGAAAAAGCTGGTAACAACACAGATTTAACTCTAATTAGCTTAGATTTAACTTCCAATAATCCTAAAGCATCAAATATAAATATTCAAGCAGAAATACCACTAGTACTACTATATTAAGCCGAAAAAGTCAAGTAATAACAAATTTCTCGTCATTTAGCCGAAAATAGCAGATAAAAAAAGATTGCCCTGTAATCTGGCCAAATAAAAGTTGATTCTACTGCATTAAACCTTAGTAATATGAGGCACGGTTTTCAAAATATTTGGCCGAAAGAAATCAAACACACCAGATATTTGTTTATTGCAATCATCAAATTGAGTGGAAACGTAAAATTCCAGTGCATTTTGCCTAGAATTCAGGTGTATTAAGCCTAAAAGTAGGCCATGTAGTGGATTCCTGTCACTATTTAGTTTTAACAGGCAGATAAAAGGAAAAAGTGTATTAAGCCGAAATACAGATGAAAGAATAGATTCTTTCCCTTTTATTCAGTTATTGAGAACCATTATAGAAAAATTCAACTTTATTTAGCTGCAAAGAGGTTACGAAAAACATATTCAGCTAAAGCTTGTTCAAGAACAACATTAAAAAAAATTTATCTTTATTTAGCTGAAAAGCAGTAAAAATAGGCAGAATTTAACATATTCAGCCTAAGCTTGTTGAACAACTGTTATTAAACAGACTTAGGCTAAATATGACGTTGAATTCTGATTATTTTTTACTGGTTTCCAGCTAAATGATAATGAATTTTTTTCAAAGTTGCTTGCCTAAGCTTGTTTCACAACTGTTATTAAACTGGCTTAGGCTAAATATGTTGAATTCTGTCTATTTTTCTCTACCTCTTTTCAGCTAAATAAAGTTGAAATTTTCTTTAAATGTTCTCAATAACTAAATAAAGTTGAAAGAATCTATTTTTTCATAGCTATATTTTGGCTTAATAAAGTTAAATTTTCCTTTACCGGACAGTTAAAACTAAATAGTGCCAGAAAAATGGGAAAAGTAACAATGGATTCAGACGTATTAAGCCTAAAGTGGTCCAATTTATTTTTTACACAATATTTAGCCTAAACTATAACCATTTAACCAATAATATATTATACAATCATACTGGATTTTATTATATTTAGCCGAAGAATGTTAAATATTTATTAATCTACTCTGTTCTATACTGTATAATATTTCAGGTAGGTATAATAATCTGGTCAAGTCAAAATAGATCAAACACCATTTAGCCGGCAATAGTGAAATATTGCCGGATTCTACTAAGTACTCTACAGTTATTTATAGTACCTGGTATTAAGCGCCAACGAAATAAAATAATAAAAGAATTTCCCTGTATTTAGCATAACTAAGTCAAAAAAGTGAGGATTTCTCTGTATTTAGCCAAAAGTTGACTTTCGCTTATGAACTTTGTTTTATTCAGTCGAAAATGAATGAAATATAGTACAATTTTAATGTATTTAGTCTAACTAATTAAAATTACTGTGTCTTTTACTGTATTAAGCCAAATATAGACTAACAATGTTGGATTATGGTGGATTTCAATGTATTAAGCTGTAAAAATGGTTGGTTTAGAAGCGATTTTCGATATATTTAGCCTAACTAAGCAGAGTTATAGTAGCTTTTACAATATTTAGCCAAAAATTGACTAATAATGTTAAATAATGTAGAATTTTACTTTGTCAAATTATAGAACTGGTCGTATAAAAGGAAAAATTAATATATTTAGTTTAACTGAGTCAAATAGTCGTGGATTTTACTGTATTTAGCCAAAAATAGACTATAAATGTTGGATTTTACTTTATTATGCCAAAAAATAGTAGGATAAAAAGATAATTTTAATATATTTAGTTCAACTGAGTCAAATAGTCGTGGATTTTACTGTATTTAACCAAAAATAGTATTTAGCTAAAAATTAGACTATCAATGTTTGATTTTACTGTATTAAGCCATAAAAATGGTTGAAAAAAGTAAATTTCGATATATTTAGCCTAATTGAGTCAAATATCTGTCAATTTTAGTATATTTAGCCAAGAATTAAGCATCAATATTAAATTTTACTACATTATGCCAAAAAATAGTAGGAGGAAGCGGTATATTCAATTATGTTAAGCAAAAAAGTTTAAACGAAAATGTGTTTGAGTGGATTTGGTCTAAAATAGACAAATAATTATAAATTTTTACTGAATTAAGTCCAAGAAACGTAAAAAAGAAGCTTGAATACAACCTTGACATCATATTACTTATTTTAGTCTATTTTTGGCTAAATACAATGAAATTCACAATTATTTAACTCAGTTAGGCGAAATGCACAAAAATTTTACTGTATTTGATCCCTTTTCGACTTAATACAACAAAATACACCAGTAATAGTCTATTTTTGGCGAAATACAGTGAAATATATACAATTATTTGACTCAGGCTAAATACACCGAAATTTCACTGTATTTGATCCCTTTTCAATTTAATAAAATAAAATATACCAGTAATTTAAATGAAATTAGTTTGTCAGCTTAATCACAATATATAGAAAATATCTACTGCTTTGATTAAAAAATAATAGTTGTTTGAATAATTATGTTTAATTCAAACATATTTTCTGTTCTGATTTCAACAAAAATTATAATGTTCATTTAGCTTCGAAACTAAAGGATTTCCTTCTATATTTAACTGGAAATGAATCAATAACCACAAATTATAATTATCAAATAATAATAATAATATTAATAATAAAAATAATAATAATAATAATAATAATAATAATAATAATAATAATAATAATAATAATAAAAATATAATTGTTACATTTACATAAAATGAGTATTATTTTTTTTTCTCCACCAGTATCTTTGCGTATTGCAGCAGGAAATCATTGTGCGCAGGTTTCCAGAATACAGCACTCACAAACGAAGAATGAATTCTGAAAATTTCGAGGGTGGGGTTTTCTCTCAAGTTAAGGGTGGAGCAGAGATCTTTGCAGGGCTGAACTTTCGGCAAATGGATCTCTCGCTCAGCGAATTCCCATAATGTAACTTAAACTAAACGAATCTCTCTCTCTCCAAAGATGGAAAAATCTTTTGCGCTCTCTTGAAAACTGTAAAAAATTTTATACCTTTCATACTATTTTTTTACGATGTTTTGTACAATTTTTTTTTTCAATTTTTTTCCCTGTATTTTCATGAGGACTTCTTTTTTTTTGCAATATAATTTTCCCTAACTTTTTTGTATATTCTTTTAAAGAAAAAAAAATCTCTCTAACAGTATATATTTAGAAATGGAAAATTATAATATTTACTCCGTTGAGTATGTTGAGAAAATAAGGCTTTTGAAAAAAAATTTTTTTTTTAAATAAAAGATATTGAAAATTATTATTGAATTTCGAAAATTTTTTGAAAATAATAATTGAATTGTTTGAAAGAATTTTATTAAAATTTAATTGTTTCTAAGAATTTAATTAAAATTGTTGAGTATTTGCATTTTTCCAGGAATTAATAATTTAAAATTGTATTGAAAGTTTAATTGAAATCTTGCGATGAGTTTTATTATTTATGAAAATAATGGAATTCGTGGAAATTTTTTTTTTTTAAATAATTGGATTATTCGAGTCAAGTAAATATTTATTTGACTCAATTATTTGAATGAAATAATTTTTTTCAGGCAAAAGATATTAATTGACAGTAAGAAAATAATATACAAAAAAAATACTACAATCCTGGGATAAAAATAAAATCAATGGAAAAAAATTACTTTTTTAAAATTACTATTTTGTTTATAACTTACTAACCAAATAATAAATAGACTGAAAATAAAGTGGATTTAAAAATTTCCAGAGAGGAAACTCTTTTTATCGTGTTAATTAACTCCTTTTTAATTAGTGAGCTTATATTCAGGATCAAATTACGTCAAGATAAAATCTGTAACGATACTTTATACCTGAGAGAGAGGCTACTGGTTTAGCATTGCAAAGTAAGATTGCAGGAGTTTGAATTTTACTGTAATCGTTTTGAGTCAAGCACTTTAGGCAAGGAGTTTTGCAAGGAATTACGGTTCTCAACGAAACACCTATAAAGTACAATCAACCGCTCTTTGCATACATATTTTCTAAAAATATATATATATATACATATATAACAGGGGAGAAGCAAAGCACGTAATGTTCTTGAAATTCTTATCTTGTTGGTCACGAAACAACTTATTATCGTTCGATGAGAAAACCAAATGTGTACTCTTTTGGCCTCTCATTTTTACGGTAGATATATTTTATTAAACTAAATGATCAAAAATTAAATAAAAAACGTATTTTTCATGTATTAAATTAAATTATTCGTGTGCAAAATTTTTAAGTAATATTGATATTCATTTTCAAAAATTAAAAAATTATCTGATGTATTGAGAACGAATTTTTTTAAATATTGGACTTTTAAATATGACCCTGACCAATTTTTTTTTCCGTAACCTTCTTTTTGTATTTTGTCATTAAGCCGAAACCGTGTAATTTACGTAAATTATGCTTTTATACCGCCGATCGATGTACTGAACATAAATGCATGGAAAAAACGCGATAAAATTGAACCGTGATTTATAAAAAAAAAAGTGGCGTACCAATTGAATTGTAAAAAACAGAAGAAAACCAAAATAACGATTTTTTAGAAAGAAATTTGAGTTTCTCTGTTTTCCAACGAAAAAAAATTCAAAAGGAGTTTAATTATTATGAGATAAAATAATATTTATAAGTAAACATATAATTTAAAACTTTATTTAATAATTAATTTGTAACTAATCTAATTTTCAATATTCCTAAAAAAATCCCATTTTTCCGGAATTTTTTGATAAAATCACTTCAAAGTTAAATAATTTTTGAAATAAAAAATGGAAATAAATTTTTTCAAAACAAAAATTTTAGTTTTAAACTTTCAAAAATAAAAAATATATAAATATTTTTTCAATTTTTTCAAAATATTTTTCAACACTAAAGACAAAATTTTTTGTAATAATTCTAGAACTTGTTATTTTTTTAGTACTTTTAAAACAATTTTCCGACATTTCCTGATTTCCCTGCTCTTTAAATTTGAATAACTAAAAAATCTTTACTAATTTGAATTAATGACAGATTTTTTTGCTTCTGTATTAGTCAATTTTGTTAATAAATTAGTAGAAATTACTATTTATTGGTAAAATTTACTAATTCAAAAGCATAAAGTCAGTCATTAACTAAAATTAGACAGGGTTGCCACGCTTTTGCTCTTTTCAAATTTCCTGACTTTTCCAGGTTTTCCAGATTAAAAAACGGAATTTTTCCAGGTTTTTAAAACGAAAATTATTCGAAAACATCGATAACTTCATTTTTTATAGAAATTAAGATATTCAAAAATTTGAAATTCAATAACATATAAGAATATTATTATAAAACATGAAGATATCAATTACTTCGAGTCAAAAATTATTTTCATCATTACGATTATTCATTTCTATAGAATTTTCAACTAAAATTCTTCTTCAAGTCAATTTTTTAAAAATAATTTTTGAAAAAGTTCTTTCTGAATTTTCAAATTCTTTTGTTTACAATATAATTTTACGAAATTTCAATTATTCTTACATTTTTCAATTAAATATATTAGAAATTAAAAACTTTAAATAATTACAAAAAATTCCATTAAACTTATTGAGAAAAATTAATTCTATAGAATTGTTAATTAAAAATATGAAAAGTTCAAAATTCAAAGATTTTAATTTGTAATTCATTTTTAAATCAATATTTATTAGAAAATTTTCTACGAGAATTCAATTATTTAACTATAAAAATAAATATTTTATTAAACAATTGAATGTTTCTTAAAATTCAATTTTCATAAAGAATTTTACCAACAAATTTTTAAATAATTGAATTCTCTTGACAAATTTTAATAAATTTTTTAATAATAAATACTTTTTTCGAGAATTTTGATAAAAATTGCATCAAAAAATAATTAAAATCCTTGCGATGAGTTTTATTATTTATGAACATAATTGAATTTCGGAGAAAAATTTTATTATTTATAAAAATAATTGAAATTTTGACAAGAATTTTTGTAAATTTTTAAACATAATTGTATTTCTGTGAAGAATTCTATTAAACTATTATTTTTTTTTCTTTGTTACGCAAAGAATTTCATTAAAATTTTTGAAAATAATTTTAGAAATTTAATTAAAAATGTATTGAAAATAATACTTAAATTCTAATGATTAAATTGTAGCAAATGTTATTAAAATAATTAAATTTCTTTGATAAATTTTAATAAAATTTTTAAGAATAATAACTTTTTTCTTGGAATTCCATTAAAATTGTATTAAAAATAATTGAAATTCAGCATTGAGTTTTTATTTATGAAAATAATTGAATCCCAATAAAAATTGTTATCATTCATGAAAATAATTGAATAATATATGAAAATACTTTGTTAATAATTAAATTCCTGTGAAATTTTCATTATTTATGAAAATAATTAAATATTTGAGAAATATTTTATTAAAATTTTTTTCTAACTAAGTAATTGATTTTTTTTAGGAATTTTTATTTAAGTTGTAGATATTAAAAATCATTGAATTGAGAAAAGTTTTTGAAAATAATTAAAATTTTGCCAAGAATTTTATGAAAATTTTTGAAAATAAATTTAATTTCTGAGAAGAATTTTACTTACTTTTGAAAATAATTGAATTTCTGCAATCATTTGTAATTGCTTCAAAATTCAATTTGTTTTAATAGTATTTTCAACTAAACTTCCAGGTTTTTTCAAGGTTTATAAAATTCCCTGACATTTCTAGGTTTTCCAGGTTTCCAGGTTGCGTAGCAATCCTGATTAGTAAATGTCTTTACTAATTCAAATTTTAGTGAGTGACCAATATCATTTTCTCTGGTTTTTTAAAAATAGTCGTAAAAATTTTTTTTTTTAATTAAATGAATAATTTTGTTATTTAAATACCTTTATCTGTATTAATTTTTTTTTTAAAGAGAGAAAACAAGAGAGGGAGAGATAAGGAAGATTCTGATATGGTTGACACGAGGAGTGTTAAAAAGGAAAATTGCGAACTGAGATGTTGGATTTCGTTTACTGCTTAACGGAAGCACCCTTTAAAAACGCATCATATGCTTTTAGGAGGCAACGATTATGACCTAAACTCCAAATATCCCGCGCGCACAAATAAACCACCAGCACAGCCGGTGCGCTATGTTATAACCGTCGGTTTTCAACTATACGTTTACATCGATCGTTTAACATGAGGCACAATTTACACTGTTATATTTCACGCATATATATGCATACATGCACCCATAAGCAAATAATACACAATCGATTTTCAAAATCACAATCCTTTTATAATATCTATAATAAAATCTAGAGCATATATGCAAAAGCGTATTTCCAATCTCATTCATTTACAACTATGTTTCTTTCACTTTTTTTTGCACTCCTTTTTTCCAAGAGTAATAAGAATTATGCAATTTTTAAATTTTCTTCTCTCTAAATCTGAATTAAGTTCAAAATTACTAATTATTATAGTAAATAATAACTAATTATTAGTGAAAAATATCTAATTATTTAGTAAATAAATAAAGAAATACTCAAATCAGTTTTTTGAGGTTAGAAAAAGAAAATGAACCAATTATCAAATTTTTAATTTTTTAATTAATTCAAATTTAGAGAGGACAGTGAGAATACATAATAAATTTGATAAAAAAAATTTACGTTTAAATTGAATCATAAAATATGTTTAATTCAAACATATTTTTTTGGTCAGATACTTATTTTTAAATTAATATAAAATTATTCTCACTGCAAGCATAATTAAAAAGAAATTTTTCTCATTTCTAAAAATAAAAAAACAATCGAGACAAAATTGAAAAAATATAAAAACTTACCATTAGATCGATACATGAAGAGTAATCCACTTGGCGCTGGAAAGGGATTTCCATTTTACGAAAAAAAAAGAAAGAAAAACCTGTAACATAGAAAAGAAATGAACCCTTTAATAATGTTCAAGTTATAAAGTAAGTTGTAAAAATAGGATAAAAATTATTCCACTTCATAATATTTTATCACTGGCAAAAATCATAGTGGATCATCAATGTTGATTGAAATACGGTCAGAAGTTTTATATTTCTGATAAAATGTCTAACAGTTTTTTTTTTCTTCTTTTTGACATCAAAAATGAAAAAGCGTACAGGGAATTATATTACTTTGCGTTAATAAATGAAAGAAAAAATGTTTCATTTTCGTATAGTAATTTAAGTAAATTTTATATGTATCAGGGGGAGAAGGGAAATGGTTGGAGTAACCATTTTGTATAGTTGAATACATCCTATGAATATAAATGGATACTAGTTTGTAGTATATAAACTGTATGAATGATTTAGTTGACACGTGTTTATGTAAGTTTAGTTTGACAAACATTTTTATGATTGGTGCAATCAATCGTAATGATTACTAGATCAATGATTGCTAGATCAACGATTACTACATCAATAATTATCAATAATTATCAATAATCATCAATAATTTAAACTATATTTATTTAATAGAAGTTTATTCATGGATTATTAATTTATGTATTCTTAATTTATTCTATAAATTTATATTTAGCCGAAATAGACCAGAAATAACGTATTTCGCTCCATTCAACTGAAAACAGGTCAGTATTGCTGATATACAAGGGTATTTAGCCAAAAATAGAGCAGGAACAACATATTTTAAAAAATTTGTCCTAAAAAGGTCAAAGAATAATATTTCGATGAACATTGATGCTGAACAGGTCGAAAAATTCTGAATTTTACTTTATTAGGCTACATTATATCATCATCAGTGTGGATTGTACTATATTTAGCCGAAAAATATTTAGCTAAAAACGAAAGTAAATACTCTTTTATTTATCTATTTACTATTAAGCTAAAAACCAAAAGTCAGTTCCTTAAAACTTAAAAAGGTCAAAGAAAAGAATAGAATGCGATTTATTTGGCAGAAAAAAATTAAATAACCAGCATATTTGGCTGAAAACAGAAGTAATAAACTGCTTTATAGATGCAATTTAGCCTAAAACCAAAAATAAATTCCTTAAAAATTAAAAAGGTCAAATAAAAGAATAGAATTCTATTTGTTTGGCAGAATACAAAGTAAATATCCACCATATTTGACTGAAAATAGAAGTAAAAAAATCTTCTTTATAGATGCATTTAGCCTAAATCCAGAAATCAATTCCTTAAAACTTAAAAAGGTCAAGCTAAAGAATAGAATTCAATTTGTTGTCAGAAAAAAATAAATATAATACTGTATTTAACTGAAAACAGAAGTAAAACACTGTTTTATGGGTATATTTAGCTTGAAACAAGCTAATAAAATATGGATTCTTACATATTAGGCCAAAAAATGCCAATTCTACTGCATTAAACCAAAAAAAGTACAAATGCCGATAGAATTCAATATATTTGGTATAATTATGTTAAATAATATAAAATTCCATTCTATTTAGCCAAATAGAACAACGAAGATAAATTTAATACCATTAAGCGTAGAAAAGGCCAAATAAATGTATAAAGTGTAAAATAATGTATAATTTTACTGTATTTTCGACAAAAAGATTCGATTAATTGTATTTTAAAATTTTGTTTAGTCTAAAATTGTTAAATATCGATTGATTTAAGTGTATTTAGCCTAAGATGGCCTACAAATATCATATTTCACTATATTTAGCCTAATAAAGTCAAAAAACAAAAATTGCTCTGAATATATATCACGAAATGGTCAAAAAATTATGGATTTTAGTTTATTTGGCCTATGTTATAACAGCATAATTGCAAATTCTAGTATATTTAGCCAAAAATAACCAAATATTGTCCTTAAAGCTTAAATGGATTCAAATGTATTTAACCTAAAAACAGGTCAACTAACTCGTATAATTTGATACATTTTGAAAAATAATGTTAAATAACATAAAATTTTGTCGTATTTAGCCAAAAATTACTAAAAAAGACAAATTTAATACGATTAAGCATAAAAAAGGTGAAATAAATATTCAAACGGGTAAAATAATGTATAATTTGTACTGTATATTAAAAAAGTAAGATTAATTGTGTATTTAACTCTGTTAAACTTGGAATTGTTAGATAACAACTATATTTAGCTGAAAACAACTAAAAACTCTGTTTTATTGTGTATTTAGCTTAAAATAAACAAATATTCGTGTATTCCACGTATTAAGCCAAAAATATGGATCATACTGTGTTCAACCTAACGAAGGTCAAACAACCAATATATAGTTCGATAAATTTGGCATAATAAAGTAAAATAACATAAAATTTCGTCAAATTTAGCCAAAAAGGACCAAAAATAGTTAATTATAACATAAATTTCCATCGTATTTAGCCAAGAAAGGGACAAAAATGGTGAATTTAACACCATTAAGCCTAAAACAGGGTTAAAAAAGGCCAAAACGAATAAAAAGTGTGTATAATTCTATTGTACTTTCAAAAATAACGAGATTAATTGTGAATTTAACTATATTAATCATAAAATTATTAAATATCGATGGATTTAAGTTTATTTAGCCAAAAATATATATGTAATTGATTAAAATTTTAATAATAATTCGAAAAAATAATATTACCTACACGGAGAAAATTTTTTCTTTATATTTTACCGAATTTTTCAATAGAGTTGGAATATAGTGGCAAAATCATAATTTTTAATAATTTTTAAATTATTTTGTCAGTGATAATGATGAAAATATAATATTTGACATTTCAGGAATAATTCGGTAAAACTTTCCTGACTTGCCTGAAGTGTTGGTTGTCAGGATTGAAATAATTATTATTTAAGTGCCACCAACAAAAAGTTCCAATAATTCTTTGTTCCAAAAACCAAAAGTTCCAATAATTATCTTTATTCCAAAAATCAAAAGGTCCAATAATTCTTATTTACGAATAGCAAAGGTTCAACATTTTTTTCAAATTTAAAAACAATTTCGCGCTGTATTCCGTCACTTCCAAGAATTCAACGAGAAACAAAATGGCGGCGGACAAATAAAACAGCTGCTCCATTTGAAATTTGATAATTCGTCTAAATTCCAAATTAAACGGAATTAAATGATGATATTTTTTTAAAACAATTTTTCCCAATGGCAAGAATTGAAGAATTATTAAATATCATTAATTTAAGTAATTTAATTACTAAAGTCAAATAATTTAATATAGGCATATATTTAATAAAAATTTACTAATTCATTAATATTTGTTATCATTTAATTATTAATATATTAATAACTATTACACTAACTAATAACTATTACACAATTAATAATAATTATTATTTATGTAATAATATATTTTTTATTTAGTGATTAGCAGTTAAAAAGTAATTACTTTTTTAACTACTTTGAATTAATATTATTATTTATTTATTTAGAAAATTAACCGGGACGATATTTTAATTAATAATACTATTTAATATTCCTATTTTTTTCGTATTATTCTTATCATTCCTTTTATTATTGTAATGAAATGAAAAATAGTCAACAGAGTATATAAATAAAAAATCCAAAGGAATAAATAAAGTTTTTTTTACGCAATAATTCATCAATAACTTCAGCTCGTAAAATTGAACAATTTTTTCATTAAATGTTACATAAAAAAAAATAAGGAAGTTTCTATCCAATAAACTTGGAAATTTTTTCTTTTTTCAATTAATTAATCAATCATACAGTTATTTCAACATCGAGACACAATTTGCAGCACTTCTTTGAAGTTATCTTTTAATTTTTTGTCTTCTTCAATCATTCGAGACTAAACGAAGGCTGACTTTATTTAGATTCTAAGAAATGACCTTGTCATAAGCAAGATTATTATATACCAAGGATGAAAATGCCTTTAACCCGTTACCTGAAGTTTCCTTCTTCATTCTTTTTTTTTTTTTGCATACAGTTTTTTTTTTTTTTTTTTGACAGAGAGAAAAACTCTTGGCTTTCATTTGCACGTGGTGGAACGAAAGCCGAGAGCAAGAAATAAATCCAAGGAGAGAGAAGAAGAAGAAGAAGAAGAAGATGAAGGCGAGAGAAGCTGTATAACTGATACCGTTATAGGTACACACACCAAACACCGGAACTTCCGCGACGTTCGTCAATCCCGAGGGACTGCTTTATGGTTATTGTCGAGGAGGAAAAAAAAGGGTTAAACGTTAAAACCTCTAGATGCTTTGAACTCAAGGTCGAAAGGGTTGACGACGAGCACCGTTATTACGCGAATGTAAAATGTCCTTTTCGACAGTTCATTTTCCTTCAGTCTCTCGGAAAGACACGTTTTGCTGTGTCTTCTCTTCGGTGTCGAAAACAGTGTTGCGTGAATATTTCTACTCGGAAAATATCGAAAAATTTATTATATTAGTGCAAAATTAAATTTTCAATTTCGCATCAAGTGCCAAATGGAATTTTTTCAATTACTTCAATTATTCGTAATTGAATATTATCGATTGGAAATTGATTTTAATAATATTCAATTACACTGGGAAAATTTAATAAATATTACAATTTTTTTTAAATCTAAAAATAAGTAGCCAACTTAAAAATACGTTTGAATCAAAAATTTTTTTTAAAAAATTGTTTAATCCAAAAATAATTAGACAACCAAAAAAATATGTTTCAATTAAACAAATTTTTCAAATATTTATTCGATAATAGACAAGTGATTGGAAATTGATTTTAATAATATTCAATTACACTGGGAAAATTTAATAAATATTAAAATTTTTTTAATCTAAAAATAAGTAGCCAACTCAAAAATACGTTTGAATCAAAAAAATTTTTTTAAAAATTGTTTAATCCAAAAATAATTAGACAACCAAAAAAATATGTTTCAATTAAACAAATTTTTTAAATATTTATTCGATAATAGACAAGTAATTGTTAATATTTGTAACAAATAAATTTTCTTTTCAGTGTTCAATTATTGATAATTAAATTTATTTTAATAATAAATGAATTTAATTAAATTTCACTTAATTAATTATTTCAATTTTTAATTATTCCTAGTTGAATATTTTCGATTAATAATTAAATTTAATAAAATTAAATTATTTTACTGAATAAAGAAATATTTTATTCAAATAACTGATTAATTGTCTTATTATCAAATGAATATTTAGTTAAATCAAATAAATATTTACTGGAATCAAATAAATACCACTTAATTGAGTTAATAAAAAAATATTTGATTCAAGTCAATATTTATATGATAACTGACAATTAATTGGTTATTTCGATCAAATAAATTTTTTCTTCAATGTTCAATTAATGATAATAATTGGATATTTTTATTAATAACATTAAATTTAATAAAGTTTAATTATTTCAATTATCCATAATTGAATATTTTGGAGAAATAATTGAATTGAATCAAATTCAATTGCTTCGCTGGAAAAAATTATTTGATTCAAATAAACAATTAATTTTCTATTACCAAATAAATATTTTCTTGAATTAAATAAATATTTACTGGAATCAAATAATTTTTACTGAAATATAAAAAATTTTATTTGAACCAATAATTTCAACATTTGAGTTAATACCATTTAATTATACCATTTAATTCATTTAAATAAAAATTATTTGTTTCAAGTAAATATTTATTTGATAACAGACAAGTAATTGGTTGTTTGAAACAAATAAATTTTCATTTTAGTTTTCAATTATTGATAATTGAATATTTTTTTAATAATAATTGAATTTAATCAAATTTAAGTATTTCAATTTTTCCTAATTGAATGATTTCGATTAATAATTGAATATTTTCGATTAATAATTTAATAATTTCCATTAATAATTGGATAATTTCGATTAATAATTGAATATTTTCGATTAATAATTGAATAATTTCAATTAATAATTGAATTCATTAAAATCAAATTACTTCACTCAAAAAAATTTTATTTGATTCAAATAACCAATTATTTGTCTATTATAAAATAAATATTTACTTGAATCAAATAAATATTTACTAGAACAAAATAATTTTTATTAAAATCAAATAAATTTTACTGTAACCAATAATTTCAGTATTTGAGTTAAATATTTCCTCTAATTGACTTAAATAAAAATTATTTGATTCAAATAAATTTGATAATTGACAAGTAATTGGTTATTTAGACAAAATAAATTTTCTTTTCATTTGTCAATTATTCGTAATTGAATATTTCTGATTAATAACAGAAGTTCATCAAAATCAATTATTCATAATTCAATATTTTGATTAATAATTGATTTCAATAAATTTCAATTTCGCATTATTCAAAATATAAATATTTTTAATATTGAGTATTTATTAAAATATTTATTATTTAATATTCACTATTGAATATTTAGAAATATTTTTAACTATTCGTTATTCAAGATTATAAATTGTTTTTTTTTTACTTTTCTTAAACTGTATGAAAAATTGTAAACAAAAAAATTGTTTCGGTACAAGTTTTATTATATAAAGAAAAGAATTTCTATGATAGAAATCTGGGAAGTGAATCAACTTTTTTTATAGAGTGTAACTCAGTAATTGGTGTTATCTCAGCGAGAGTTGAATAAAGAAGGAAACGAGTGAATAAAACACGAGGGGATTTGTGAAAAATGAGGGCAAGAAGTTTTGACAGTTCATTCAAAGTATAAATGAACTTTTTGTTTCTTAGTTTTTCTTTCTCGAAACAGTTCCATAATTAAATATTTAATACTATTTTTGTTGTTAAAAATAAAAACAAGAAAAAAGAGAGAAAGAAAAAAATATTTTAGGTATTCCATTTTCAATCCAATAATTTAATAGTAATTTAATTTAATTATCATTTCTTTATTTTTAATTCAATTGCATTTTATTTTTTCTATTTTACTGTTTTTATTATTATTACAGTTATTTTGCTAATTTTCATTAAATTTTTTTTTTACTAATGTTATTTTTCTTAATTTTATTTAATTTTAGTTTTATTAATTTTAATTCTTTTATTTTCATTTACTTTCAATTTTACTTTTTCTATTTTTATTTAAATTTTCTTTCTTTTTTTTCTTTTTCTGTTTACAAAAATAACCGCTAGAAGTGTTTTCGTTCTATTTTAATACTATTTTTCATATTTTTATTTAACTTCAATTTTACTTCTTTTTATTAATTTTTAAAGTTGTTTTTTGTCTATTTTTATTTAATTTTAATTTAATTACTTCCATTTTTTCATTTTGTCTACAATTTCAATTTCATTTAATTAAAAAGAGTAAGCCGTCGGGAAAATGTTCTCGCTAAAAATTCAAATGTGCGTGTTCCATTAATTACAAGCTGTCAAGTTTCTTCTGAATAAATTAAGTACATTAATAAACATGCAAAACGCAATATTGTTAAAAAAATGAGTAAATGTAATTTACAACAATGTAGAAACTATGTCAAAAGTGTCAAGATTTATTGTCAAAGATATTTTTCCTTATGTTCGTAAAACATAATATGTAAACATTAGTTTTACAAAACATTTCATTTTCAAATGTTGAAAATTCTATAAATTCGTTGATTATTTATAATCAAAGCAAATTTACAAAATTTAAAAAAATTTTTACTATAGAAAAATTAATTATAAGAAAAATTAAAATTAGGATGAAAAAAATTATTTTCTCCTAAATCAGAATCTTGAAAATTTTACTAAGATTCAATCTCCAGAATTCAATTAGTGAAAAACAATGAAAATTAGTGGAAAATTATTTAAATATCGGTCATTTTTCAGTGATTGGTCAATTAGAAAATAACTAAAAATTTCAGTGACGCATATTTGAAATTTCAGTTCTTTTAAATCAATCAGTAAAAAAATGACATAATTCAATAATTTTTAACTGATTATCAGTGGAATTTTTCTCATTGAAATTGTGTAAAAACAGTCACTAAAAATCAGTCAAATTTTACACTAAAAAAAATTTTATTTTGATGCAAATAATCGACTCTCTCAATCAGGTTAAAATCACATCAAAGATTTTAATTTGAAACCTTTTCAAAATTTAGTTAATATTTACAATTTCAACTGAAATTCATTTTTAAATCAATTTTTATTAGAAAATTCTACGAGAATTCAATTATTTAAATAGAAAAATAAATGATTTATTAAATAATTGAATTCTCTTCACGAATTTTAATAAAAAAAAATTATTTTTTTTCGAAAAACAATTGAAATTCTAAAATTACAACTCTGTAATTTAGTAAGTAGAAATTACTGTTTATTAGTAAAATTTACAGTGGGGCTATTATTTTCGTTCAACAAAATTCCCGGCTTTGTCCTAATTTTTCCCGGTTTTTTTTCTTATTAAATTTAAATTTATTTGATTTTGAACTTAAATAACTCTACAAATGGCTTCAAAAATTTTAATTAGAGTTTTTTATCAATAATTAAATTCTTTTGACGAGTTTCTTTAATTTTTTTGAAATTAATGTTTTTTCTAATAATTTAAATAAAAAATTTGGAAAATAATTGAATTAAACAAAGAATTTTTTCAATTTTTTAAAAAATAATCTTGTTTGTTGATAATTATAATTGGAAATTTGATTAACTCAATTTTATTAAAATTTATAATTGAATTAATATTGCTAATAAACTAAATTGACTTTCTGCAAAGAATTTTACTATTTATAAAAGTAATTGAGTCCTTTCAAAGTATGTTATTATTTATAAAAATAATTGAATTCTTGCGAAGAAATTTATTAAAATTTTTGAAAATAAGAAGCAGTAATAATTAATTATGTACTTAATAAGTAATAAAAATTTAATTTTCTCAAGAAATAAATAAATATCAATTATTAAAACATTCAGAAATTTAAAATTATAAAAATTTGAGACAAGTTCAATAATTATAATTATGCAATAATAATATAATAATATAACTTTTAGAAGCAAAAAATTGATGTAAAACTTTAAGAGGGACTTTATATTTTAAAAATAAAATTATAATTACGGTGACTAACTTCCCTTGATTATTTTCGAAAAATTTAAGTAAAATTCTTTAAAAGAATTTAATTATTTTTAATAGAATGTAAAGAAATTTCAATTATTTCAAAAAATTTCAATTATTTGTTTATAAAAATTCAATTATCTTGAAACAATAGAATTGAGAAATTTCATAAATCTGATTTTTCAGAATTTTCAAAAAAACTTTGCGAAAATTCAATTTTATTAAAAAATTTTAAGTGTGTATCTTTTTTTAAATTAACTAATGAAATTTTTAATTGTCAATCTTCGTACTAAGAAACATGAATACGAATGTGACTCTTTATAAAATTCAATTATTTATCTATTATTAAATTAAAATACTTTGAAAATTTGATTTATTAAAAAGTTTTCAATGAAATTCTTTAACAAATTTAATTTTTTTCAGTTAAGGGCATTTGAACCATGATGACGTCACAGATTTAAAACTAATGCTTTGCACAAACTGTGACGTCATCAAGGTTCAAATCCCCTTAAATTTCACAAAATTTCTATTAATTCGATAATTTTTTAAAAATTTATTTACATACTATATATTTAAATCAGTGACTGATTTTTTACTATCAAATTAATTATTTTCAACTAATTCAAATTTAGAGAATTGTATTAAATATCTATAAAAATTGAAATAAAAAGCGATTTTTTAAACACAAATTAAAATGATAAAACTTTTTTTAATTTGGTGAAAAAATTCCCGGTTTGGCATAAAATTCCTGCGGTTTATTTCCGGTTAGTAAGTACCCTGAATTTACTAATTAAAATACTGAAAAAAAAAATTTATTTGAGTTAAATATCCGATTAATTAACTATTATCAATTAAATATTTATTTGAATCAAATAATATTTATTGCAGTCAATTAAATATTATTTGAACCAATAATTTCAGTATTTGAAGCAAATATGAATTGAACCATTTAATTGACTCCAATAAATATTATTTGATTCAATTAAAAATATTTAATTGATAATAGTCAAGTAATCGGTTATTTGAATCAAATAAATTGTTTATCAGTGTCAGCAAAATTTAAATTTTTTAATTATTAATTAATACTAATTCAAATTTAGTAAAATTTGTACTAATTCAAATTTCAGAGGGTTTACTTGATAACAGACTAGTAATCTGTTATTCGAATTAAATAAACTTTTTTCCAGACCACTGGTATTTAGTTTCATCGACTGATTTAATTAAATCCTCGCTTGAATATAAAGGGTGCGCGTGACACTAAATTTTATTCTATTTTCTGATAATAATTATACTCGGAGCAGAGAAATATTATTGTTAACAACGCCCTAGCGTTCGCACGACTGACTTCATCTTACACCTCGTTGACATTTTCAGATCCCAAAACAAAAAAAAAAAAAAAAAAAAAAGAACATTTTACTATAATGTCTCTCTTTTACAATGTTATAAATTTAAATCCTATTTTGCACAGAAATGGTACATCATCTATTAATATAAATTTCCCCCCTATATAAGAAATTTCTATCTTTTTGCACGCTTCGTGTTCACGCACATCTTCATAATTCGACCATAGAATAGATATAGCGCCATTTCGTAAAAGTGTCCTCCCTCTTATATATATATATAAACGATGAGAGAGAAGAGAGGCCGTCGTTGATGTAACGCGCCAAATATTTTCATCGACCAACTCTGAAAGTTTCTGGTTTTTACGACGTTGGTGGCAATAGACGGTAGTGCCATATCGTTTTAAAATGTAAAAATATGCATGATTAAAAAATTGCAACGATACGCCTCTGAGACTCTTCCAATCTAGATGTGTTTCTCTGCTTTTTTCTTTTTTTTCTTTTGCTTTTTTTTGTATATAATATTCATTTTGACCAGTCATTTTTGATACAGAAAATATCCGCCTTTTTTAACAAAGTATACGATTCGAGTAAATAAGACAGAAATAGTGTAATAAAAATGTGACCACGAATAATAAATGTAAAATCGAAAGATTTTTTTTATGATGAAGAGAAAAATTGTCTCTCAAAATGGAGAACGCCTTTATTTAACTTTGGTTGGAATAAAACGAATTTTGTTGAAATTGATTATTTGAATTTTTTTCTTGAAATAAAAATTATAAAAATCTATTATTTCTTCATTGCGAATAGAGTTTTTTTTAAAGGATATCAAATTAAGACAAAAAACGCAGCAAAATTGTTGCATCGCAACAATTTTGATGCGTTTTTTTTTAAAGTTTAAATCTTTTTGAAAATGATAATAGTTGAGATTTAGATTTGAAAAAATATTCCCTGCGTGAATTATATCTTTTTTATTAATCGACAGGAATTGTTTAATTTCCGGTGGGAAAAAAAATTGGAGGATACAATGTAAGAATGTTGGCACTGAGAGAGTGGCATTCATTTTATAAATATAATCAGCGTCCGCTGTACAATGTAATGATTATGTGAGTGTAGTTGTGGTTTCTAACACGAGGTCCAGAAGCGGAGAGACACTTTGTGCTTAAAGCGTGTCCATTATTCTCGATTAACGTTCGCAATCATTGTCCTCGGCCATTTATCTGTCATCAACATTTTCTCAGACTCCTCATATTCTCAGACCAAACGAGTAGTGTGCCCGACAGTTTATCTACCGCAGAAATTTAAGATATGCTTTAAACTTTTTTTTTTACAGAAAGTGTACCAAAAAAAAAGTAAAGAAAAATCTCTGAAAATTAAACACTGTGACTGAATTTTTAGTTTCTTTCTCTACACAAAACAAGATAAAATATTTTTTTATATAAAATATAAAACAATGTTAGTTTGATTTTCATGTAAAAGTTAAAGTCGGTGAAAAACCAAAGTTTTTAGTTTATTTTGACTTTTCCTTTAATTCCTAATTTGAATTTAAATTTGACTTTCAAAGTAAAAGTTAAAGTCGGAGGAAAAATTAAAGTTATAAAGTCAAAGTAAAAACCAAAGTTAAAGTATTAAAAAATGTTGCAGATTAAATTAACACAAAAAAAGATTAAAATAATCAATTTTGGTGTTATTTTTTACAATGAATGAAATTTTAGTTAATTTTATTTTTTTTATAACTATAAAACATGAAGATATCGATAACTCCGAGTCTACGACTCAGAGTCATCGATTTCTTTATATTTTATAATAATTAAAGATGACCAAGTAATAAAATCATTATTTTATATTATATAAAAATATTATACTTCTTCAAAATTATTTTCATTATTTCAATTCAATTATTATTTTCAAAAATTTTTAACTACAATTTTACTTTATATTAATTTTTAAAAATATTTTTCGAAAAAGTATATTAAGTAATATTCAATTTCACGAAATTTCAATTATTCCTAAATTCTTTAATTAAATGCATATTAGAAAATAAAAACTTCAAATAATATAAAAGAAAATAAAACTTTTTCAAAAAAATTAATTTCAAAATTCAATTATTTCTAAAAATTCACGCTATATTGCTTTTAATATTCAATTATAATCTAAAATTTTAACTGAAATTCATTTTCATGAAATGAAAATAAATTTTTATTAGAAAATTTTACAAGAATTTAATTATTTAAATGCAAAAGTAAATAATTTATTGAATAATTGAATGTTTCTCAAAATTCAATTATCATAAAGAATTTTATTAACAAATTTTTAAATAATTGAATTCTTTTGTCGAATTTTTTTTTAAAACTTGCATGAACATAATTACTTTTTTCAAGGAATTCAATTATAATTGTATGAAAAATAATTGAAACGCTACGATGAGTTTTATTATTAATAAAAATAATTGAATCCTTAAGAAGAATTTTATTACTCTTGAAAATAATTGAATTTCTGCAATAATTTCTAACTTCTCTAAAATTAAATTTTTTTCTAGTGTTTTTACCTAAAATTCTTCAATAAATCCATTATTTTTAATAATTTTCAAAAAAGTTCTTTGAGAATTTTCAAATTAATTCGTTTACAATTCAATTTTACAAAGTTTCAATTACTCGGAAATTCTGCAATTAAATATATATTAAAAAATAAAAACTTGCAATAATTTCAATAAAAATCCTATTAAACTTTTAAAAAGAGTTAATTGATCTTCTGATATTCAATTATTAATTATAATTTTAACTGAAATTCATTTTTAAAACCAGTTTTATTAGTAAATTCTACGAGAATTCAATTATTTAAATAAAAAAGTAAATAATTTATTAATTTCATGTTTTTTGAAATTAAATTCTCATAAAAAATGTTATCAACAAATTTTTTAAATCATTAAATTCTTTGGACGAATTTTAATAAAATTTTTAAGAATAATTACATTTTTCGAGGAATTCGATTAAAATTGCATTAAAAATAATTGAAATTCTGCAATGTATTTTATTATTTATGAAAATAATTGAATTCCTAAAGGAATTTTATTATTTATAAAGATAATTGAATCCCTGTAAAAATGTTATTATTTATGAAAATAATTGAATTATTTCGTAGAAATTTATAAAAAAAATTTGTAAATAATTGAATTCCTGTAAAATTTTTTATTATTTATGAAAATAATTGAATGTTTGCGTAGAATTTTATTCCAATTTTTTTTAATAATGGAATTCTTTTGGAAAATTTTATTGAAATAGTAGATATTGAAAATCATTGAATTTTAGAAAACTTTTAAAAATAATTGAAATTTTGACAAGAATTTGATTAAAATTTTGTAAAATAATTGAATATCAGAGAAGAATTTTATTAATTAAAAAGATAATTAAAATTTTGACGAGAATTTTTAAAAATTTTCGAACACAATTGAATTTAGTAACTATGTTACTAAGTTAGTTAGTAAGTTAGTAACTAAGTAAATAACTAACTTCCTAATTTACTATTCTCCTTGGAGAAGCTGAATTTATTGAATTTTTACAAATCGTTGACTTTGGTGTTTTATTTAAAGTAAAATTCCATTCATAGTTAAAAATAACAACAAAAGAGATTATTTTAATCCTTTCTGATGTTAATTTAATCCTAGAGGGATTAAAATGTTGCAGATTATTTTAATCCATTCTGGTGTTATTTTAACAGCTCACGTTTTACTGTGTAAGTTAAACTCAAAGTTAAACTCAAAGTTAAAGTCAAATTTAAAGCCAAAGTGAAAATCAAAGTCAAAGTTACTGTCAAAATAGAAAAAGTCGAAGTCAAAGTCAAATTAAAAATGAAAGACAAATTAGAAAATCCCAATACCGCAGTTATTGCTTTTTCTGTATTATAAAAAGCAAATTTATCTATCGACTAGGGCGTAGGGGGAAAATACTTCTAGATATACGATATGAATAAAATTTTTGAATCAAAAGTTTTTTTAAACTTTTTTTTACAAAAAAAAAAGAACTCGTTCTATTAGAAAGTTGCATCCACTCGGAAATTTGAGTATTTCATTAAAAATTTACATAGTTTGATAGCTTCCTATTCACATGAGACACTGAAAAGTTTTTCTTTGCGCGCAAAAAGTTGAGTATATTTTCCCCGGGAAAAGAGGTAACCTTCTTGTGAGAAGGTTATTCAGGCGCAATCGATGAGAAAAACCGAGAAAGAAAAAGAGAGAGAGAGAGAGAGAAAGTTGGAGAAAAAGCGAGAGAGGAAAAGAGAGAGAAAGAGAGAAAGATAGTAAAAGAAAGAGAAAGAGAGAGAAAGATAGTAAAAGAGAGAGAGAAAAAGAGAGAAAGATAGTGAAATACAGAGAAAGAGAGTAAAAGAGAGAAAGATAGTAAAAGAAAGAGAAAGATAGTGAAATACAGAGAAAGAGAGAGAAAAAGAGAGAAAGACAGTGAAATACAGAGAAAGAGAGTAGAAGAGAGAAAGATAGTGAAATATAGAGAGCGAGAGAGAGAAAAGACGATTTTCGAGATGCAAAAGCTCGAGGATTCCGGTACTCGACTCGTCCAGTGAATTTCCCCCGGGTTAAGCTATACGTGGATCTGGAGTGCCGTTCTCTCTCGGACCGAATCGGCGAAGAACGCCATCAATGCAAATGAAGATATTACCACCCCCCGCACCCCCCACTTCACTCTTTCTCTCTCTATCTCTCGTTTCACCCTCCAGCACACATACAAAAACCTGCAGGCGCAAAATCCAGAAAGGTACACACTTCAGCGATTCTCAAATTCCGCCTTTTTCTCCAAGATTCTAAAACTTTCATGATATAATTCAAGATCTCGAGAAATTCAAATTCACAAGAGGAGGAAAAAAAATGTATATATAGAAAGAGAGAGAAGAAAAAGTAGAAGACTTTATTAAGAGAATCTTCTATTTTATGAGCAATTTCGGAAGCTTGGAGGATTGGAAGACATAATTTTTACTTTTTTTGGGGAAAGAATTTCGTAGAAAAGTTTTGTATTATTTGTTTATTTATTTGCTATTGAAATTTGTATTTTATGCTTTAGGGTGTAACTGTGATTTTTTTTTTAAGGTAATTTATTCTTTGAGACAAATGTTTTCTTAATTCTGACCAATAGAAATTAATTGCTAAATTTGGCAGAGGAGAAATTGAAATAGAATTGAGAAATAGAAATTCAAGATCCGGAGTGACGAGAGTTTTAGAGGACATGCGGATCAAAATTACTGCCATTTTGGTTTTTTAACTTAACATTAAATATAGATCTCACGTTCTTCAAACGTTGCTACAATTTCCGCATCTGTTTCTCTAATTCTGAATCAGAAATTATTCTAAAAAAACTGCAGTGCTGGAACTAGGTTCGTAAATCCTGTAAAAGTCCGTAAATTTGCTTGAAGTCCGTAAAAGTCAGTTTTTTAAAAATAAAAGGTCCGTAAAGTTCTTAATTTGATTGAAAAAGGATGAAAAGTTCGTAAATTGTATGTACGATATAATTTGGAGAATTTTTGATAAGTTACAAATGATTACAGAAATTCAATTATTTTCAAAAGTAATAAAATTCTTCGCAGAAATTCAATTATGTTTAAATTTTTTTTTTAAACTTCTTTTTCAGTAAAGGTTTTTTTCACTGTTTACTGAAAAATATCAAAATTGCAACGAATTGATAGAAAAAAATGTAGATCAATAAATAAAAAATTGATCCAAATGTTTGGTTTCAATTTGATCCCATTTTGATTTCAATTTAATACTTTCAAGAAAGCTGTGTCTGTGTGATTTCCAATTTTATAAGAAATTTCGTATTTTTTTTTTCAATTTTGAAGGATGTGAATTCGAAAAAGTAAAAATCTTGATTTCTTTTTATCATCCTGACCGTACTACACGCTATCGGATCTAACCTTCCCTAAGGCTATCTTCTTTTCCTTCTTCCCCCGCCCCCCTTGCCATCCTTGTCAAGATCCATTCATTCGTACTCCCGATATTATTACATCTACTGTAAAATAGGGTAAAAGTCTAAATTTACAGTAGAAAGGTTATAATTTGAATTTTTTTTTTTTTAATTTACCTGCGTCTTTAACCGGGACCAACGAATTTTTTTCTCGTTTCAGCAAGGCGCTTATTAATTTTATATTTTAATTTACAAAAAAAAGTCGTGCAAAAAGAGCCGATTTTTAAACTATATTTTAAAGCTAGATTGAATTAAGTTTAGAATTTAAAATCATACTCTTAAGACTAAAATTGAGGCAAAAATGGTTCTGAGCCTTTTTCTTGTAAATGATTTCAGTCAAAAGTGGGTTAAATGTAGAATTCAGCTTTTACGGACGTTCCTAAAATTTTGAAGGTTAAAAATAATTGAAATTTCTTTTTCTTTTTTCCAAATTCAAATTCAATTATATTGCCTCATTTATTAAAAAATAATTTACAAAGTTTTAAATTGTTTAATAGATTTATCGGTGTAAAAACAGTCTTAAAGTACTTGCAGCCAAAATTCTTTTTTTTCCTAAATTCAATTCATTTTTGGGCTTAAAATAAGAATAAGCCAATTTTAGATCTTAAAATCAGTTTTCTATTCAGAAATTTAGCCAATATTTGGACTAATGTAAATTGTTTTAGTCAAAATTAGGCTTAAAGCAAGACTTTTTTTTCTATGAGTGACGCTTTTGATTTTCATTGCAATCAACAAATTTTTAAAAATATTTGTATTTTGAAGTTTGAAAATATATTGAATATTTATAAAATATACTTTGAAGTTTGAAAACATATTGAAAATATTTAAACTTAGAAGTTTGAAAATATATTGAAAATATTTATGCTAATCACTCATGCTGTAAAAATATTGCCTTCATTTCAACGCTCGGAATTTTTGGAGCATTTTTCACAGTGCACACAGTAGTTTTTGCCTTCTTTTCTTTCTTATCTCTATTCATCACCCCTGCAGAAATTTTCCAACTTTGACCCAATTAAAATAGGACCTCAATCAAGACCCAACTAAAATAAAATTAGTTACGGATTTATTACTACCATAACATTACTGTTAGTAATTTAATATCAATTATTAGTATCATTTTAGTTACGGAACAAACGGATACAAAACTTGTTCACACTTTTTCTGCAGATATCACAAATTGAGACAAAAAATCGAATCAAAAATGTTGCGAAGTTGCTTCGCAACATTTTTTATTCGATTTTTTGTCTCAATTTGCAAAACTGTGTTTCAAAAAATAATGAAAATAATCAATTTTCTTTTTATAGTAAAGAAAATATTTTTATATTACAACGGGAATAAAAAAAATTTTTTCGAGAAATTTCAGTGGAAAAAATAAAATACTAACACACACACACACACACACAGAATGGAATTGGAATGCAATTGATTGTTATTGAATGATCGAGTAGTGAGGGGGAAGTGCATCGGCAGAATGTTTTAAGATAATGAAAGAAAATATGGAGAGACTTTCAGGATGTGGACGAATCCCTGATGAAGATGGTAAATGTAAAAGGAGGGGAAGGTGGTCCTATTGACCGGGATGGCGACGCGCGCAGATGGAATAATTCTCATCCAAGCAAAGCAAAAGGGAAAGAACGATCATGGCGGCGCCGTCGGAACACGAATGTGGAGAAAAAATTTCTTTAAATTCTCCCTCACTTGCTTCATTTTCAACAAATTGCAATTATTTCAAATGGTAAATATCAGATTTTATGCATTCTTTATGTAAATTGAAAATAAATTGTCCAGAGTTAATTATCTTAAAACTTTAATACCACAATATCTTGATACTTTAATACTTAATATCTTAATACTTGAAATCTTAATACTTAATATCTTAATATTTAATACTTAATACATTAATATTTAATATTTAATATTTAATACTTAATATCTTAATTATTATCTAATTTATTGTACTTTTTCTAAAAAAATGATTTCGTTTGTAATTTGCTTTCAGAATTCTTCTCTGGGTGCAGAATTTTTGTGCTGGAAATTTTTTTTGCAACTGTGAGTGTTTGATACTAAAGGGATTTAGAAAGTGTTATTGAAAAGTTATTCTCAATGTATATGGATCACAGCAGCATTAATTATGGTTAATTAATTCAATAATTATGGTTCAGAATCAGTTAATGTTAAAACCGGATTAAAATAACCTTCAACGCTTCAAATCATATCAAAAGAATGGATCTATCCATGAAATAAACGATAATAATTATGGAGTAAAATTTATTACAGAATTTTTTCAAAATTTTTTCAAAATCAAATAATTAAAGAAGATAAAAAAAGAAAAATACTAATTTAGTACCAATTTTGGTACTAAATCGTAATTTGAATCAGAAGCGAATCATTTTTAACAAATTTTGCAAATATTCGTTCAATGAATGATTTTAATCGTTGCTGAATTAAAGCTTCGCAGGTTATTTTAATCTATTTTGGTGTTAAAATAGAACTCTACTATAATTTTCTCTACTATATCAAATCAAAACTAAAAAAAAGGAACAAATCATAACGTGACCTCAATTTTTGGTTTTAATTTGATCCACATTTTTGTGGATCTTTTTTAGATACTTTACCAAAAATTCGATACTTTCAAGAATACTGTGTGCTAAAAAGCTACGAATCTTTTTAATTCTTTCCAAAAATATGGAACAAATTATAAAGAGATCTTAATTTTTTATATCAATTTGATTCTTATGTTTGTGATTTTTTTTTATATTTTACCAAATTTGATACTAAGAAGGCTAAGAAGCTACGAATCTTTTTAATTCTGTCTGTTATCAATTTGATATTTATGTCAGGAAAGTCAGAGAAATGTTAGGAAAAAAATTTTTTGTCAAGAAAATTAAGAAAATTTGGACTTTTTTCGATTTATTTTAAAAAATTGCGACTTTTTCAACTTTTACTTCCAAACATTGCAACAAAATACCACAATTTTTAGTAAAAAAAAAGTGCAACTTATTTTGATTTTTATAATGCAAAAAATAACTATAAACAAATCTTTCAAAAATTGTTTTTGAATAATTTTTTAAGATAATTAAATTTTTCAAAATATATCTATAATAAAAATCTTTTTGAATAATTGAAATTTTGTACAATTTAATTGAAAATAATCAATTTTTATCAAGTATTTTGTTACAATTTTTAAAAATCAACTTTTGAAGAATTTTCATTGCAAATTTTGAAAAGAATTGAATTATCAAAAATGTTAGTGATGTAAATTTAAATATGAAAACTAATGAAAATTAGCTGCTAATTTTTAAAAATTAAATATTTTAAGTATTTTCAATTAAATATTTCCGAAAATTCAAATATATACAAAAAACAATAACATTTTAGAATTATTTTTAACATTTTGGAGAAAAAAATCATGTTTAAAATTTTTAATTAAAATTCATCAAAAAATTAATTATAATTTTTTTAATTATACAAAATTTCTTTTAAGAACTTCAATTATTTTCGAAAAATTACATTAAAATATTTTTAAAAACTAATTATTAGAATTTTTTTTCTAATTTTTTAAGATTCAATTATCTTCGAAGAATGTAAATAAAATTTTATGAAATTTTACTTTTTGGACTTATTTTTGAGAAATCATGGTCCTGCTTTTACAATTAAAATTCTTCCCAAAATTTGATTATTTTTAATTATATTTTTCAAAAATTCAATTATCTTTTAAAGATTTTATTAAATTTTGGAAATTTTTCAAAATTGAAAAAACCATCATCTTTCAAAAATTATTTAAAAATATTTTTAAAAAAATTAATATTGTAAGAATTTCTTTATAATTTGTTTGAAAATCTACCTTAATAACTGAAGAAAAAACTATGGAGAGTTACAATTATTATAAAAAATTGAGTTTTTGTATTTAAATAATAAAATTCTAGAAGAACTTTTAGAAAATTATTTAAATTAATTGATTCAGAGATGAAGTTTTGTTGAAAATTTGTAGAAATTAATTGAATTCAGGAAGTGTTATAATTTGTAATTTTTAGAAATTATTAAAATTCATAAATTTTACTCATTTTCCGTAAACATTCATATTTTCCTGTAAAATGAATTTTCCCAGAGAAAGTAATTTTAATGCCAGTAAATTGTCAGGGAAATTGATAAATTAAAACTTGTGACCACCCTGATCTGGATGTACGGAGTGTTTAAAAAAATCCTCTGAACAAGCGACGCTTTTTGTTAGGTTGCTTGTTTTAGCCTTTTGTTAGGCTATCCCATTTCCGGAACATAGACTTCCTGGATTGATTCTAAGAAATCCTAATTTCCGAAATCACAGAGTAATCCTCAAAAATAGCCGCAGTTTGCACGAGAACCACATTTTTGGGCATTAGGAAGCTTTGAAGGTTAAATTCACACCAAAATGGTTGAAATAATCCATTTTTAGATTAATTTTCAACGTTTTCTATCATAGTTTTTCAAAGGTTATCAAATTGAGACAAAAAATGTAGTAAAATTGGTGCGATGTAACAATTTTCATACGTTTTTTTGGTCTCAATTTGATATCCTTAGAAAAACTGTGTTCCTTCAATATATTTCTAAATCAAACCCGAATTCTTTGTAACCATTCTTTAAAAATTAATGGATTATGTTGATCCTTAATTGCTTCAAGCGCTGCAGAATTAAATGCAGTATTTAATAAATTTTATTAAGTTAATCTCTCAAAATTTTCCATGTACCGAATTATTGGTCGCTGTACGGATTGAACAGATCGTCGATTGTCCACATATTCTGCAATTTAGATTATTAAATTTTAATCATCAATAACCATCGAATCACAGTTTTTCTAAGGATATAAAAATGAGACAAAAACCGTATCAAAACTGTTGCAAAGTTTTTTGTTTTTAGTCTCAATTTGATATCCTTAGAAAAATTGTTTTCAACTAATATACCATTTAAAAAGTAGTGTTGGCAAAAAGTTGATATAACAAAATGCAGTTCGGTAATTTTTTTTTGTGCTTTTTCTGTTATCATCAACATAAAAAAATGCTCCATTTTTGAATTCACTAATAAACTTGGGTTATAAGCAGTTTTTTTCCCAGCTGTATAGGTAATCTTTTAAAATAGCTCAATCGAGAAAATGGCAAAGTCCATCTAATCAAGCTGATCCAATAAAAAGTTGCCTCAAGAATGGTCACTCTCATCATGCAAAAATGCATTTCTTAAAGCTTCAATTTCTGCTCTGCTTTCCAACCATGTAGAGGGAGAGAGAGAGAGAGAGAGAGAGAGAGAGAGAGAGAGAGAGAGGAAAAGAGAGAGCTTATATATCATAAATTTCAAACGGGTTTTAAGATCGTCTCGAGCAAAATGAAATCTTCGACATGATGAAAAGCCGGAAGGGAAAATCATTCCGAAAGATCCACTGGCGAAATCGTGTCACGCATCGTGGACTTCTTCGAGCTTTATATGAAGTTTGTTGTCTTCGCGGACTTTATGATAGTTTCTATTAGAGGCCAACGATCCACAAAATTGCAACGTTTCTCGTGAGCCCTTTTTGCTTTTCTGTCTCTTTCTCTCTTTCTCGTTTCTCCTGAACTGCAGTCCCTCTCTTTCTCTCTTGCTCTCGATCTCTTTTTCTCTTTCTCTCTTGCTCTCGCTCTCCATCTCTTTCTCTATATTCCTTTGGGTCTCTGTTGGATTCTAAGGATCTTTGGCGTGATTGTCCAATCCCGGGACGGACGTTTGTCCGGGGCTTTATACTATACTTCTCTTCTTCCATAGTAGAGTGTATTAGATTGGCTTGGAGATACGTGACCTCGCTCGAGAATCAACTTCTTCCTTCTCCTCCGTCTTCCATGCACAAACTCTTGTCATTTTCCAGATCCACCTTCGCCCTTAAATTCCTCTCTCACTCTCTCACTCTGCTCCACCCAGTAACCCATCATCACAAATCCACCCAACCAGCTTAGCTTTCCAGGAAACTTGAATTTCCTTCACTCGCTGCACTGAATTCGTTTCTTATTTTTCTCATTTTTTTTTCACGACTGATTTCAAATATTCTTTTTTCATACATATTTTATTTTTTAAGGATATTTCTCCGAATTTGAATCTTCAATCATGATTACTATTCTATTGCGTAATATTATTATTTTAGTATTAAGTTTGTAATTACTCTTTAATTCTATTTGGCATACGATTCATGAAGACTCGAAAGTTAATTTCAAAAAAAGTACCAAAAAGTAGCTTCAAGACTGATAAAAGATAAAAGGTAGGAAAAAAATAGTTATCGAAAAATTAAATTTGACGACTAAAGTTTTTCATAATTTTCAAAATTAAATTACAGTCAAAAAGAGAATAATTTTTTTAAAATAAATATCTAAATACCCGTTTTTTCCACTGGAATTCAAAAATATTTTAAATAATTTTAATGTAAAGCCTTTTTGGAATTTAACTACTATTTCTAAAAATTACAACTGTAATTATTCCAAAATTCAATTATTTTTAGAGAAAACTTTTTATGTAAAATTATTCAAAACTTTAAACATTTTATATGAAAATGACAATTTAAATCATATTCCAATTTTACAATAAAAATTAAAATTTTCAAACATTTCAATTCAAAAAAATTTTTTGAAATGTAATTATTTCTAAAAATTCACACTATGACGATTCTAATATTCAATTATTATTTAAAATTTTAAGTGAGAAACTCAATTTTTAATCAATTCTTATTGCAAAGTTTTCTGAGAGAATTCAAATATTTAGGTACAAATATAATTATTTTATTGAATGATTGAATATTTAAAAAAAATTTAATAACGGAATTCTTTCGAATAATTATTTTAATAAAATTTTCAAGAATAACTGCATTTTTTTAAGAATTCATTAAAATTTTTATTTTAGATAATAGAGTTCTTGCAAAGAATTTTATCAAAATTTTTTAAAATTGTAATTGAATACTTGTAACGAATTTTATTAAAATTTTTTAAAATAACTGAATTCTAGAGAACTTCATAAAATTTTTCCTAAATAGTTGAAATCTTACGAAAAACTTTATAAAAATCTTTTTAAATATTTGATTTTTTTCGAAGAATTTGATTAAAATTGTATTTTAAAATAATTGAATTCCTGTGAAAATGTTATTATTTAAATGAAAATAATTGAATTTTTACAAAGAATATTATAAAATTTTTTTTTATTATTAAATTCTTTTGAGAAAATATTGAAAATACATTGAAAATAATTGAATTTCGAAAAAATATTGAAAATAATTGAATCGTTTGAAACAATTATTATTAAAATGTTTTGAATTTTTTCTAAGAATTATAATAAAATTTTTGAGAATAATTTATTTACTCCAACTATTAACGAATTCAGAAAAAGTGAAAATTTTTGAAGCATTGAAAAAAGTAGCTTTTAGTGTCACAAATCAAAAAAAGTATCTTCTGATATTCAATTATTATTTATAATTTTAACTGAAATTAAATTTTTAATCAATTTTTATTAGAAATTTTCATGAGAATTCAATTATTTAAATAAAAAAAAATAATAATTTTTTGAATAATGAATATTTTTTTTAAATTGAATTCTTATAGAGTTTTATCAAAATTTTTTTAAAATAACTGAAATGTTATAAAGAATATTTTTTTGAATGAATATTTTTTTTAAATTGAATTCTTAAAGAGTTTTATCAAAATTTTTTTAAAATAACTGAAATGTTATAAAGAATTTCCTTAAAATTTTTGAAAATAATTAAATTCTCTCATAAAATTTAATTAAAAATGCATTGAAAATAATTATTAAATTCTACTAATAAACAAATAATATCAAAATTTTTTTGAAATAATTGAATTTTTTTTAAAGAATTTTAATCAAATTTTGAAGAATAATTGCATTTTTCATTTAAAATTGTATTTTAAATAATTGAAAATCTGTGATGAGTTTTATCAGTTATGAAAATTAATTGCATTTTTGCAAAGAATTTTATTTAATATTTTAAAAATAATTGAATTTCTGAAAAGAATTTTATTATTTATAAAAATAATTGAATTCTATCGAAGAGCTTTATTAAATTTGAAAGAATCAGAAAATTTAAATTTCCTAAATAATTGGATTCTTGTGAAAAATTTTATAAAAATCATTTTAAATAATTGATTTTTTACCAGAATTTTATGAAAATTGTCTTTTAATTAATTGAATCCCTGTAAAAGTTGTATTATTTATGAAAATAATTGAATGTTTGCAAAGAATTTTATTTACTATTCCAAAAATAATTGAATTTCTGAGAAGAATAAATTTTATTATTTATAAAAATAATTGAATTCTATCGAAGAGCTTTATTAAATTTCTTTTTAAATAATTGGATTCTTGTGAAGTATTTTATAAATATCATTTTAAATAATTGATTTCTTTCCAAGAATTTTATGAAAATTGTCTTTTAATTAATTGAATCCCTGTAAAAATTGTATTATTGATGAAAATAATTGAATGTTTACAAAAAATTTTTTTAAATTCTTTTAAATAATTGGATTTTTATGGAAATTTTTTATTGAGACAGTAGATATTGAAAATAATTGAATTTCGAAAATTTTTTGAAATTAATTGAATTCAGAGGAAGAATTTTCTAAAAATCTTTTCAAATAATTTGATTTTTTTCGAAAAATTTTTTAAATTTTGAAAAATTAATAATCTTGATAATTAGACTTGATAATTTTACAAATAAAAAAAAATATTGTAAAACAAAAATTCGTTTCATTGGGGGCAATTTTTGTTTCACACAACTGCACAAAATCAATTACTTTTCCAGTCGTGCTTTGAAAATTTCAAATCGCCGATATAATCAAAGGGGTGGAAAATATTCAACGACACTAGATTTAGCAATTTTTCTCCAACCATGAAATGAGACGGTTGTAAAAAAGTTTCGAAAGTGGTGAAAAGACAAAAAAAAAGAACGTACATATAGAAAAAAAGAGAATATATGCAAAAATTCGCCAACAATGCGTATATATCAATGCGTTCCTGTTAGTCTTCACTTCTTATGTAGCAAAAAGCAATTTCTATTCGAACGACATTTCGTGAAAAAAACGTCTCATATTACGAGAGAGAAAGAGAGAGGGAGAAACTTTGTTAAATATATTATGCGCCATTTTTCTTTCCATTCCTTTTTTTTTCTTTTCTTTTTTTTTTTTTTGTTGCTTTTCTGCACAAATTCCTGAATATTTTGCATATATAAATACAGTTTTAAAAAAGTCTCTTTCGGTATTCCCAATCATTATCCTATTTTACACTAAAGGAATCAATTAGTAACTAAATGGTGCATGAATATTAAGCGTATTTTAATTAACGAGAATAATTACCAAGTGGAAAATTGTGATTATTGCCAATAAAAGTTTAATTATATTGGCTCTTAATTGCTGTATATAAATTTCATGCAAAACGATTCTCTCTCTCCGCGAGAGAGTTTAACATCAAAGTTGGTATAATATTAAGTTGAAATTGTTTCTTTTCAAAACTTTGTGGCGCGCAAATAGAGAAGTTTCTGCCGTCATAAAAATTATTTACTGTATGCCATATTATATTTCCTTAATAACTTATTTTTGCAATATTATCATTATCAGTAATATTTTCATCATTTTTATTAATAATAATAATCTAATAATTTTTTTTAATAATAATAATAATCATAATACTAATACTAATAATAATAATAATAATAAAATCGTTAATTTTATCAATATTGTTTTTATTTTCATTCTAACTATTATTTTATTTCAAAAATAAAAATTATGATTAATTTTATTAATAAGTGTCAATTTTCAGCTGATACTGGCACCCATGTAATTTTTCAAATTGTTATTTTGGTATTAATCAACAAAAAATATTTAATATTAAAATTTAAAATTCCAAAATTAAATCGGTGCCAGTTTCAGTTAGTTGGAAAATGGCACCCAGGTATTTTTTTAGAATTTTATGTTGGTTCTAAACAAAAAAATAAAGTTGAGGAACCCAGGCAATTTTTCAGAATTTTATAATGATTTCAAATTAAAAATATTGAATTTCAAAATTCAATTTTCAAAATTCAATTCCTTTAACTAGGAGCTATTTTTCAGCTGAAACTGGCACCCAGATAATTTTCCAAAATTTTGTATTGGTTTAAAGAAGAAAGTAAAGATGAAACTAGCACCCACGCAATTTTTCATAATTTTATGTTGGTTTTAAACAAAAAAATAAATTTTAAACTGGCACCCAGATAGTTTTTCAAAATTTTGTATTGTTTTAAAGAAAAAAGTAAAGTTGAAACTAGCACCCAGGCAATTTTTCAGAATGTTATGTTGGTTTTAAACAAAAAAAAAATATTTAACATTGAAATTTCATTTTCAAAATTAACTGGGTGCCATTTTATGATGGTTTTAATTTAAATAAAAAAATATTTAACTTTATAATTTAATTTTCAAAAGTAACTGATAACTAATAAAAAAATCAGTTTTCGGCTAAAACTGGCACCCAAGGAATTTTCAAATTTTGATATTGATTTATAAAAAAAAAATATTTAATGTTAAATATTTAACGTTAATATTTACAGTTTTCGTTTTATTTTAATTTTTTCAAAATTAAATGGGTGACAGTTACAGCTGGCACCTAGGTAATTTTTCAGAATTTTATGTTGGTTTAAACAAAAAATAAAATTGAAACTGGCACCAAGGCAATTTTTCAAAATTTTATGTTGGTATTAAGCAAAAAAATATATTTAACATAAAAATTTAATTTTCAAAATTATATGGGTGCCAGTTCCAGCTGGAAACTGTCACCCAGGCATGTTTTTCAGAATTTTAGTTGGTTTTAAACAAAAAAAATAAATTTTCATTGTCACCCAGGCAGTTTTTCAGAATTTTATGTTGGTTTTAAATAAAAAAATAAATTTTAAACTAGCACCCAGGCAGTTTTTCATAATTTTATGTTGATTTTAAGCAAAAAAATAAATTTCAAACTGTCACCCAGGCAATTTTTCAAAATTTTATGTTGGTTTCAAACAATAAATAATATTTAACATTAAAATTTAATTTTCAATATTGACTGGGTACTAATCTAGGCACCCAGCTTATTTTTAAAAATTTTATATTGAAGAATTTTAGAAAGAAAACTTTTAAAAATGAATAAAAAATTATTGTAAGGAAAAAAAATTGTAAGAAAAAAAAAGAGAGTGTGGAAGAAATCTTTAAATTATGGGAGAATTTTCCATTCTTTTTGTATATATATATTCCATAGTAAAAACAAGGAACCCAGTGAAATGTGACGTAAAAAAGGGTGTATTTTTTACACTTGACTTCCCGTCTTTTCCTCTCTCGATTCTATAGTTTCAGAACCAAAAGGCGACGAGATTCTAGTAATCTTCAACTTTTCATGTCTTATGTCAAATCATCCCCCTCCCCTCCCATAGTTTAACAAAGTTTCTTCCATCACATATATATATATAGCAAAACGCCTGGCTAATGAGACTCGAGAATGTCGTCGCCATTGAAACTGACACATGGAAATTTCGTTGTCTGCATTTCTGAATAATACAAAAGGATGAATTTTTCCCTCTCGCAACCTTCGACAATATTCGAGAAACTCCTCTCTCTCTCTCTTCTCCTTCATTTCCTCTCAAAGTCACTCTGCTGAATTTTAATGTTTTCATTTCAATTTTTTAATTTTATGATAATTTTTAAAAATACGATAGCCCTTATGTATTTCCCTTTTTTAAAGTATTTCTTATTCTGATAAATTAAATTTATGATTTTAATTATATTTTAAATTATATTTTTAATTATGTTTTTAATTGTTTTTAATTATATATTTAATTATTATTTTAAATACGTTTTCAATTATGTTTTTAATTACGTTCTTATAATTATGTTTTTAATAAAACATTGAATTTAACGAAAATCATATAATATTTTAATTACGCTTTTATGATTTTTTCTTTTAATTATCTACTTGTAATTTCTGATATTTAATCATTAATAATTAGAGTATAATTATTTTTTCTTTTCTTTATTGTATTATTATAAATATTTTCAATTGTTTAATTCAAATCGTGAATTTTAGAAAAGGGCTAAACCGTAAGAGACATTTTCCCATAAAAATTTGATGGTGAAAATGACTCTTACGGTTTTTCAAATTGAGCCCTTTGAAAAATTATAAAAATAATCGAAAATTGTAATAATTATCTGTCGGAGGGAAAGAAAAATTACAATTATCTACCAAAAATTTAGTCAAAAATTACACTCGCGATTTAAAATAATTCGAGCACTTCTAAAATGATGATCCAACCGAAAAATAGTTAATGGATCCGGACTTTAATTCAAAACGATTTAGGAACTAATTTTCACTTACAGAAAAATCTCTTATTTTTGATTATTTAATTTATTTTTTGAATGAAATAAAATTTATTGAATTAAATATTTAAAATTGAGAGAAAACATAGAAAAAAACACGTTTGAACTGGTCGAATCACGAATTGCAACTGATGAGTTTAGAATTATAAATGAATATAATTTAAAAACTCACTGTATTATGTCTAGCCATAATCTCAAGGCGATCACCCATTGTTCGTGGGTACTTTATAATGTAAACGAATTTACTCGGAAAGTACGAATAACTGAAAGATCGCAAGGTTAACATTTCGTCGCGGCCTAATTATTTTGTAAAGGTAATATTATTCTCAACTTCATGTCTTATACTCTCAATTCTCTTTCAAACACAAATGAAAAATAAAAAAAAAGAAAAAGAAAAAAATTCAAAATATTCAAAAGAATATTTATACTTTTTAATTAAGAAATTGAATTTTAATTATTATTACGAATTATACTGAATAACAAAATTATTTTAATTATCATTAATTACACTCAATAATATAATAATTATTATTAATTACACTTAATAATATAATAATAATTATTAATTAAACTAAATAACATAAAAAAAAATTATTAATAATTTTTACAATTATTATTCTATTATAATAATTTTAATAATTGTTTCAATTATTATTAATTATACCAAATAATATATAATAATTATTTCAATATTGTTAATTGCAACATGAAATAACTATAAATATATTATATTTATTTTTATTGACAATAATAATTAATTATAATTATTTATTATAAACAATAATTGTAATTAATTATTATTGTCAATATACAAAAATCTGACTAACACACATGCGCAAATGTAAAATATCCGACTGAGCGAATTCGACTCATAAACATAAAGCCGTGCAGTCAATATGACAACCAGTTTTTTTTAACCAGCATGAGTACAACGTAAACACATATGTTTATGTTGGCAAGAGACTGTGGGAGGGCTCGAGTAGAATCATCTCAACACCAATGTTAATTGAGAACTCTGAAAGTTTAGTTTAAAAAAAAAAAAAAAAAAATCCCTTCTGATACGAAGAACTTCAATTTACGCAAGAGAGTCCAAAATTTCAGCAAACGATTACAGAAACCAATTTACTTCTTGTGGGACCATTATTATTCCCTGGAGCAGGAGACATTGTCGCTGTTCTCGACAACGTGAATATCATAAACAATACTTTATTCTTTTATACTTTTTAGCATCTCTTTTTCTATTTTTTTTTTTTTTTTGAGAAATATTAAATTAAACAGACAGTTCAATGGTGACCTTCCTCTTATAGCAAGTACAACTTGATTTTTAATTTTAGATGAATTTTTTATCTCCTGTTTGAGATTTTATAAAATTTATACAATTTATAAAATTTATAAAATTTATAAAATTTTAAATTTCTAAATTTAATACTTTTTTATTCAAAATTATTATTTTCTATTTTTTTACTGTCTATCGTTTTTATTATCTATTATTATTTTTTATTTTTCATTTTTAAATTAGACTTATTTATTTTTTCAAGGGTTACTTAAGAACCCACTGCCCACACAAAAGAGTTTCATACATATTATTCGACTCGGAGCAATCGATTTCTTTATGTTTTATAATAATTAAAAATTACTTTCATCATTTCAATTCAATTATATTGTTTTCCAGAATTTTTAACTAAAATTCTTCTTTACTTAATTAATTATAATTACATTATATAATTATAATTAATTAATAATTTTTGAAACATTTCTTTGAACATTTTCAAATCCTTTTGTTTACAATTCAATTTTCCGAAATTTCATCGATTATTCGGAAATTCTTCAATCAAATATGTATTAGAAAATAAAAACTTCAAATAACTTAAAAAAAATTCAATTGAACTTTTACAAAAAAATTAAATCTATACACAATTTTAAGTTAAAAGTATGGAAAATTCAAACATTCAAAGATTATAATTTGAAACCTTTTCAAAACTCAATTATTATCTAAAGTTTTAACTGAAATTCTAATTTGAATCAATTATTATTAGAAAATTCTACGACAATTCAATTATTTAAATAAAAAAAAATAATTTATTGAAGAATTAAATGTTTTGTAAAATTGAACTCTCATTTAAAGAATTTTATCAACAAATTCTTTAAATAGGTAATTAAAATTCTTTTGAATAATTTCAATAAAATTTTTGAGAATAATTTCATTTTTCGAGAAATTAGATTTAAATTGTATTAAAAATAATTGAATCTCTGTAAAAAATTTCATTGAATTGAGAAAAGTTTTTTGAAAATAATTGAAATTTTGACAAGAATTTTATTAACATTTTTGAAAATATTTGAAATTTTGCCAAGATTATTATTAAAATTTTTAAAAATAAAATTGAATTTTGAAGAAAAATTTTAATATATTTATATAAAAATAATTGAAATTTTGACAATAAATTTTTTAAACTTTTGATCATAATTGAATTTCTACGAAGAATTTTATTACTTTTGAAAATAATTGTATTCTTGAGACGAATTTCTTAATAATATTTCTTTTTAAATACCTAATTATTTTTAATACAAAAATAAATAATTTATTAAATAATTGAATATTTCTCAAAATTGAATTCTCATAAAGAATTTTATGAACAAATTTTTAAATAATTGCATTCTTTTGACGAATTTTAATAAAATTTTAAGAATAATTACATTTTTCGATGAATTCGATTAAAATTGTATTAAAAATAACTAAAATTCTGCAATGAGTTTTATTATTTATGAAAATAATAATTGAATCCCTGTTAAAAAATTGTATTACATATTTATAAAAATAATTGAATCTCGGTAAAAATAATTTGAATATTTTTGAAAATAATGGAATTATTGCAAAGAAATTTATAAAAAATTTGTAAATAATTGAATTGCTGTGAAACATTTGTTATTTATAAAAGTAATAAAAAGGTTTGCTTAGAATTTTATCAAAAATTTTTTTAAATAATTCATTTCTTGTGGAAAATTTTATTAAAATAGTAGATATTGAAAATCATTAAATGGAGGAGAATTTAAAAAAAATTGAATTTATTAAAAAGAATTTCATTAAAATTTTTGAAAATAATTGAATTTTGGAGAAAAATTTTAATATTTATAAAGATAATTGAAATTTTGACGATAATTTTTTTTTTTTACCATAATTGAATTTCTGCAAAAAATTTTATTAACTTTAAAAATAATAATTGAATTCTTGTGATGAATTTTTTAATAATATTTCTTTTTAAATACCTAATTGAATTCTTTTGTGAAATTTTATTGAAATAGTAGATATTGAAAATAAATGAATTTTCTTAAATTATTATAGAAATTAATAAAATTTCTACAAAGAATTTTATTAAAATTATTTTGAAAAAAATTGAAGTGTTAAAAAAAATTTCATTAATATTTTTGAAAATAATTTATTTCTTTCAAGAAATTTAATAAAAAATTAATTGACGACAATAATAATTAAATTCTAATAAAAAAATTATAGGAAGGCATTTTAACATAATTGAGTTTCTTTGATGAATTTTAATAAATTTTTTAAGAATAATGACATTTTTCAAGAAAAATAATGACATTTTCCACTAAAATTGTATTAAAAATAATTGAAATTCTGCGATGAGTTTTATTATTTATGATAATAATGGTAAATTTATAAAGTTTTTTATGTAAAAAAGATCGAAAAAAGTTTTCTTTAAGGGCAGAACAAGTTTTCCTAGTTGCTGTCAAAGACTTTTATTTATTGTATACACGGTTATTTTTTCTTCTTTTTTTTTCTGAAGAAAAAAACAAAATTAAGTTTTATTAAGTTTTGAACCGCTTGAAAAAGCATAAAAAGTCTGCCAAGGCTTTGACTAGTTTTTCCCTAAATGGAATTACATAAAGAATAATTGACTAGAAGATTTGTGTTAAAAAAAGACTGGTCGATTTTGGAAAGTAAATGCGCATTGACTCGAAAAGGGACGTGAGCTTTTTTTTTGGTTTGAAGTTCAATTTGATTGGATTTCTCTCCCTTTCCATTTCTAGTCAGAGTTTTGCAATTCCACATTCCAACGAATTACATCTATATGTTTCGTTTACTTTGCAGCTTGGCTCTGGGCCAGTTTCCATGATTAGATCGCCAACTCGAGTTGGAACTTGGATGTCTTTCATTCTATCTTCTTTTTTTTTTCTCTCTCTCTCTTTCTCCCTCTCTCATTCCCTTTGTAATCCCTTTCCTCTTACCCCCTTATCACTCCCCCAAATCCACCCTTTTGCTGAAATTCACCTCCTTTCGAATAGAAATTCTCTTTACCTCAACTCCTCAACATCAGTGGCGCGCCATTCTGTCTATATTGTATTCCTGCGCTCTTCATTTCTTCACTTGAACTATTTCGAAAGATCCAACTGAGAAAAGAGGAGGAGGAGGAGAAGAAGAACAAAAAAAACACATATCATCAGACGTGCCTTAGATCAGAATTGTTTCACATCACGCGCCAAATTCCGTAATTCTTTCATCTACCATTTAACCTTTTGACCTCCGGGATTCCTTTGATTAATCAATAGTGGTGGATAATGGAGGGAAAAAAAAGAAGAGAAAATAGTTTTTATTGACTCTGGAAGATGGCTCTTGGAAATGACTTTGACTTTGGATTATGATTTTTTATTGAAGATGGAAAAATTAATTTTTTTTGTATGTATGAGATTATTTGTAGAGGTGAAACAATATGACTCATGATGACTCATAACTGTCCCTTGGTGACTATTGGTTAACTTTTGCAGAAATCATTTTAATTCTTGGTGATTCTTGACTCACTTTTGTATAAACTATTTTAACTCTTGTGTTAATTTTATAACTGACTTTTTTAAATATTTTGACTCTTGTTACTTTATAACTGACTTTTCGTAAATTATTTTGATTGTTACTTTATAACTTACTTTATAATTGAAATTCCACAATGAGTTTTTTTATTTTTGAAAATAATTGAATTACTGCGAAAAATTTTATAAAAAAGTTTCAAACAATTCGACGCCCCCCGTCAATATAGTTTTTATTCGAACGCCAGTGCAATAAAGTGTTAATTCAGAAAATTGTGCTATATGGTGTCTATTCATTTGTTTGTGTAATATAATCTCAATTCACATTGAGTTCATTAAAGGATAAATTTAATTTTTAATTGAAAATTACAGATATTCAATATTTTTCATTTTTCGATAATATTTTGTAAAAAAAAATTACAATTAATTGACAAAATTATATTGCACAATTGTTTGAATATAAGCATCATATGAACTTTTAAAAATTAAATTAACCTTTTTTTGAAATCAATGTGAATTAAGACTATGTTGGACAAACAATTGAATAGACACCATATAGCACAATTTTTGAATTAACGCTTTATTGCACTGGCGATCGAATAAATACTATATTGACGGGGGGCGTCGAATTGATTTTTTTAAATTGTGCAAATTTTATTTTTAATAATTGAATTCCTGTGAAATTTTCATTATTTTAGAAAATAATTGAATATTCGTGTATAGAACTTTGTCAAAAATATAAATTAGAAAATAAAAACATGAAATAATATAAAAAAAATTTCCATTAAACTTTTTGAAAAAAATTAGTTCCATAGAATTTTTAATTAAAAAAGTATGAAAAATTCAAATTTTCAAAGATTTTAATTTGAAACCTTTACGAAATTCAATTATTTCTAAAAATATTGCAATTATTATAGTAACTTCACTGAAATTCAATTATTATCTAAAACTTTAACTGAAATTAATTTTTAAATAAATTTTTATTAGAAAATTCTACAAGAATTCAATTATTATACGAGCAATTATACATAATTTAATCAACAAATTTTTTAATAATTGAATTCCTTTGACGAATTTTAATAAAAATTTTAAGAATAATTACACTTTTCGAAGAATTCGATTAAAAATGGAATTAAAAATAATTGAAATTCTACAATAAGTTATTATTTTTGAAAATAATTGAATTATTGCGAAGAATTTTATAAAAAAGTTTCAAACAATTGATTTTTTCTAAAAAAAAAATTTGTGCAAATTCTATTTTTAATAAAGTGAATTTCTATGAAATTTTTTTTTTTTTTTTTGAAAATTATTGAATCTTTGTGTAGAATTTTATGAAAATTTTTGTTTAATAATTGAATTATTTTGGGAAATTTAATTAAAATAGTAGAATATTGAAAATCATTGAAATAAGAAAATTTTTTGTAAATAATTGACATTTTGCTATAAATTTTATTAAAATTTTTGAAAATAATTGAATTTTCTACTATTGAAAATAATTGACTTCTTATGATGAATACCTATTATTTATGAAAATAATAGAATTTTACAATGAATTTTATTAAAATTCCTTGAAATAATTGAATTTTCTCGAAGAATTTTGATATTCATTTATAAATATTAAATATAATTGAAATTTTCACAATTTTCTTTAGATTTTTTGAAAATAATTGAATTTCTGCGAAGAATTTTATTAATTTTGAAAATAATTGAATTCTTGCGATGAATATTGTTATTTATGAAAATAATTGAATTTTGCAATTAATTTTATACGAATTCCTGAATATAATTGAATTTCAGCGAAGAATTTCGCGATTTATAAAGATAATTGAAATATAGAAAAATTTTTTTTCTAATTTTTGAAAATATTTAATTTTTGGAAAGAATTTTGATATTTGTTAAGATAGTTTAATTCTTTAAAAAAATTGAGTTAAAATTTTTAAAATTAAAACTAATTTCAAGAGAATTGAAATTAAATTTTTTTTAAAAAATACTTTATAAACGGCTTTTAATAATTTTGATTCGTTAAATATGGCTAATTTTTAGTAAATATTTATTGTTAGTTAATATTTATTTTTAGAATTTTTCTATAATTTATAAATAAAACAAAGTACCTATTATTAAAAAAAACTTAAAAAGATTAAAGATAATTTAACTAATTAAAAAAAACTAAAAATATTAGTAAATAAAACTAAATCTATTACAAAAAAACTAAAACTTTTAGTGAATAAAACTAAAAGTATTACTAAAAAAAACTAAAAATAGTAGTAAATAGAACTGAAAATATTAATAAAAACTAAACAAATTTTATCATGAAATTTTATTACGATTCATTTAAATACCAAATACTTTCATGAAGCAAATTATTTAAATTTTCAATCAACTTTTCTCAACATTGTAAAGCACTTTAGTTATTTAATGCAAATTAAATTTTCATTCGTTTAATAAAGGGGAATGAGGGGGGGGGGGGAATTCATAACTTTCATCAAAAACGATATGCGGTTAATTATTATGAAAAAAACTACTTAACATAAGACAAATGAATATTTGCAACTCGATTTGTAAAACGTAAATAATACAAAACTAAGATGTAAGATGTAAATTGTACAGTTTATTGAAAAAGTGAAAATTAATTTGCAAATTGAATAACAAAGTTTTGTGCGAGATTTTAGAGAAAATTCTTTATCGATATGTTTGTGCATACTTTCAAAAAGCAAAATAACTAAAATTGGTTAAAAAAAAAAGTTAACATTGACATTTATGATCGTGAATAAATTTTGAATTAAACAAATTCCCCGAGAAGAAAAGTAGCAAAAGTCAAAGAGGGAGCGGTTTTGAAAGCATTGAAACATTTTAATCTACTTTTTGTCGAAAGTTAATAATATTTAGTAGTTTTTTTCTACACACATTTATTTTTCATATAAATTCTTAATACTTTACTTTTTCTTTCTTTAAAAAAAAAAAAAAAAATATTTATTATACTTGCAAATATAGAATTTATTTTCGAAAATGAAAAAATGGTATTTCAATACAAAATAAATGAATGTATATATATAAATAATTTTCAATTATTTTTATCTTGATTCATAAAATTGGAAATTATATATCCTCCTTCGCTGGTATATCATCGTAATGCACCGTGTGTGTATATGAATGCGACCGAAATATAATTATTTTTGCAAAAAGTGGTTTTTGCGTTTAAAATTGTATTTGTAGCTTTATATATGTCGTAAGTTATAGTATTTTTTTTCCTCTTCTTTTTCTTCTTCAAAGATTGCAAAAGACTAGTCTCACTCTTGCGGGGATAATTGAATTGGCAGAGGAAAAAAAATACTGTACTCCGTATGCTGGACACGCCACACCTACTTAGCGATAGTCATTTTCTTTATATCTTCCTCCCCTCATTTCATCTTATATTTCCAACTCTCCTTTGAAACACACTGAAAATTCATGAGTGGCGGAAGCTGAGGAGAATGTAACATTACAGCTTTCAAGCAACCACCCACTTGCATTCGTTGCAAAATCCTGTCTTGTAGATAAGTTACAAAAAAAAAATAGAAAAAAAAAATTATAATTCCTCTTATCGTTCATAAATATCGTTTCGTGTAGCGCCGTATCAGTTTTCCTGGTTTATTACACTTGATTCGCTCAAAAAGAAATTTATTTGACTCAAATAACCGATTATACTTATTATTAAATAAATATTTACTTGAATTGGATAATTTTTATTTAAATCAAACAAATTTGAAGTAATAATTATTTGAAATAATAAGCTCTGTATTTCAAGCAATAATTATTTGAAATAAGCTTTGCATTTGAAGAAAATACTATTTTATTGATTTAAATAAAAATTACTTGATAATACTAAATACTTGATAAATACTAATTACTTGATCAAGTAAATATTTATTTGATAAATAGACAAGTAATCGGTTATTTGAATGAAAAAAATATTTTTTCAGTGATCGGAAAATTTCTTTTTGATTGATAGTATTAATTTATAAATTTTAGTGTTAATAGTTTAATATTATTAACAGTTTAGTGTTATAAGTTTAATATTATTAACAGTTTAGTGTTATTAGTTTATTTTTGTTAATAGTTTCAGCAATAATATTTTTCTATATATACTCTCTAAATTGTAATTAGTAAAAATGTTTACTAATTTGAATTAGTGACTGACTTTTGGCTTTTGAATTAGTAAATTGTACGATTAAATAGCAATTTCTACTAATTTATTAGTTAAATTTACTAATAAATAATAATTTCTACTAATTTATTAGCAAAATTTACAAATTCAAAAGCAAAAAGTCAGTCAGTAATTCAAATTAGTAAAATATTTACTACCTTAAATTAGTGACTGATTTTTTGCTTTTGAATTAGTAAATTTTACGAATAAATAGTAATTTCTACTTATTTATTAGTAAAATTAACTAATTAACTAATAAAGAGTAATTTCTACTAATTTATTAGTAAAATTAACTAATTAACTAATAAAGAGTAATTTCTACTAATTTATTAGTAAAATTAAATAATAAATAGTCATTTCTACTAATTTATTAGCAAAATTTACTAATTTAAAAGCAAAAAAATAAGACTGACTTTTTGCTTTTGAATTAGTAAATTTAATTAATAAATAGTAATAATTAATAATAGTTACTAACTTTACTAATTAGTAAAAATTTTAGTATTAATAAATAGTAATTTCTACTTATTTATTAGTAAAATTAACTAATAAAGAGTAATTTCTATTAATTTATTAGTAAAATTAAATAATAAATAGTCATTTTTACTAATTTATTATCAAAATTTACTAATTTAAAAGCAAAAAATCAGTCACTAATTCAAATTAGTAAAAATGTTTACTAAATTAAATAAGTGACTGACTTTTTTGCTTTTGAATTAGTGAATTTTGTTAATAAATAGTAATAATTAATAATAGTTATGAATAGTTACTAATTTTACTAATTAGTAAAAATTACAAATGTTTACTAATTTCACTTAGTGACTGGCTTTTTGCTACCACGATTTTTAATAGTTTTATTAATACTTTTAGTTTTATTTACTAAAAGTTTTAGTTTTTTATTAATATTGTGTTATACTCAAAAGAAATTTTAGTTTTTTATTAATTCTTTATTTTTTTTTTACTAAAAGTATAAATTTTTTTTAATAAGTACTTTTAGTTTTAATTACTAATAGTTGTAGTCTTTTTATTTACTATTATTTATGGTTTTTTGTTAAAATTTTTAGTTTTATTTACTAAGAGTTTAAATTTTTTTATTAACAGTTTTAGTTCTATTTACTAATATTTTTAGCTTCTTAATAATACTTTGTTTTATTTATTAAGAATTTTAGTTTCGTTTACTAAGTGTATTAATTTTTTTATTAATAGTTTTATTTTTATTTACTAGTAGTTTTAGATTTATTTACTAATTTTTCTAGTTTTCTTTACTAATATTTTTAGTTTTATTTACTAAGAGTTTTGGTTTCTTCGATTTTAATACTTCTGGTTTTATTTACTAATATTTTTAGGTTTTTTCTTAATACTTATAAATTTAATTAGTAATAGTTTTAGTTTTATTTACTAATGTTTTTAGATTTTTTAATAATAGTTTGTTTTATTGACTAAGAATTTTTTTTTTTACAAAGAGTTTTGATTTAAAAAAAAAAAAAATTTTTAAAAGGTTTGTTTACTAATAGTTTCAATTTTTTTACTATTAGTCTAATTTTTTATATTAATTCTTTTAGTTTCTTAGAAATACTTTTAGTTTTATTTATGTTCTAGTATTATTTTATATCCTTTTATTAATACTTTTAGTTTTATTTACTAAGACTTTTAATTTTAATTACTACAAGTTTTAGTTTCTTTTAGTTTCTTTTTTTTTTTTCTTTTAGTTTTACTTTTTTTAGTTTTAGTTTCTCTACTTAATAGTTTTTAACAAATTCAGATTTACTCTCTAAATCTGAATTAGTTACAATTTTTGCTAATTTGAAGTAGTGACTGACTTTATAATTTTAAATTAGTAAATTTTACGAATAAATAGTAATTTTTACTAATTTATTAGTCAAATTAACTAATAAAGAGTAATTTCTACTAATTTATTAGTCAAATTAACTAATAAATAGTCATTTCTACTAATTTATTAGCAAAATTTACTAATTTAAAAGCAAAAAATCAGTCATTAATTCAAATTAGTAAAAATGTTTACTAACTATAATTAGTAACTGACGTTTTGCTTTTGAATTAGTAAATTTTACTAATAAATTAGTAGAAATTATTATTTATTAGTAAAATGTACTAATTCAAAAGAAAAAAGTAAAAATAAGTCAATTTTACCAATAAATTAGTAGAAATAACTACTTTTTAGTAAACTGTACTAATTCAAAATTAAAAAGTCTTAGTAACTAATTCAAATTGGTAAACATTTTTACTATTTCAGATTCAGAGAGAAGCGAGCATAGTTTTAACAACAAAAAACAAATAATATTAGAACTAGATTCTAAAAGTTAAAAAAAAAAATACTCGATCCAAAAGAAAAAGTTACGAATTATCCGAAAAGTTATAGAAAACAAAAACATTCAAAGTCAAAAAGTTGATATTTTCATTTCATATATAAAAATTTTCTGATATACGAAAAGATATAACCATTTCAAATACAAAACATAAGAAAGTACTTTAAGAGATACACTAAAACTGAACTAAACTTCGAAACGATTTTTCCAGACGAAATGTTTACAGTCCAAGGCAAACCCTACTACATCTCCGTTACCTTTTAGTCCCGGGTAACTTTGGACCGAGGTAAACAGCAAGCAAAAAAAAAAAAAAACTGACCGGACGAACCGGATTTCCTTCAACATTCTCTTTTCACAAGAATAAGACTTTTCACGGAATGTCTATAAAAAAAAGGGGTTACTATTTTTCGTTCAGTTATTCCGTCACAATGTAAATCGTAACAGTCTTCTAAATGAGGGTCGAGGAAGGTCAAGTTTTTTTTTGTCTTTTTTTTTGCATAGTCTCAAATGGTTAATGGCCAACTCTCCTCTCTCTAAATACATATATTCAGGGTTACGGAACTCGATCCATTCGATGGAAATGAAGAAGAAAAAAAGCACATGTTTCGGCAAATGAAAAAAAAAATGGTGGAAGGAAAAAAAAATATGAGAAGACGAAAAGAATAAGAGAAGAGGGATTCAAGTGCCATGAAGTCGGATTGACGCCAGATTCTTTTTCCTTTCCTCAAACATGAGGCAAATGACAAAGATATATATTCAAACGGGATTGGTTTTTTCAGACAAAGGATTGAATTTCCTATATATATATATATATATAGAAAGGAGAAGCATTTCAGATAGATTGAATTTTTTTTTAGACTATGTTTTATATATATACTAAGTTTCTTAAGGCACTATGTTTCTCCTGATAACAAAATGGAATTTACTTCGTTTCTCATTTTTTTTTTTCGAAAAGGAGAATTTTCTCGGAATTTCATTTATATATATTCTCGAAATGATTTCTTTCGGGGGAAATTGAAAAAAAAAATTTTTTCCACAGTTTGAAACGTACGTGAAACGAATTTTATTATGAAGTTTGAAGAAAATTGGGAAATTAATGTAAAATTTTTTTCGATTTATTACACGCTTCTGATTGTGATAATCGGAATTGACTTTAATCTTCATAAAATATTTTAATAATTTTTACAATATTCTTATCATTAATTGGTTAAAACAATTATAAATAATTGTCAATAAAATATTCAATTTTTAAATAGAAATTATGTTCAATTTTTTTAGTTTTCTTATCAATAGTTTTAATTTTATTTACTTATATTTTTTTTTTAATAATAATTAGTATTATAATGTTACTAAGAATTTCAGTTTTATTTACTAAGAATTTTAGTATTTATAAATATTTGTATTTTTGTTTACTAATAGTTTTTTAGTAATGCTTTTAGTTTTATTTACTAATATTTTCAGTTTTTTTTAATAATAATTTGTTTTATTTACCCAGAATTTTAGTTTTATTTACTTAGAATTTGAGTATATGTAAATATTTTCATTTATATTTACTAATAGTTTATTTAGTTTATTTAGTAATACTTTTAGTTTTATTTACTAATAATTTTAGTTTCATTTACTAATAGTTTTAGTTTTATTTTATAATATTTTTAGATTTTTTTAATAATACTTTGTTTTATTTACTAAGAATTTTAGTCTTTTTAAATATTTTTAGTTTTATTTACCAATGTTTTTAGTTTTTTTTAATATACTTAGATTAATTACTAAAAATGTTAGTTTTATCTTTTATTTTTATTTACTAATAGCTTTAAGTTTATTTACTAATATTTTTAGTTTTTTTTATTAATACATTTAGATTTAATTACTAATAGTTTTAGTTTTATTTACTAATAGTTTTAGTTTCATTAACTAATATTTTTAGTTTTTTTAATATTATATTTAGATTTAATTACTAATATTTTTAGTTTTACTTACTAATATTTTTAGTATTTTAAATAATAATTTGTTTTATTTACCAATATTTAAAATTTTTTTTATTAATACTTTGTTATACTGAAAGGGCATTTTATTTTTTAATTAATTCTTTGGTTTTTACTAAGAGTTTTAATTTTTTTAATGACAACTTTTAGTTTTAATTACTAATAGTTGTAGTTTTATTTACTAGAATTTTTGGTTTTTTGTTAATAATTTTAAGTTTACTAAATAAGAGTTTTCATTTTTTTATTAATAGTTTTAGTTTTATTTACTAATAGTTTTGAATTTATTTACTAAATATTTTTAGCTTTTTTAATATTACATTTAGATTTTATTACTAATAGTTTTAGTTTTATTTACTAATATTTTGAGTATTTTAAATAATAATTTGTTTTATTTACCAATATTTAAAATTTTTTTATTAATACGACTTTGTTATACTGAAAAGGAATTTTATTTTTCTATTAATTCTTTGTTTTTCTCTAAGAGTTTTAATTTTCTTTTTTATGAGAACTTTTAGTTTTATTTACTAGAATTTTTGGTTTTTTGTTAATAATTTAAAGTTTACTTAATAAGAGTTTTTATTTCTTTATTAATACTTTTAGTTTTATTTACTATAATAGTTTTCGATTTATTTACTAAATATTTTAAGCTTTTTTAATATTAAATTGTTTTAATTACTGAGAATTTTAATTTTGTTTACTAAGAGTATTAATTTTTTTTATTAATAGTTTTAGTTTTATTTACTGAGAATTTTAGTATTTATAAATATTTTTATTTACCAAATATTTTTATTTTTTTAATAGTAATTAATTTTTTAGTAATACTTTTAGTTTTATTCACTAATAGGTTTAGTTTTCTTTAATATTTTTAGTTTTCTAGTAACATAATTAGTTTTATTTAGGTACTACTTTTTTTTATTAATGCTTTTACTCTCTAAATCTGAATTAGTAGAAAGTTACTAATGAAATGACGAAAAGTCTTCCACCAAATGATTTAGTAATAATTTTACTAACAAATAGTAAAATTTTACTAATTATTAGTAGATTTTACTAATTGCTTAGTAGAATTCTACTAACAATTAGTAGAACTGTTTTATTAATAGTCGATAAAACAGTTTCACTAATTCATTTATTTAGTAAAAAAGTGACTTTCAATTAGTGAAATTCTACTAAAACATTAGTAAAATATTACTAAAAATTAGTAATATTCTACTAATTAAAAAAGGGAAAAGTCTTCCATGAAAACTACTAAAAATTAGTAAAATTTTACTATTTCTTAGTAGAATTCTACTAATTCAGATTTAGAGAGTAGCTTTGTTTACTAAGAGTTTTAGTTATTAATAATTAGCTACTAATTTAGTTACTAATAATTAAGTTTCTAATTAGTTATTCACATAGTATTATTGCTAGTAATCGAATTTATTGACTAATTTCCTAGTTAGTTAGTTATTAATAATTTGCCATTTTCAACCTATAATTAGTTATCGAAATAGTAATATTTTTACTAATGAAATTTGACTAATTTCTTTGTTAATAAAATAATTCTGTTAATTTAGTTACATACAAGAATTAAGAAAAGTTTAACTTAATTTAGATAATAAAATAATAAGAAAAGTAAAATAAAAAATAATAAGAATATCACTACAATTATAATTATATAAAATATAATTCAAAACGTGACTAAGAGGGAAAGAGGGAGAGAGAGGAAAAACAAAATTACTTACATTGTAAAATCATTTCGTTTCACGCTGAAGAGAAAAAAATACAAGAAATTAATCAAAATTTACAACATTTTAAACTGTATTTTCCCGTGAAAAATTTCCGAGGTTTTGTCTTACAACTGCGGTATGTCAGTAATATGAGCAGGATTAAACTAGATTTACGCACATTTTTCCATGATTTATCTACGCGTCAAGCAAGCAGCTGCAACATTTTCAAGAGGGAGGGTCCTTTTTCTTTGAATTAGTGCATGTTAGACACTTCCTTTCAGAAAGAAGAGAAAAAGAAAAGAAAAAAGAAAGAAAAAATTGCAAGAACATCAGTTGAATGAGGAGAGGGGGAAACGGAGGGCGTCAAAAAAAAATATATCTCATCCATACTGAAAAATAAATACCGTAAAAATACACGCATTTGCCTAGGAAACGAAACGCCCAAAAAAATGTGTATATATAATTATGGAGTTCAATATGGCATATTAAACGATTTTTTTTTCTTTCGCATTTATTTCTATTAACCACCATCAACCGTTTCTAGTTGGACTGTTTTTCTTTTCAAACAGAAACTCTTGTCTTCAAAAAAAAAAAAAAAAAGAAAAAGAAAAGAAAAAAAAATAACAACGGAAATCACGTTCGTATTTCTGAATGACAAGATTTAAACACAAGATTTATTTTTTAGGTGGTTCGACATTTTGTGCTTTGAAACGATATTACGCACGTGTTATTATATGCATTATTAAGCGATATTACGCTCTAATACGCGTTATTCTTGCTTATTAAGCGATATTACACGCTAATATGCATTATAATTTATTATTAAGCAATATTTCCGACGAATATACGATATTATTCATTAAAAAGCGATATTACGCGTTTTATTTACATTATTAAGTGATATTACACGCTAATACGCGTTATAATTCATCATTAAGCGATATTACCAGCGAATTTGCGATATTATTTATCATTAAGCGATAGTACGCGTTTTATTTATATTATTAAGCAATATTTCCGAAAAATACGCGATATAATTCATTAATATTAAGCAATATTTCCGACAAATACGCGATATTATTCATTAATATTAAGCGATATTACTCGTTTTATTTATATTATTAAGCGATATTACACATTCTTATTTATAATATTAAGCGATATTAAGCGATAATACGCTCTATAATTTAATGTTGAGCGATATTACGGGTGAATATGTGATAATATTCATTATTAAGCGATATTAAGCGTTATAATTAACTGTTAAGCGATAAAAAAACGTTCTATTCATATCATTAAGCGATATTACGCGCTTATATGTCACAGTTTGGATAATTATTCAAAATTACGCACATTATAGGTCGAATATTACTTGACATTAAGCATTATTTTTGTACTATTAGGCGACATTAAAATATATTTATTAACATTAAGCATGATTTTTGTAATATTAGGAGATATTACGCCTTTTTGGGTGCGTTATTAAACACTCTTACTTGAAATTAAGAATTACTTTTGTTCTAATAGGCGATACTACAAATTATCAGCTAATATTAAGCCTTATTGACAGTTATTAAGCGATATTACGCATTTTATGTACTTTATTAGATATTATTACTTGAAATTAAGAGTAATTTTTGTTCTATTAGGCGATATTACTAATTATTACTAAATATTAAGTTTAATTGACGACAGTTATTAAGAGATATTACGAGAAAATATGCGTTATTCTTTAATATTAAGCGATATTGTTTAAAATGGGTGCAATATTAAAATATATTATTATTAGTTGACATTAAGCATGAATATTGCACTATTAGGCGATATTACACATTTTAGGTACGATATTAAACACTATTAGTTGGTATTTACCATCATTTTTGAACTATTAGGCGATATTACGTATAATTTTAGGTGCGATATTAAAGACTATTACTTGACAAATAAGCATAATTTTTGTAATATTAAGCGATACTATGTATTATTTAGGTAATGCTAAGTGTGTTGGCAAATAAACTATATTACTATGTTATTAAGCGACATATTAGTTCTTTTGTGCATTATGCCAAAATAGAATGCGTTATTAATTAACCAATGAATGAATAAATATATTTATTTATTTATGTTTGTTAAGCAATATTACGCGTTATTGTACGCTATTTAGGGATATTACGCATTATTAAAGAAATATTATGGATTATAACGAAATATTATGGATTATTGCGAAATATTATACAGTAAAACACATTATTGTGAGGGCTATTAAGAGATATTACACCTTATTAGTTTATATTATGCGTTATTACAGGGTATGCGAGATAACGCTATATTTTGCGCTATTGCGATATTACGCGTTTTATGCCTATTACACTACTATAAACCGTACAGGTGTATACTTTCTCTAGATTAAAAAAATATGCAACTTGTATTTTGTGTAATTTCAGCATGAAATAATTTTAAATAAAGTGATTCATTTAATTATTATTATTAGTTTAAACTATAATTATAAATGTTTAAACAATAAATTAATTAAAATAATAATAAAAATTTACATTTTTATCTAAAAAATAAAATCACAATTTTCATAATTTTCCAAAAAACGAGCCAAAAGTATTTGAAGCAAATATGAATTGAACCATTTAATTAACTCCAATAAATATTATTTGGTTCAATTAAATATTCAATTGATAATAGTCAATTAATCGGTTATTTGAATCAAATAACTTTTTTTCAGTGTGCAAATAATAATATTCCTATACTGATTCTACTGATCATTTAGTTAAAAATAACGAATGTTTTAGTAGATTTTTTAAACTATTTTAATTCGTCAATTATAACTAACTTTTTAGGTGAAGGGGCTGGTTAAGACATTTGTGACGATCATCAGAAAAAATGGGGCTAATGTAACAGCGTGACGCTTGTTGCAATGGGATGAGGGAGGGTTAAAATTTTTAAAAATGGAGCTACGTAGTTTATGAACAACCCCAAACTAATAATAATACTAATAATACCCCAAATTAATAATACTAAAATTGAATAATAATATATAATAAAATAAACTAATAATAAATTATTCCTTTACTTTAGTTTGAAATAAAACAATTTCATAAAGAAAGAAAACTCAATTTCATCAAAGAAAAACATTTTTTTTAGATATACGGTTGTGCACCATGCTGAATTATGATTCTACAGATTTGCCCTGATTCGAATACAAATCCTTTTTTATTCTGTACGTTGCCTTGGATGACAATCGTGAAAAATGCAATATCTCAGCACAGCGTGTCCGCTTTTCTCTTCTTCTTCATTTTTTTTCTTTTGCAGCAAAGTGACTTTTTAGGTTAGAGAGATACTCACGAATACATGTATGTATGTATGTGTCTATATACGTACATTTCGCCATCTTTGTTGGAGAACATTTGAGGACTAGCCATCAGCTTCGAACAAAGTTACACACGTACGTATATATAACCTGGAAGCGTCCAAAGTACAAAGTTAAGTCGTCTTCATACAGTCAACGTTTCATTGCTGCGGTGTGTTGGTAAATTTTGTTCTTGGTGGAAAAGGAAAAAGATCGTGGTTTCGCAATAAAAAGACAAGAAGTTTCGAGGATATGTGTTCTCTGAAGACCACATGGATGTTACATGAGGGGGTGGTGTTGGTGGTGATGGTGGTGAGGGAGAACATGAGGTTACAACACCGATTCTCTCTGGGGTGCCACTTCCTTTATTCATACTGGTAAAATATTTCATGCATCCCACCAGAGTGCGCGCGCTTTACAACGGATTATGCACGGGAGTCTAAAATCGTCCGGCGCTATCAAATACTGGAAAACTGTTTTTTTTTTTTTTTTTTTGTTTCTTTCTTTTTACCTTGTGTATCCTTGTGTATCGACGATTCGATATTCGATTTCGGTCACGTCAGCTTTTACCACTGAGCAAGAGAAATAGAGAGAGCTTCGTTGATACGCTAACATCTTATTTTAGAGATCGTTTCAAGAAGAACGTTTGGGTCTTTATTTTTCTGATGTTGTCCGCTTTTTTAAGAATCACAATACTTTTCTTGAACTACAAAAGGAATGGTTTACTTTGTTTGGTAAAAAAAAAGTCATAAAAATTTAATCAACAGTTGTAGCAATTACCTATCCAACTTCTGTGCTGTTTAATGTCCCTGAAGTTAGCGTCGACGCTAAGCGTCAAAAACTATATTATATAATCAAAGATGCCACAAAAATTTAATTCTGCTTTTCCCTGATTTTTCCTTGATTTACAGACAAAAATGTTCTATTGTATTTATTTACGAATTTCTTTAATTGTAAAATTATTCGAAAACATCAATAACTTATTTTTTAAATAAATATTTACTCACTATTATTTTTCCATAGAAATTAAGACTTTTAAAAATTTTAAATTTAACAATTTATATAGTAATTAAAGATAACTGAGTGATAAAATCATTATTAATATATTATAAAAATATTTTTACTGTAACTTGTTCAAAATTATTTTCATCATTTATATTCAATTATTATTTTCTAAAATTTTTAACTAAAATCTTCCTTGAATCGATTATTTTTAATAATTTTTGAAAAAGTTCTTTGAGAATTTTCAAATCCATTTATTTACGATTCAAATTTACGAAATTTCGATTATTCGAGAATTTTTCAATTAAATATATATTATGGAAAATAAAAACTTCAAATAATTTTTAAAAAAATTCAATTATTAAACTTTTTGAAAAAAATTAATTCTACAGAATTGTTTATTAAAACTATGTAAAATTAAGAATTTTAAAGATTTTAATTTGAAACCTTTTCAAAATAGAATAATTTCTAAAAATTCACGCTATAATAGTCTTAATATTCAATCATTATCTAAAATTTTAACTGAAATTCATTTTTTAATCAATTTTTATTGTAGAAAATTTTACGAGAATTCAATTATTTGAATAGAAAAATAAATCATTTCTTAAATAATTGAATGTTTAATAAATTCAATTCTTCTTAAGAAATTAATCAACAAATTTTTAGACAATTGAATTCTTTTCACGATTTTTATTAAAAAGGTTAAGAATGAATACTATTTTCCAGAAATAATTGAAATTCCACTATGAGCGTTTTAATTTCTGACAATAAATTATTAAATTCACTGTACAAAAAATTTAATAATTATGAAAATATAATTAAATTATTATGAAGAATTTTCTAAAAAAAATATAAAGAATAGATTTTTTTTTCGAAAAAATGTATGCCAATTATTTTTAAACAATTGAATTTCTATGAAATTTGTATTATTTATGATAATAATTGAATTATTATGTAAAATTTTATAAAAAAATTTTTTTAAATAATTGAATTATTTGGGAGATTTTTTTTTTAAATATTAGATGTTGAAAATCATAGAATTAAGAAAATTTTTTAAAAATAATTGAATTGCGGCGATGAATTTTGGTATTTTTAAAGATAATTTTCAAAAATAATCAAATTTTTGAGAAGAATTTTATTACTTTTGAAAATAATTGAATTCTTATCTGATGAATATTGGAATATTTGAATTTTGCAAAGAATTTTATTAAAATTCCTTAAAATAATTTAATTTCTGTAAAGAATTTTTATATTTATCAAATAATTGAATTCTTTTAAAAATTGCGTTAAAATTTCTGAAATAATATTAAATATATATATATTTAAAAATTCAATTAACTTCACCAGAATTGAAATTAAAATTTTTCAAAACAATAATTAATTCTACAGAATTGTTAGTTCAAAGTATGAAAAATTCAGATTTTCAAAGACTTTAATTTGAAACCTTTTCAAAATTCAATTATTTCTAAAAATTCACGCTATAATGGTTTTCATATTCAATTATTATATATAAAATTTTTACCTAAAAACCGTTCTTAAATCAATTTTTATTAGAAAATTTTACGAGAATTTAATTACTTGAATACAAAAAATAATAAATTATTAAAAAATTGAATTCTTTTCACGAATATTAATAAAAAATTTTTAGAATAATTACTTTTTTAAGGAATTCCATTAAAATTGTATTAAAAATAATTGAAATTCTCCGATGAGTATTATTATTTATCAAAAAAAAAAAATTGAATTCCGTAAAAGAATTTTAGTATTTATTTTATTTATGAAAATAATTGAATCCCTGTCAAAAATTTTATTATAATTATGAAAATAATTGAATTATTGCGAAGAAATTTATAAAAAATTTGTAAATAATTGAATTTCTGTGAAATTTTCATTATTTATGAAAATAAGAAAATGTTTGAATAGAATTTTATTACATTTTTTTTTAAATAATTGAATTCTTTTGGAAAATTTTATTAAAATAGTAGATATTAAAAATTATTGAATTGAGGAAAATTTTCAAAAATTATTGAAATTTTGCCAAGAATTTTATTAAAATTTTTTAAAATAATTGAATTTTAAAGAAGAATTTTATTTTGAATTCTAAAACTTTAATAATTCTCAGTAATTTTATAAAAAATCCCTTAGTTTTCCCTAATTTCCCTGACCAATTCTACTTTCCCTGAATTCCCTGACTTTCCTGACCTGTGACAATGCTCATAATGTTTAGGTCTTTAAAGACGAAAGTGTCATTAATGTATTTAATTTAAAAATTAAATATATTAACTACTGAAGAAGAAGTTTGAAAAAATAGTAGAAAAATGATAGAAATAGTGAGAAAAGCATAAGAAAAAAATATTTTAAATTTTCATGAAAATGAATTATGTTCTAAATTGGGAATATTCAGAAACCACCATTAGCTACGCCATTGCTGTTAGCAACATAGTAGACACATGATACTAAATGTAACTAAAATTGGACAGAGACGAGAGCAAGGGCGTTTTTCTCAGATTAACGATTCTCGAAAGCCACGAAATCTGGTGTCAAATGCCGGAACTTTCTCACATTATTCAAAAATAACAACTTTTCTCCATTCCAAAAATAATTTTCCAGACATAAAAAATTAACAAATTAATCGAAAATTGAAAAAATAATAAAATAAAATGAAAATATTAAAATTATTATTTTAATATTTTCATTTTTTTTAAAATATTATTTACTCAATTTTCAATTAATTAATTAATTTTTTATGTCTGGAAAATTATTTTTTACAATACAATAGTAAATTCTTTACATTACAAAATTACAATAGTAAAATAATATTAAAATATCAAAATAATATCAAAATATTAAAATAATATCAGATATTAAAATAATATTAAGATATTGAAACAAAATTAAAAATAAATTCTCTATCTCCAATGGGATTCGAAAAAAATTCTTTGCGATTAATAACGAAACTTGTCCTTTAATATAATATTGACAACCATGAAAGTAATAGAAAGAAACAGGTTGACCTCCCTTCCTTAATTAACCCGTTTCTTTTGCCTACAAGATAAGGCAATGGCAGATAATAAAAAATACGATTTTGCTTTTCAAGTCACATAAATTGAGAGATTATTGATTCTTAATTTTAAAAAAACAGATTTAGAAAAGCAACATATTTGTTCGTATATCTAAAAGGTAATTTTAGCATTTTTATCTCTTCGATCGTTATACAAATTTTAAACATTTGAATTTAATATTTTCTTACACAAAAATAAAAGCAAAAAAAAATAAATAAATAGATAAAATTCGAATAATAATAAAATCCTCGAAATTATGTCTATCATTGTCTTAATAATTTCTCAAGGGGAATTTGAAAATTAATATATTTTTAACTACATCTTATAAATTTATTTCATCAAACGGATTGTAAACTGGATTAGAATAATAAAATAGATTAAGATATTAAAATAAAGATGATAAAATGGATTAAAATAATAAAACGGATTGTAAAATTGAAATTGATTGTAAAGTTAAAATTGACTGTAAAAAAGAAGTTATTAAAAATTAACTATGTGATTAAACAATATTATGGAGTGAAATGTTCTTGTAAATTTTTGAGACAAGTATAAACATCACACTTTACTTTGTATAAACAGAATTCTTGAAAGTGGTAATATGATATAATATCTGTGGTTGAAGATCTCTGTTAAACATTTTATTACTATTTAGTGTCAAGTGGAGGAGAGAAGTTGGTAATCAAAAACAGTGATGAATTCTCTAGTAAGCAACTATTGTCCAATTAATATCATGCCTTTTAAGACAAGTATATAGTCTTAAATATTTACTCCCGACTGTTTAATCTACAATGCTCGTTGTAATTTTAATTACAGTCATTAATTAATAAAGCAGCTTTATAAATTTCCAATATTAAATAATCAATAATAATTACTTTATTACTGTATTTATAATTTTATTTACTATTTTTTGATTATTTTTATCCTTCCACAAATATTTAATAAATTCTTTTTTTTAATTATTTTATTTACTATTTTTTGAATGTTTTTACCCTCCCACAAATATTCAAAAAGTAGTAAATAAAATAATAAATTTATTATGTTATTTACTATTTTTTGAATATTTTTATTCTCCCACAAAAATGTAATAAATTCTTTTTTATTTATTATTTTATTTATTATTTTATATAGATCATAGTCAGGGTTGGACTAATTAAAAATTTTTAGTCCTTATTTATTAAAAATAATTTTAGGTAATTTAATTAATTGAAATGATTAAATTTTTCGACGTTGCAGAAAAAAATTTTAAAAGAAAAAAAAAATTACTCCACTTTAGATCTTTAATAAAATATAATTTCCTCGAAAAATTATTGTAAGAATGAAAAAGAGCATATCATGAATTATTTTTCCTGGTCATAAAGGAAATTCTTTACGAATTTAATTATTTTTTGGAATTTTAAACTAAAATTCTTTTCAAATTCAATTATTTTTAATAGTTTTTTTTAAGAAAGGTCCTTAAAAATTCAATTATTTCAAAAAATGTTCACCTGAAAATAAAATTTTTCTAAAATCCACATGTTTAGAAGAAAATTCCATAAAATTTTGAATAAGTTTGAAAATTTTTCAATATAATACATATTTAAAAATATGACTAATTTCAAAAAAACTAACTTATTCAGAATTTTCAATTAAAATTTTTTTTAAATTCAAGTTTTCTAAAACTTTTATTTAAAACTTTTTTAAAAATTAAATCTATATTAATATTTAATAATATCAGTAATATTGATTTAACATTCTTAAATATAAATATAGTTACTTAAAAAATATTGTAGAAAAACGAATTGATAGTAATGCAAAATACGGTTTTAAAAAAATTTATTTTCTAAGAAAAACAGAATTTTATTTATTTTAATGTCTCGTTCGATTTAGAATTAAAAAATTATTAGATATTTCGTATCACTTTTGTTCTAATTAGTTCAAATATTTACTAATTTAAATTAAGAGAAAAAGTTTTGTGATTATATTATTGCAAAAAAAAATTTATAAATTAATTTATTTTTCCATATTTTATATGTAACATTTTTTCTTATTTAAAATAATAACATTTTCAATAATATTTTTTTATTCCTTTTTGTAACTTTTTATAATATTGAATCTGAAACATAATTTAATTTTTGCTTTGGATTATATTAAAATTTTCGAAAATAATTTAATTGTTTTGAAGAATTTTATGGGAATGTTGTGAAAATAATTTACTCGTTTTGATGAATTTTTTGAAAATAGTTCAATTCTTTTGAGGAAATCAATTAAAATTGTATTCAAAATAATTGAATCACGCGCGCGAAGAATTTTATTAAAGTTGAATTTTTCTAAATATTTTGAATCTGAAATAATTAAATTAATTCTTAAAATTTTATTAAAATTCTCAAAAATAATTTTATTGTTTTAAAAAATGTTATCGAATTTTTGTGAAAATAATTAAATTTTTTTGAGGAATTCAATTAAATTTGTATCAATAATAATTAAATTCTTATACAACTGAATTCTTTTAAGAATTTTATTGTATTTATGAAAATAATTTAATTCTTGCTAATTTCCTCAACGAATTTAATTAAAATTGTATTGAAAATAATTGAATTGTTTTAGAAAATTTTTAAAAATTTTTTAATCTGAAATAATTTAATTTTTTGTTAGAATTTTATTAAAATTTTTGAAAATAATTTTATTGTTTTGAAGAATTTTATGGAAATTTTGTAAAAATATTTAAATTTTTTTTGCCGAATTCAATTAAAATCGTATTGAAAATAATTGAATTCTTTTCAGAATCTTTATTAAAATTATATTGAAAATAATTGAATTCCTGTAAAGAATTTTATATGTATCAAAATAATTGAATCTTGTGAGAAGAATTTTATTAAATTTTTTTTGAAAATAATTGAATTGTTTTAAAGAATTTTATTAATATGTTGAATTTTTTAAAATTTTCTATGTGAAATTTTGTAATTTACATAATTATAATAAATTAAGTAGTCAGTTTTCCTAGTTATTTATATATTATTTATAAAAATCAAAAGCGCAACTTTTATAAAATTTAATTACTTTTTGAATTTTTAAATAAAACTATTCGCAAACTTATTTAAAATAAATTCAATTTAAAATCAGTAAAGTTAAATTATTTTTAGAAATAGAAGGAATTTAAAATTAAATTGAATATTTTTTTAAAAGCTGTTGCGTTGGACAACAAAATTCCAGATTTTTCATATGAACTCTATAAATTTAAAATCTTCCTCTACTTTTGATAAAATTCCCTGTTTTTTTCCTGAATTCCCTGACCTTTTCTCTGAAATTCTGTCCCTGACTTATGGCAACCCTGAATATGTATTTTAAATATTTTTTACAAAATAAAACGTTTTTTTAGAATCAATCTTTTTTATAGAATTCAATTTTTTTTAATGAACTATAATTAATCAATTTTAAAATAAATATTTCTATTTTTTCTCACAAAATGACCAGTATTTTTATTTAAAAAAAAAACACTTTTTAATAAAAAAAATTCATAATTGATTTTCAGAAAATTATTCTTCTATTTTTTGTTTAAAAAGACTTGGGTTTTTTTAACATTACGTACTAGTGATTGTTTATTGTTATTCTCTAAATTTAAATTAGTAGGTAGAATTTTTAATAATTCAATCAGTACATTTTAGTTTTAACTAATGAGTCTGTTAATTTTTACAAAATTACTGATTCAATTAGTAAATATGCTGTTAGTCAATGAAAAACCAACATAATCTTTAAATTTAACTGATAAATTAGTAAATTTGACGATGATTGTCATATTTTTACACAACTGATAACCTTTATTTTAGCTTTTTTTTAATTTTTTTTACCTTTTATTTAACCAGTAACCTTTATTTTACAAAGTGAATCAGTAAATTATTACTTTTAGGAGTTATAATTATTTCTATTATGTTGCATTAGTTTATAAGTTTAAAATTTTTGTTATTTAGTTTAAGAATTATATAACTATTTACAGAACTGTAACTTGTATTTAGTTCCTTAGTGCTCCAAGCCCTAGGAACATGATCTCATTAAATAAATAAATAAATTCCTGTCATTTCCCGGTTTTCTAGGTCCAGCGATCACCTTAGCAAAGTAGGTAAGTAAATAAAAAATAAAGTATAAAAAAAGTAAAGATCAAATGGAAAATAAAAATTTTCATCCATCCCAATAAAAATGGAAAATAGGGATAAATTTGAAATTAACAAGATTGAAGGTCATATGCACACATACATACATTTTAGAAATTTAATTATCCCAAAGTGCAATTTCGACCACAGAAGCAGAGCGAGAGAGAGAGAGAGAATTTTGCAGTAAAATCCCACGTTAATTTTCACTTTAGGTTGCTAGCGCCACCGGTGGGAAGCTTCTCAAACTTTCCGCCAAGAAATAATCTTCCCCGGCAATCTAGAGCCTCTCACAAAAAGAGAGAGAGAGAGAGAGAGCCAAACAGAGGGGGAGAGAGAGGGCCAAAGAGGGGAAACCAGTTATTCACTCTCGAAGACCCTACCCACCTTACTATCCTGCACTCTCCTCAAGAAAAGCAGGCACGCACCTCTCAAAAGAGAGGAGGAATCGAGGTTATATTGAGTCACGTGGTCTCGGCACGCATGTCTCACAGTCATAAACTATATATACAGCTATCTTTGCTAGACAACTATACAAAATACAATCAGAAAAAAAAGTGGGGGGTATATAGAATACACAAACTACGCAAACTCGTCAATTTTCAATTTTTCCCGTGGCGCGAATTTTAACACACTAATTCTTTAATGATGATAATGATACTATTTTTGTTTGATATGAATTTTTGTTTCAACTTTCTGATGATAATAATACTCTCAATGAAATGTATTCGGACCGATCGGGCCAGTTTCGTGTCGTGGCTCCAACTACTGCTGACATGCGATTCACTCGCGAATGTTGTCCCCCTTCAACGTCGAACTTACAAACACGTATATATACACATGACGTATGTTACGCTCTCGGCATCAACTACTCTCTTGTGTTTAGTTTGAAGCCCATGTATGTTTTTACGGGGAAAATGGAAGGTGACGAGAGTGAGAGAGAAAGAAAGAAAAAGAAGAAACGTGGAAATAAGACATATATAGACATGTACTTTGCGGAGTAAAAGACTTCAAGATATTCGTGTTCGCGCCTTCATCGTCGTCTCCGTGGGTAATGTCCGCGTCCTTGCAGGCTGATTCGGTCGTTCGTTCCTTGGGTTAAGAGCGAAGCCGGCTGCCACTCACCAGGACCAGAAACACAGAGAGTGAGAGAGAGAGAAAGAGAGAGGGAGACGTTTATGGGTTTGCATCCTATGTGCTTCATCGTATCTCCAGTTATGACTCCTTCGACAAAACCCCCCCTTCTACTCCCCCCTTTTCTCAATGTCGTCTTTTGCGAAATGTCACTGTGGGTACACACCAAAGCTTCGAGAAAGGGCGGGTATAGGTTATAAGTCACCCTCCCGGGAACTCGATTTGAGAAAACGTAAAGGTCGTGTAACTGCACCACTGTGAGTGAGAGAGAGAGAGGGAGCGAGGAGAATGAATGCACTTCTAGAGGTTATTTCACCTCCAATGACCTCAACTTTTCCACCCAAGAAGATGAGCACTTTCGTGAAATTAAGTTTCTCTGCACACACATACAGTTGCACATACAGTTGCACATATACAGTACCGATGAGGCAATTCTACGGTATAGGTATTATATAGGTACCATTCTCGTGGGGTACCTACCTCTACATGTAGTTTGCGTGACAGATGACCATGACCGTATAACCACTCTAGAGTAACCAAACTTCTTTTTCAGAATAATCGAGGAGAAGGTATATAAAAAAGGAAATGATATGGGGGGCACTTAGAAAAAAGGATTGCTGCTACTTCTACTGCTTTTGATTATTCTAAAATGGAAAACTTGGGATTATGTAGATCTACTTTTATTGCGTATCGAAGTTTCTATGTATACTTATTCTGTTCTCCGTATAATTGAGAAATAAAAGTGTTATTAATAAGAATAGAAAAGGAATTAATCGAAATAATGTGTTTTATTTATTATTATTAAAACCTTCCTGGCTTCCTGTACGATTTTGTAATTTCAGTTTGACTTTCGATTCGATTTTGACTTTGACTTTCATTATCACTCTCACTTTGACAATTACTTTGATTGTGAAAGTCAAAGTGAAAGTTAATGTCAAAGGTAAAGTGAAAATTAGAGTGAAATTCAGTGTCAAAGTCAAAATCGAAGCGAAAATCAAAGTCAATTCGATTTTGAATTTTGCTTTCATTTTCAATCCCGCTTTGACAATTACTTTGATTGTGAAAGTCAAAGTGAAAACCAATGACAAAGTTAAAGTGAAAATTAGAGTGAAATTCAATGTCAAAGTCAAATAATAAAATTACGCCGCGATTTTGTAATTTGACTTTGACTTTCGCTTCAATTTTGACTCTGCGATTAGATTTTTAACTTTAATTTCGATTTGACGTTAATTTTGACTTTCAATTACACTCTAAATTTAATGATTACTTTGATTTTGAATGTCAAAGTGAAAGTCAATGTCAAAGTTAAAATGAAAATCAGAGTGAAATTACTTTGATTTTGAAAGTCAAAGTAAAAGCTAAGGTCAAATTTAAAGTGAAAATTAAAGTGAAATTTAATGTCAAAGTCAAAATCGACGCAAAAGTCAAAGTCAAATAATAAAATGGCGCCGCGATCTTGTAATTTGACTTTAACTTTCGCTTCGATTTTGACTCTTCGATTAGATTTTTAACTTTAAATTCGATTTGACTTGATTTTGACTCTTACATTAGATTTTTTAACTTTAATTTCGATTTGATTTTCACTTTGATCTTCATTTTTACTTTAACGATTACTTTGATTTTAAAAGTCAAATAAAAGCCAAGGTCAAATTTAAAGTAAAAATTAAAGTGAAATTTAATGTCAAATTCAAAATTGACGCAAAAGTCAAAGTCAAATAATAAAATCGCGCCGCGATTTTGTAAATTGTCTTTAACTTTCTCTTCGATTTTGACCCTACGATTAGATTTTTAACATTAGTTTCAATTCGACTTGATTTTGAAATTCAAAGTCAAAGTCAATGTCACAGTTAAAATAAAAATCAAAGTGAAATTGAATCTCAAAATCAAAATCGGAGAGAAAGTCACAGTCAAATAACAAAATCGCTGTGCGATTTTGTAATTTGACTTTGACTTTCAACTTGATTTTGACTCTTACATTGAATTTTTAATTTTAATTTCGATTTGATATTCAGTTCGATCTTCATTTTTTCTTTAACTTTAAAGATTATTTTGATTTTGAAAGTCAAAGTGAAAGCCAACGTCAAAGTTAAAATGAAAATTAGAGTGAAATTGAATCTCAAATTCAAAATCGAAGCGAAAGTCAATGTCAAATAATAAAATCACGCCGCGATTTTGTAATTTGATTTTGATTTTCGCTTCGATTTTGACTCTGCGATTAGATTTTTAACTTTAATTTCGATTTGACATTGAATTTGACTTTCATTTTCACTCTAACTTTGACGATTACTTTGATTTTGAAAGTCAAAGTGAAATCCAAAGTCCAAGTGGAAATTAGAGTGAAATTGAATGTCAAAGTCAAAATCGAAGAGAAAATTAAAATTAAATCATAAAATCTCTGATTTTCATTTTGACTTTGGCATTGACTTTCATTTTCACTTTGACTTTGATCTGAAAGTCAGATTGGAATGTTAAAATTTGAAGGCATGTGAGAAACAAAGTTAAAGTGAAAGTTAATGTCAAATTCGGATCGAAAGTCAAAGTCAAATTACAAAATTGCGTTTTTGACAATTTGACTTTGATTTTCGATTCGAATTTGACTCCATTGACCACGACTTTTATTGATTTTTTGTTGTAACTTTGAATTTGAAAATGAAAGTGGGAGTTAAAGGGAAAATGAGAGTTAATTTAAATGTCAAAATCAAAGTGAAAGTCAGAATAAAAATAAAAGTCAAACTTAAAGTCTTTAGAGTCATTCTCAAAGTCAAAATCAAATCGAAAGTCAAAGTCTAATTACAAAATCGTATCCCTGGGGGTTGATTATAAGTAATTTCACTTCATTTCCCAATCAATTTTCATTTTCACTTTTGATATCACTTTCAATTTTTCCTTCCGCTTTTGCTTCCACTTTGAGGATTTGCACTATCAATGCGAATCCTCAAAGTGGATTTCTTGCTACTTTTTAAAAATTAAATTTCGAATTAATTTTAAAAAAGTAGCAAGAAGTAGTTTTAACACTGAAAAAAGTAGTAAAAAGTATTTTTTTCAAAAAATTAATTTAAACGACTAAAAAAACTGTGAAAACTTTATTATTTATCAAAATAATTGAACTTTTGCGAAGAATTTTAATAAAATAATTTTTAAATTATTGAATTGTTTTGTGAGATTTTATTAAAATAGTACATATTGAAAATAATTGAATTTCACCGAAGAATTTCATTATTTGGAAAAATAGTTTAATTCGTGGAAAAAATTTTCTTAAAATATTTGAAAATAATTGAATTTTAGTTATAAAAATTTTTATTTTCACTTTTTTTCAAAAAATTTTGTTTTTTACTTTTATTTTCACTTTCCCTTTCATATATTTTTTTTAATTTCATTTAACTTACTAAATGAAATTAAAAAAAGTTAAATGAAAAAAGAATGTGAAAGTGAAATCGAAAATGAAAGTCTTTGAATTGATAGTAAATATGAAAATAAAATTGTAAATAAAAATATTTCTAAAGTGTAAATTTTTTACAGTAAAAATGAAAATTAATTGAAGTAGAAATGAAAATGAAAGTCAAAATAAAATTACGTAATCAATTATCTGGTAATTTTTTTAGAATCAATGCGCGCGCAACCTTTTACAAATCGTGTTTTTCGCATGATTTTTGTAAGGTTATCGTAACAATTTTTTTTATTCGTAACTTTTCCGCTGCTTCATTATTAATTTTACAAAAAATAAAATATTTATTTCATTCTGCAAAGCACTGTATTAAAAGTTGTTAACATAACCTCACAAAAACCACGCGGAAATCGCGATCTGTGAAAAATTACGTGCGCATATCATGTAACTTTAAGGGTGTGCAAAAATCGTGATAATTCTTTCCTTTAAGGTCATATTATTCAGTTGTTATTTTAAGCAAAATAAAACTAGAACGAAATTCACAAAGGAAAAAATAAAACTTCAGCACCAGAATCGAAAAATATTCCACATTTCGAAAAAAGGATTAGACTCAATTTAATAAAGTTCAAGTCAAAAGCTTCCGATACTCATATAAGCTTAAAGCTTTATACCACATCATAAAAGAAGATCCACTTTATTCTTTTTTTCCCATCATTCCTAGACTAACAGATATTTTCCCTACGAATCATATAGAACTTTTTTCCCAATTCTTCGTCTTTATAAAATATATAACTAATTATAATATTCTCTCTCATAAAATTCAAGTTTATCTTGACTAACAAACTAATGACTATTCAGAGAAAAATGAAAACCATATATAAATACAGTGTATGGTATAGAAAATTGTAGATGTATATATATTTTCAAGCAAGTAAAGATATAGTTTGCGAGTATTAATTAAATGTCAGAAACTAAATTCACTGTAAAATATGAATTTCCGTTAAAGAGCTAGAGCCACGCAGTTATTGAGCTTTAGTGGCTTGAACCGCTAGCCTATAAATGTGTCCCCTCCCCCTTTGCCCCACTCCGCCTACCCACTTGGCGCGCACATGCGTCTCCATTGAAGGGCTGCTGGCAAATGTGCTGCTCTCGAGTGGCAACGCGGTAGCGTCTGTCGTTGCTATGGCCACCGACCTTGTTCGAAGCACTTCTTTGCCGATAAAGAAGGCCGCTGTCCTGTTACCGACCGAAGACATTCAAATTAATACTCATAGCCCTATTACCTATTGCATCGTTCTCACACTTTCGCCAGATACCGTAGAGGACAAATTTTCATTATTACACTACCTGAAGGGAAGTGTTTTCATTATTTATTTCTTTTTTTTCTCCTTTATTTATTTTTTATTTATTTATTCTGATTCAATTTATCTAGTCTTAAAAAGGGTGTATTGATATTAAAAAGAATAAAAAGGGTATCGATTTTTAAAAAATCGATACAATTGGAAATAGAAGTCCTGTCAGGAATGGGTCAGAAAAATAGAAAAAGTGACTATTTTTTACTAGAAAGGCTGTTTTTAGTAGATGTCTGAAGTTTTAAATAGAAACTAGGAAAACTGGCTGCGACTATGCTAAAATTCTCCTAAAACCAGGAATCTAATACTTCGCATAGGCTAAAACTAGATAAACTGTCTAGATCCTTGCTAGAATAGTGTTTCAATTAGAATTTCAATATTCGGTCTAGGCGAAAACTAGTTAAGTCCTTTTATTAGAGGAATTTGTCAGTTTCCATAGTTTTTGTCTAGGTAAACTATATCAAAATTCTCTTTCAATTAGGACTTCGATAGTTTACTTAGACAGAAACCAGGAAAGTTGGCTAAATCCTTCATGAAATGCTACATAAATAAAGGCTTTTATACTATACCTAGTCAGAAACTATAGAAAATCGTTAGGTTCCGGTTAAAATTCTGTTTTTAGAAGACTAATAGTTTGTCTAAGTAGAAACTGGATATTAATAAGGACCTATCTATTTTTTCTAGTTTCTACCAAGGTGCACTGTAGGATTCCTACTTTTAATATAATTTGAGCAAGGATTTAGCCAGTTTTCCTAGTTTCTGCGTAGGCAAACTATTAGGATCCTAATTGAAACTTGATTTCAACTAGAATCTAGCCAGTTTTTGTAGATTTTGCCTAGACAAACTATTAGCGTCCTATTTTAAATAGGATTTTAACAAGGTCTTACCTATTTTCTCCAATTTCAAGGAAGGGATACTATAAAAATCCTTGTGTTTGAATAGGATTTTAGCAAGGATTTAGACAGTTTCTATAGTGTCCCTTGCCAAAAACTAGACAAGGTTGATAGATCTTTTCTGAAATCTTAATAGATCCTAGTTAAAACTTGATTTAAAATGAGGATCTAGAGAGGACCTTGTTAAAAAGGGGAAAAACTGACTGGATCCAAATTAAAAACTAATTTTAATTAAGGATCTAGCAAGAACCTAGACAGAAACTAAGGAGACTGGTACAGCCCAAGTTAAAAACTGATTTAAATTAATAGCCCAGCTAGAACCTAGCCAGAAACTATAAAAAATGTTTAAGTCCTGGTCAGGGCTTAATTTAAAATGAGGATCTAGTAAGAACATTGACAGAAAATAAAAATACTGGTTGGATTCAAATTGAAACCCTATTTAAATCAAAAATCCAGCGAGAACCTAGGCAGAAATTAAAAAAAACTGGTTAGGTCCGAATTAAAACTTGCATTACAGTAGCAATCCAGCAAGAACCTTGCCTGAAACAAAAATACTTGCTGGGCCTAAACTGAAATCTCATTAAAATAAAGGATCTGTCTAGGACCTAACCAGAAACTCAAAAAACTGTCTAGGCCTAAGTCGAAAAGTGTTTTAAAATAAGGATCTATCTAGGACCTAGCATGAAACTGCTTAGGCCTAAGTTGAAAAGTGCCTGGGTGCAAGTTGAAACCTGATTTGAATTAAAGACCCAGATAGAACTTAGCCAGAAACTTAAAAAAACTGGTTAGATCCCAGTTAAAACTTGGCTCAAAATAAGGATCTAGTATAAACTTTGCCAGAAACTGGAAAAAATGTCTGGGCCCAAGTTGAAACCTTTTTTAAATTAAGGACCAAGCGAGAGCCTAGCCAGAAACTAAGAGAACTCGCTGGGCCAAAGTTGAAAACTAATTTAAAATTAAGATCTATCTAGGACCTAGCCAGAACCTAAAAATACTGCCTGGGCCCAAGTTAAAACCTTATTTAAATTAAGAATCTATCTAGGACCTATCCAGAAACGCAAAAAACTAGTTAGGTCTAAGTCGAAAACTGATTTAAAATAAGGATCTATCTAGAATCTAGCAAGAACCTTGCCAGGAACTGGAAAAAGTGTCTGGACGGAAGTTGAAACCTTATTAAAATTAAGGACCCAGCGAGAACCTAGCCAGAAACTTAAAAAAAACTGGCTAGATCCTAGTTAAAACCTGATTCAAAATTATGATCTTACATGACCCTTGCCATTAACTAAAAATACTTTCTCTGGGCCTAATTTGAAATCTAATTTAAAATAAAGATTTCTCTAGAACCTAGTCAGAAACTAGAGAAACTGACTAGGCCCAAGTTGAAAACTAACTTAAATTAAGGCCCCAACGAGAATCTTGACAGAAACTAAAAATATGGGTGGGGCTTAATTAGAAATCTCATTTAAATTAAGGATCCAGTAATGACCTAGCCAGAAACTAAAAAAACTAGCTAGATCCACGACAAATCCCCATTTCAACAAGAAAAAAAAAATTTCCACAAGGGCTGAAAAGAGTAATAAACAAATTACAAAAAAATTTTCAAAAATCGATAAAGTAGATAAAATGAAGACATGAGATATAGAGAACAGGAATTTAAATATAACAGGTTTTTTCTTTCTTTTTGGTTAACAAGGGTATACACAACACCTGTACACAGAAAGGAGAAGAGAGAGGGAAGGACAGAGAGCGAGAGAGAAAGATGTAACCTGTACCATTCTCTCCTGACGATTGTTCCCGATGTCAGTGGGAACGGATGGAAACCAAGAGAAGGAGAGGACACTGGAGTGGTGGGGGAGAGGGGAAATTGAAGCAGACGGCAGCCATGATGCAGAACGCACCAATCAACAGGCAGCTTTATCCCGTTACGCCGTAATGGCTGCAGGGCACCGCCCCATATAAAACCCGGTGGACGTTACGCTTATTGGACACGAAGACGTTAAAAGTTTTATTACAGCCCTGGCAGTTACACCCGCTTTTACCCCACTCTAATTCCCTTTTCCCCCCACGACAGGAGTTTGGTATATGGAAAATCGTAAAACCCGCGCGCGGGCTTCCAGCTTTTTGGTTCTTTTTAAATCTTTCGCTTGCCTAGTGTGCCCCCTGGTTGTCGACCTTCCAAGTTTTCTATTTCTCTCTCTCTCTCTCTTGCGTCTTTAACTACCTGGATGGTTCAATTTCGGTACTGAATGAAGTATTCGAAAGTAATCGTTTAGGAATTGAAAATTGAAATAAACCGTTAGGCTTATTTCAATTTTGGATGTAAACGAGCTACCTAGGCTAGCTTACCTAGCCTGGCCCCTTTTTCAGACAGATTAGGAACTTGTGACCAGACCCGATTTTGGACGAGTAAAGTTTTTTAAAACATCCGTTAACTAAACGCCCGTCAATTTTAACTAGCTAAATCCTTACTAAAATCTGGTTTCAATTAGGACCCAAATAGTTTGCCTAAGTGGAAACTAGAGAGAATATCTAGGCTCTTGTTAAAAGCCTATTCCAAATAGGCTACTAATAGTTAGACTAAGAAGAAACTAGGAAAACTGGCTAAATCCTTGCTCAAATTTTGTAGAAATTAGGATTCCTATAGCACTCTAATAGTTTTATTAGACAAAAACTATAGAAACTGAGTAGATCCCAACTAAAATAAAGTTTTAATTAGGCCCCTAATAGTTTGCCTAAGCAGAAACTACAAAAAATGTCTAAACTTTTTCTGAAATTGTATTCAAACTAGGGCCCCTATAGTTTCCCTTGATAGGAACTTAAAAAAAGGGTAGGTTCCTATATACCCTTTATAGGGTATAGGCAAACTATAAGGATCCTAATTGAAACTAAATTTTAGCTACAGAATCCAGACAGTTTTTATAGTTTTTATCCAGATAAACTGTTCGAGTCCTAATTAAAATAGGATTTTAACAAGAGCCTATCTATTTTTTCCTTGAGTTTGAATAGGATTTCAGCAAGAATTTAGAACGTTATTTAGTGTGCCTTGCTAGAAACTAGACAAGGTTGTTAGATTTTTGCTGAGATCCTTAGGGCTCCAATAATTTGCTTGTCAAAAAATTTTAAAAACTGGCTAGGCCCAAGTTAAAACCTAAATTTAAAAAAGGACCTAGCCAGAAACTAGACAAACTTGCTGGGCCTAAGATTAAATCTAATTAAAATTAAGGATCTATCTAGAATCTAGCCAGGAACTAAAAATACTGGCTAGGTCATACTTAAAACGTGATTAAAAATAAAAATCTAGCAAGAGCTGTGGCAGAAAATTAAAATACTGGCTGGGTTCAAATTGAAACCCTATTTAAATTAAGGATCCAGCGAGAACCTAGCCAGAAATTTAAAAAAAAAAACTGGTTAGGTCCGAGTTGAAATCTGATTTAAAATAGTGATCCAGCAAGAACCTTGCCAAAAACTAAAAATACTAGCTGGGCCTAATCTGAAATCTTATTAAAATTAAGGATCTATCTAGGACCTTGCCAGAAACTTAAAAACTGGCTAGGCCTAAGTCGAAAACTGATTTCTCAGTGTTCCTAATAATTTCTACTTCACTGTTAACTTTTAAATGTATCAAATTGAATTGAATTGATACCAAAAATGTGGATCAAATAAAAAATTGTTCCAAAATTTTGTAACCAATTTGATCTACTTCAGTATTAATTTAATACTGATAAGGAAAATTTTTTAGTATAACTATTCGGATTTTAATTAAAACTAAATTTTAAGTAGGATTCAGACAGTTTCTCTAGTTTTTGCCCAATCAAACTATTAGAGTTCTAATTGAAACAGGATTTTAATCAGGAACTATCATTTATTTTTCCTATACTAAAATAGAGTTTTAATTAGAATCCTAATAGTTTGCCTAAGCAGAAACTATAAATCTGTCTAAATCTTTGCTTAAATCGTATATTAAAACAAGGGCTCCTACAGTTTCCCTTGATAGGAACTTTTAAAAAAGGGTATAGGTTCTTGTCTATATCCTATTTCAATTATGACACAAACAGTTTATCTGGACTAAAACTATAAAAACTATCTGGATCTGAGCAAAAGATTTACTTTAATTAGGATCCTAATAGTTTGCCAAGACAAAAACTATGGAAACTGGCTAAGCACTTTTTTAATTAGGACTTTGATAGTTTACCTAGACAGAAGTTAAAAACATGGAAGCTGGCTAAATCCTTCATGAAATGCTACATAAAAATAGGCTTCTATAGTGTGCCTTGTCTGAAACTGGAGAACATACCTAGGTCCCTGTCAATATTCTGTATTTTTAGACACGAATAGTTGGCCTAAGCAGAAACTCATTGTATTCTTGCTAAAATTCTATTTCAATCAGGACAATTAGTGCCTGCTTAGACTAACTGTTAGGATCCTAATTGAAACTAAGTTTTTGTTCGGATCTGACCAGTTTTTAAATTTTTTGCGCAGACAAACTATGAGGGTTCTAATTGCAGTAGGATTTTAACAAGTGCCTACCTATTTTTTTCCAGTTTTCTGGCAAGGCAACTACAGAAGCCATTGAGTTTGAATAAGATTTGATCAAGAATTCAGACAGTTTCACTAGTTTTTACTTAACTTAAATCCTATTCAATCTCAAGGGATTCTGTAGGCCTTGCTAGAAACTGGAGAAAATGGCTAGGCTCTTATTAAAAGCCTATTTATATTAGTAGGACTCTAACAGTTTGTCTGGCGAAAATCTTTAAAAAATGGCTAGATCCTACAGCTAAAATCTAGTTTCATTTAGAATCCTAATAGTCAGCCTAAGCAGAAACTAGAAAAATAGACTAAATCTTTGCTCAAATTTTTGTGAAAGTGGGACTCCTATAGTTCGCCTTGTCAGAAACTAGAAAAAATGGATAGGAGCTTTTTAAAATCGTGTTTGAATTAGAACTCGAAGAGTTTGTCTTTGGGCAAAAATTAGATAAACTGACAGACTAGATTACTACTATTATACAGTCTAAATTAGGACCCAAATAGTTCGCCTTAGCAAAAACTAGATAAACTGACTAGACCCTTGCTAAAATCCACTTTCAATACGAATTCCACTAATATGCTGAAGCAGAAACTACGAAAACTGACCAAATAATGACTAAATCTTTATCAAAATCCTATTCAAACTAAGGCGTCTTTTAAAGTTTTTCTAAGGATATTCAAATTGAGACTAAAAACGAATCAAAAGTGTTGCGAAGCAACATTTTGATTCGTTTTTTGTCTCAATTTGATATCCTTAAAAACTGTGATTGTAAAAGCCTCGTCCAAAACTAAGAAAACTGACAAAATCTCTTCGAAAATTCAACTTAAAGTAAAGTTTCTTCTTCTCCTTCAGAGACTAAATGATTCTTTATCAACAATCATTTCCTAGCACAATTCTTAAATTTATTATAATTCACGCAAATTAAGAAATAAATGTCAAGTGAATTTGAAGATAATTTTTTTAACTATATAACTACTTTGTTTACAGTAACGGATCCAATTATTATAATGATATATGGTATGAATGTGACCTTGACAATAGTTACGCAAACTAAATTATATATCCATATTCTCGGAATTATTATGTAATTTAATTTACCGTTAAACCTATGCATTATAAGCGAGCTTGACATCGGATAATGATTGAAAATTATTTTTCTTTTTTCGACACACTCTTCATTGTTTGCGTTTCAATGATAATGATAATAATGATAGTATTACTTTGTGAATGGAGATTTCACGAGAAATTCCACGAGTTATTCTTTATCAGATTTTCCTTCAAAACCTTGCGCGCCACTATATATTTTGCGCCTTGTTCATATTTATAACATTCATTAGACCGTGAAAAGCATCATTATAGAGAATTTTAATGTCATTACGTTGTGCAAAATAAACGCGATCGAAAACCAAATTTTTTATTTTGAATAAGTAATTAGCAAACCTGGCGGAAAAGTAGAATAAAAAAACACAGGAATACCAACCAGAGTTTTATCGATAGTAACAAATTAATTCTAAAATGGATCAAATTATTATCAAAAATTTGAATCAATTTTTTATTTCATCCACTTTTTTGGTATCAATTTGTTACTTTTAAGTTAAGAGTGAAATGAAGAGTAACAACCAAAGTATAAATAACACAAATAATAAGCAAAGTAAATATTAAAAACCAAAGTAAACAACAAAAACCAAAATAAATAATAGAAGGTAATAAAAAGAAAATAACAAATAAACAATAACAAAAATGTACCTAAATAATAATTAAAAGCAAAATAAACAAACACGTTTTGTTTTCTAATCAGTATATTGAGTTAAAAATAAAGTATAATTCATTAAGCTCAGTGCAATATTTTTATACACCTGTATATATTCACAAAAGAAGACGCCCCCACAGGTTCATGAAAATAATGTCGGCATTTACTTTTCTTTTGCTTGTTATCATGTTTATATATATGTAGCATGTACTCAATAAACCGCGATAAGCACACTATGGTGATCAGACGGCGAACTAGACTTGCTAATGACTTCTTGGCACGAGTGCTTGCATGACGTCACGCCATTCCCCCTGAAGCTTTTTCAAAGAGCACGTTCCCATTGATTATTGAGTGCTGGCGTAGAAAAAAAAATAATGATAATAATATTAACGAGCTGCCTATCAAGCATACTGACAGATCACTTCACTCAACGATTAATAAATTTTCAGTTTCTAAAAGCTTCTCCCTGATGGTATAGCAAAAATATTAAAGATTTATAAACTGAATTCGTTTTTGTACAAGTCGGTATCATCTTGACACAAAAATTTGTGTACTTTCTGAATTAGTAGTTAAAAAAATACGACTTACTAATTGAATTAGTTGTTTTCTACTAAAAAATATTTGTTTTACTAAAAATTCGTCAAAACTTGTCAAAAATTGTCAAAATTTTAACTAATTCAAATTAGTAAACGAATCCGCACTGTTTTCATTAGTAGAAAACTAGTAATTCGGATTTAGAGAGTAAAGATTGCTTTATTGTACAACCGGAGATAATTTTATTTTCTACAACTGGTAAAATAAAAATAATCATTTTGTATACAAATAATGTAACTGTACTTACAGAACAACTAAAGAAAATATTTTCGTTATCACAGTTTTTTTGAAACTATCAAATTGGTACCAAAGTGGACCAAATTGATACCTAAAATTTAAATCACTTTTTGATTTAATCCGTATTTTTAGTATCAGTTCGTTGCTATTTGATACTTTTAACTCAACATATTCTAAAATAAATTTTTACTTGTTTTATTAGTTCCAGAAAATAATTTAATGGAGAATAATATTCTAAAATTCAAATTAATAATTTAATTCATAGTATAAGGTGTTAACTTGTAGATAAACAATTCGACAGCGTTCAAAATTCTTACTCCATGAATAAATAATTGAAAATTCTCTTATATAATTATTTGTAAAAGTTATTCTTTTGTGAAAAATTTTTCACTGAAAATATAGTTTTAAGAATATCTTTAAGAATATTTTGTCTGAACTTTTTGATTACAGCGAAAAACAATATTCTTTTTTTAAGCGGATTATTTTAATGCATATTTTCCGCTAAAAAAGCGTCCTCTTATTTCAAAAGGATTATTCTCTACTAAACAGTATATTTAAATTGAAAGGAAATACACTCTCCGATAAAGAGTAATATTTTTAATCCAAGAATAAAATTTAAGAATATTTTAGAAGCTAGGAATTTTCCTCTCAAAAAAAGAATAATTTTTGTTCGGTATAATTTTGAAAATTTATGGCACTTAAGTTTATACTAATACTATATCATTCAATATACAAAGTTGAATTTAATAGGAAAAAAGATAATGAATTAATTTACACACTATTTAAGAAATTGTTTCTCTGTTACAAAAAAAACTAATATTGTAAAAGTTAATAAATAATTTGAATTCAGGTAGTTTAGAATATTATTCTTCCTTTTTCCATTTAAAATTAATAATAAAGCATGTATTAAAAATTATTTCAGAATATTTTATAACAAAAATCCTTTTTTTAGTTTTTTAAAAGTTTATTTATATTTTTCGTACAAAATGTTAATTTTCATTTTACTAGTTGTTCAAAATAATAATATCTACAGTTGTGCAATATAACAATATTGATAAAATTTTTTTTTTGTCAAAATGATACCAACAGTAAAATATCAGGAATAAATTTTATTATAATGTTTATATTTAATATGTTTATATTATTTATAATTATTATTTATTAGTTATTATAATCATTAATTATAACTCCGAGTCAATTTGTCTCGGAACTCTCTAAATTTTAATTAGTAAAAATATTTACTAATTTGAATTAGTGACTGTATGCTTTTGAATTAGTAAATTTTACTAAAGAATTAGTACAAATTACTATTTATTAGCAAAAATTTACTAATCCAAAAGTAAAAAGTCAGTCACCTAATTTAAATTAGTAAACATTTTTACTAATTTAAGAGAGAGTGGTCGTTAATCTCAAAGTTTTATTTATAATGAACACTACTGAATGATAAAGTAAAAAAGTTACATTAATCAATTTAATTTAATGCAAAAACTAATTAAAGTGGTTTTTAAAGTTTATTTCAAAATTAATTGTATGTTTTGTATTTTATAGTTAAGAAAAAGAATGCATTTTTTTTTAAATTCCTTGAAATTGATTTTTAAATCTTTTTTTTTATTTATAAATAAATACCACTTTATTAAATTTAAAGAGAGTGTAAATTAATAAATAAGTTAAAAATTTATTATATGAATTTTTTTTGGTTTTATTTAATTTTTTATATTCATTTTCTGTAGACGATTATTTAATATTTTTATTGTATATTTTTATTGTATTAATATTTAAGTATTTAATTAAATTTAAGTATTAATATTTAAAATCGATTAAAAATTTGAAACATTGCAAAACAAAAGTTTTTGATAGAAAAAAAAAATATTCTCGTTTTGGTTTCGCGCGTCCACATGTGGCAAGTAGTTTGATGAGACATGCGCTCAGTAAGTCCCACTATGCAACGACGCTACTACTTGGCGAGTATATAATTATGGCGCGCGGCTATCTCTCTCTTTCTCTCTCTCTCCTTCTCAAAAGGAAATGTTTACCTTCACGAAAATTACAATATTCTTTCTAACAAAATAATTAAAATTTTCTTTCGATTTTTTTTTTAAATCAATAAACATTTTTTAGTTGATCGAGTAAATTCCAAAAGATCAATCAGTTCAATAATTTTGTGTTCTCAACCTTTTAAAGTAATTTTTTTTCTATAATAATAATAAGGCTTATAAATATTAAGTTATTCAACTTTATTTAAAATCCAGTCAAAGAGAAAATCAAGAAACATAAAATTTAATGAAACAGTAACTAAAAAATTAACTAGGGCAGTAACTAATCAATTAAATAAATAATTAATTAAAAAGATAGTTAAAAAATTAAATAAAAACGTAACTAAAAAAATAACTAAATATTTAGGTAACTAAAAAAGAAGTTAAAAAATAAAATAAAAACGTAACTAAAAAATTAATTAAGTAACTAAACAATGGACTAAAAAATAAATACAAAAAACAGCAAATAACAAAATTCATAATAGTTTTAAAATAGAGTAATAAATGAAATAAATAATTTTCAACAAAATAAGAACTTAAAAGTCCAAAAAGTATATACAGAACAAGTAAATAGTAAAATATATAAAATTAAGAATAAATCTATATTTAAATATTTTGAATAATATTTAAATATTTTGAATCTATATTTAAATATTTTAAATTAATATTTAAATATTTTGAATCTATATTTAAATATTTTGAATCTATATTTAAATAATTTGAATTAATATTTAAATATTTTGAATTAATATTTCAATATTTTTAATCTGTATTTTCAATATTTTTTAATACACGAAATAAAAACAATGTTAAGTTGACAATCTGACTGTTAATATAGAAATAAAAAATTTATTTAATTTTCCTAATAATTTATATTTGTCACGATAACAATAAATTTAACAATAAATTTGTTCAGTCAATAAATACAATGGAAAACATTTTTTTTTTATTTAAATAATCCATTTCTTGTCCATTATCAAATAAATATTTACCTGAACTAAATAATAATTTAATTGATTTAATTAAAATGTATTCAGATCATTCAAGACTTGTTTCAAATACTAAAATTATTGGTTCAAATAAAATTTATTTTATTTAAATTAAAATAATTTGATTCAAGTAAAAATATATTTTATCCATATAAGTAATTGGAAGATATATTTCAATAAAAATTCATTTAGATCAATAAAATGGCATTTTTTCAAATGCTAAAATTATTGGATCAAATAAAATCCATTATTAATAAATAAAAAGGAATAAAAATTATTTGATTCAAGTAAATATATATTTGATAACAGCCAAGTAATTAGAAGTCATATTTAAATAAAAATTAATTTAAATCAATTAAATGGTATTTGTTTTAAATACCTACTAAAATTATTGGTTCAAATAAAATTAATTTTATTTGATTTTATTATTTTATTATATTTGAATAAAAATTATTTGATTCAAGTAAATATATATTTGATAATAACCAAGTAGCCGGTTATTTGAATGAAATAAATTTTTTTTTAATTTAATGTTCTGACAACAAACAAAAATTTAGATAAAACAAATTTAGATATATTGTTTGTTCATACATTAGACAAACATGTTAATATTCTTATCTACAATTATCTAATTACCTACATCACAATGTAAACAATACAGAGAAAAAATTTGTTACTTTGACAATTAAATTAAATATAAAAAAAAATTCTATTAAATATAGAACTAAATTTATTTTATCCTAACAGTTTCAAACAATAAAATTAATGTTTTGAAAAACATTTTGCGAAATGTGCTAAACCGACAATTTTTCAAAAACATTCGAAAAAAACAAAAAGAAAAATATATCCCATTCTCATATTTATAAAAACAAATTAAATATTAGTATAGAATAAATTCCACACTCACCAATAAGTGAAAAATTATTTCCATGAACTTTCAACACAAAATAAAAAAAACTAAAAGCGAAATATCCATGTGAACAATTTATGCACAACAGCACTATCGACACTGTAAACAAATTTAAAACCATTTTTCATAAAATGAAACATTGTCAATAAACATAACCTCTTAAACTTCTCTGATTCAAACGAGTAAATATTCTCGCGACTAAATACACAGCATGGTTGGTGAGAAAAAAAAACATGGAAGACATGCGAGTTTTTTTTCTCGGATAAAATTCAGAAGATAATCGTAAACACCGAATAGAAACACAAAATTTTTGCAGTTCAAGAATACGGAAACTAGTACAACACACGAGAAGAAAAAAAAATGAGTTTTATATTAAAATTTCCAATGAAATGTAAAGAAAAAAAGAAGTATGCAAAGGAAGGAAAGGCAGCGACATCGCGGATAGCCGGGCGACCATGTGCTTCCTGTAACAAGGCAACTTCACTGCGCTTGCGTTTCTAAAGTCTGACCCTACGTCACTCTCTTCTATCGTTTCCCCTCGCAACATGCGAGAGATGGATACGACATAAAACCCCGTGCAGTCAACTGTTACAACCCCCAGAGTTATTCGTGTAGGTGGAGAGAAGAGAGAACCAAGAGAGGGAATTCGCAGAAACGAGAGAGTGAGAGGAATGGAGCTTCAAATACTAAAACTTTGTGTTTGTGTCTACATACGTATATATATGGATGATGCTTTGATGATGAGGTTAGGGTTCGCTTCAATGATGGCGATTATGACTGTATACGTAAGGAACACTTTTTTATATCTGGTTTATCAACACTCACATCTTCACACATTGTTGAATCAGTGATGAGAGCAGAAGGAGTTTATTTTGCGAGAAACAAGATTTTTTGGGGGATATTTAGTGGTAAACGAGTTCTCTTTAGTATGCTGACTAAATACATTCGTATGGCTAACACAAGTAACGGTAACTTTTTCGAATTAATATTCAGAGTGATACCAAGTTTGCTCTTTTGAAAACCGAGCATTTGTTCCCTTTTTGTGAAAAGAGAATGACTCTGTAAAAAATTTAAGGAAGAAACATCAAGTGTTTGGAGTTAAGTTTTGCGATTCGAGTTTCAATTTTATTTGACTCAAATTCAAAAATTTAAAGAGTGAAGGAAGTTTACCCATTAGCTTCTTATGGGAACCTTCTGATTCTTAAGGTTTGGCAGAAACATCACCGAAAAAAACTGACGATTCCTCTTCGTTTACAGCATTTTTTCCTCTTACATATGGTCACTAAATTTTTCCTTTCCAATTGAGAGGATTTTCCTCTTTTATATTTTCTATTAAATGTCACTTTTCAAACAGAAGCTGCGTTCAGAAAAACAAAAAACACTTTAAAAATCTTCTTTCTATAGAAAGATTTATAATCTTTTAATCTATAATTTTAATTTATAATCTTTTAATTTATACTATAGTATAAATTTTTTTTAATTTAAGAGGAATAATTCCAATCAAAGAAGAAAGATTAAAATTTATCTTTTAGTTAAAAAACTTCCAAATATAAACAAAAATTCCTCTTTTTTGTAGATAAATATTCGTATATTGAAAATAAAATGTAAAAATAATTGTTAAGCGGAATTTTCTTCTCACTTTAAGATTTTATTTTTTTTAGGTGAATACTCAGGGTGACCAAACAGAAAAAAAATTATTTGATTCAAATAAGCGATTAGGTACTTGACTATCATCAATTAAATGGTATTTGAACCAATAATAATTCCAGTAGTTGAAGCAAATATGGATATTGAACCATTTAATTGACTCGAATAAATATTACTTGATTCAATTAAATATTTAATTGATAATAGTCAAGTAATCCATTATTTGAATCAAATAAATTTTTTTCCAGTGCACTTTTTTCATAAATAAAATTTTCGGTCATAAAGAAAAACTCTTAAAAATTATTTTCAATATTTCAGGTCTCAATTATTTTCTGGAAATTTCAACAAAAATTCTCTTCTATATTCTAGTTTAAATACTTTAAATATTTTTTGAGAAAGTTCCTTAAAAATTCAATTATTTCCAAAGAAGCTCACTTAAAACTAACATAATTCTAAAATCCATTTGTTTACAAGACAGTTTTAGAAAATTTCGAAAACTGATTTGAAAAATTTTCAATTAAATATATATTTAAAAGTATAAAAAATTATAGTCATTCTTTGAAAGGAAATCAATGGTCGGAAAATAAAATCAGTCAGAAGATATTCTAACCTTTTTTCGATTTTTTCTTTTCTTAAAAATTGATAATTTTTAAAATCCAAACCATAATTTTGTAAAAAGTATGTTTTGTATCTAAAAAAAAATTGCTGAATGAAAAAAATTGATTTTTACAATTTTTGATGCATTTTTTTAAAAAAGACGTCTTTAGGTTGGAAATGCTGAAAAAATACGATTGTTATTCAATTTTTTATATGGAAATTCACTTGTTTATTTTTCTAACTAATTTCAAATCATAATTTTATCATAATTGTTTTATATTTTTTTTTATTTTAAAAAATTATGATCTAAAATAAGTTAGAAAAATAATCAAGTGAATTTCCACATAAAAAATTTAATAATAATGGTATTTTTAGCATTTTCAACCTAAAAACAATGTTTTTTTCAAATAAAATACTTCAAAAATTGTAAAAATCAATTATTTCATTCGGTAATTTTTTTGTAGATACAAAAACATATTTTCTATAAAATTAAGGAGGGATTTTTAAATCTATCAATTTTTAAGAAAAATAAAAATCAAAAAAGGGTTAGAATATTTTCAGACCATTAATTTCCTCTCAAAAAATTACTATAAAAATAATGTAATGGAAAATTTAAATCTTTTTTTTGACATAGCCCTTTTTTCTACTTTGTTCAAATATTTACTAATTCAAATTTAGAGAATACGTTTTTTGTTAATACTATTGCAAAAAAAAATTATAAATTAATTCATTTTTCACTATTTTATATGTGATATTTTTTCCTATTTTAAAAAATAACATTTTTAATAAAATTTTACATAAATTTTTATATTACTTTCTGTATTTTTTTTAACTTTTTATAATTTTGAATTTGAAACATAATTTAATTTTTGCTGAGAACTATATTAAAATTTTCGAAAGTAATTTAATTGTTTTGAAGAATTTTATGAAAATGTGAAAATAAATAAATTCTTTTGAGGAATAGAATTAAAATTGTATAGAAAAAATTAATTTCTTATGATTGAATTTTTTCAAGAAATTTTATTAAAATTATATTGAAAATAATTGAATCTCGTGCGGAGAATTTTATTAAATTTTTTGAAAATAATTGAATTGTTTGAAAAAATTTTATTAAAATTGAATTTGTTTTTAATTTTGAACCTGAAATAATTTAACTTTTGCTTAAAATTTTTGAAAATAATTTAACTGTTTTGAAGAATTTTATAGAAATTTTGGAAAAATATTTTAATTCATTTGAGGAATTCAATTAAAATCCTAATGAATGTAATTAAATTCTTTCGAGAAACTTGATTAAAATTAAATTGAAAATAATTGAATTCTTGTAAAGAATTTTATTATATCTTGTAAATTCTTGCAAATTTTTTCGACGAATTTAATTAAAATTGTATTGAAAATAACTAAATCTCGTGCGAAGAATTTCATAAAATTTTTTTAAAATAATTCAATTGTCTTAAAGAATTAAAGTTGAATTCTTTTAAATTTTATTTCTGGAATTATTCAAAAATTGAAGAGGATTTTCGAAAATCAAAAATTTTGTAATTTACATAATTATAATAAATTAAATAGACATTTTTTCTAGTTATTCATATATCATTTATATAAAAATCAAAAGCGCAACTTTTATTAAATTCAATTATTTTTTAAATTTAATTTTAGAATTTTTCGCGGATTAAGAATTATATAATTATGAAAGAAGATTAATTTAAATTAATTAATTTAATTTTTAAATAAAATTATTCGCAAAATTATTTAAAATAAATTCAATTTCAATTCTGTAAAGTTCAATTATTGTTAGAATTTAGAAATAGAAAGAATTTAAAATTAAATTGAATATTTTCTTCTTTTCAGAAGTTTCTTATGAATTCTAGAAGTTGGATATTTTTCCAGTACTTTTGATAAAATTTCCTAACATTTCCCTGAACTGTGGTTCAAAAAAAAGTTTTGAAATGAACGAAATATTTTTTGTTAAAAATATATTCATAGATTATTGATTACAATTCAAATTAAAAACTCAAATTTTACATTTAGAAACATTATAATTAATCTGCTTGATAGTGACGTAAAATTATAGTAATAAAAATTTAATTTGAAGAATAAATAAATTTCGTTTATTTGAATGCTTAAAACTTTAACTTCCAAAATTAACACTAAAACAGAGGCTGCGTTAACAGAAAATGCGATGCGCATGGCTAAAATTAGATCCAAGTGACTGAAACAATCAGTATTTACCCAGCGATTGGGCAAAATTACACAGAATTATATGATTGTACTCTAAAAGAAATTTTATGCAAGCAACATTTGTAAATTAATGGTGGGAAATATGTGACAAGAAATAATCACAAATCATTCACTTGTGTGAAAATGATTGTAGGAAAATAGTATGAATGAATTAAATAAACAGAAATTCAACCGAATTAAATTAAAAGACAAACTAATAAATTGTTATTACTGTAGTAATAATGATTACAAATAAACAAATTACAAATTACAAATAAACAAAACTACTGTTTTTTGACTAGAAATTAGTCAAAACGTTTATTAATTTATTTAACGATCGAAAATTTTTTTGCTATTTCATTAGTCAAAAATGACACTAACTCAGATTTAGAGAGTAATACTCAACAATAAACAGAAGTATATATTTTAACGGAAAAGTATAGTAGCTTTTGTCTAACAGCAAATTTTATGCATGAAATAAAATAAGATTTATGAAATCGCAAAAGTGATTTATATATTATATGAAAGACGAGGTCCTTGGACTTTACGGGATAAATAAATAGGACAAACAATCGCGTTGTTAGAATTTTATACACATTTGCAGCAAGTGCTGACAGAAATCTCCGATTCTGCGTCGTGATGAATATTCTTTAACGCATTTTAGTATATTTTCGCAATTTATGAACACACCTTAATGCTAATACATCAAGTGATCTAAAGAACCAATAACTGTCGCATATATTTTCACAAAATTGAACAACGTTTACGTTTTTCGCTCTTTAATATAATAATCGCTCATAAGATCTATTCTTAAATCCATCATTTTGGGCATGTCTTGCACACATTTTTTGACGTTTACGATAAACTTTCACTTTATCAGACTTCGCACTCGATAATTAATTTAAAAAAAATTTTTTTAATTTTTACTTTAGCTCGTAAAGTAGCTTTTAAACTAAAAAAAAGTAGTAAAAAAGTAGCTATCGAAAAATTAAACTTGACGACCAAAAAAACTCGTTTTAGACACTTCACAGAACTAACAAAAATTCCATTCTATTTTATTTTCCTGACTTTTTTATAATTTTCATCAAAAATATTTACTTTTTTCTTATTCTGCTAGTAAATTGAATTCCTGCAACGAATTTTATTATTCATGAAAGAATTTCAATACTTATAAAAATAATTTAAATCTTGCGAAAAATTTTATAAAGATTTTTAAATAATTGATTTCTGTAGACTAATTTTATGCAAATTATAATTTAAATCATTGAATTCCAGAGAAATTTTTATTATTTATGAAAATAATTGAATTCTTACTAAGATTTTTACAAAAAAAATTTTAAATAATTGAATTCTGTTTGGAAATTTTATGAAAATAGTAGATATTGAAAATCATTGAATTGCGAAAAGTTTTTAAAAACAATTAAATTTTACAAATAATTCTATTAAAATTTTTGACAATAATTGAATTTCTGTGCAATATTTTATTAAATTTTTTTGAAAATAATTGAATTTTCGGGAATAATTTTGTTATTTATGGACGTAATTGAATTCTTGCGAAGAATTATTTATATTTTTGAGGAATTGAAATTAAATTTTTAGGAATAATTACATTTTTTGAGCAATTTCTGTGAAATTGTATTAAAAATAATTAAAATCCTGCAATGAATTTTATTATTTATGAAAATAATTGAATTATTGCAAAAAATGTTATTAAAATGCCTCAAAATAATTGAATTTTAGGGAATAATTTTGTGATTTTTAAAAATAATTGAATCCTTGTGGAAAATTTTATTTGGGAAAATAATTGAATTCTTGGAAAGAATTTTATTAAAACCTAAAAGAATAGTTGAATTATTTCAAAAAAATTTAATTAAAATTGTATTTAAAATAATTGATTTCTTTCGAAAAATTTTATTAAAATATTTGAAAATAATTGAACTCCTGTGAAAAATTCTAATATTTCTGTAAATAATTGAATTCTGCCAAAGAATGTTAAAAAAAACGTTCTTTTAAATAATTGATTTTTTCGAGGAATTGAAATTAAATTTTTAAGAATAATTACATTTATTGAGCAATTCTTGTAAAATTGTTTTAAAAATAATTGAAATCCTGTGAAAATTTTATGATTTATGGAAATAATTAAACAGTTCAGTTGCTAAGAATTTAATTAAAATTTTCAAAAATAATTGAATTCCTGAGAAGAATTTTATTATTTACGAAAATAATTAAATTATTGCGAAAAATTGTATCCAAATTTACAAAAAAATTGAATTTCAGTGAAAAATTTTGTTATTTATGAAAATAATTGAATGTTTCAAAGAATGTTATTAAAATGCCTCAAAATAATTAAATTTTCGGGAATAATTTTGTTATTTATCGAAATAATTGAATTCTTTCCAAGAATTATTTAATAATTGAATTCTTGGGAAAAATTTTATTAAAACCTAAAAAAATAAGTGAATTATTTCAAAAAAATTTAATTAAAATTGTATTTAAAATAATTGATTTCTTTCGAAAAATTTTATTAAAATATTTAAAAATAATTTAACTCCTGTGAATAATTCTAATATTTTTGTAAATAATTGAATTCTTCCAAAGAATTTTAAAAAAACATTCTTTTAAATAATTGATTTTTTCGAGGAATTGAAATTAAATTTTTAAGAATAATATTACATTTTTTGATCAATTCCTTTAAAATTGTATTAAAAATAATTGAAATTCTGCGATGAATTTCATTATTTATGAAAATAATTGAATAGTTTCAAAGAATTTTATTAAAATTTTCAAAAATAATTGAATTCCTGAAAAGAATTTTATTATTTATGAAAATAATTAAAAAATTATTGTTAAAAATTTTATTAAAATGTTTAAAAAGAATTGAATTTCAGTGAAAAATTTTGATATTTTTGAAAATAATTGAATTCTTCTTAAGAATTTTATAAACATTGTTTTAAATAATTAATTTTTTCGAAATATAATAAATATTATGAAATTTTCATTTTAAATAATTGAATTCTTGTGGAAAAGTTTATTTGTAAAAATAATTGAATTTTTCGATTAATTAATTTAAAATAGTATTAAAAATAATTGAATTTCTTCGATGAGTTTTATTATTTATGAAAATAATTAAATTCTTGCTTAGAATTTTATAAAAAATTTTTTTAATAAATTGAATTTCCATGAGAAATGTTATTATTAGTGAAAGTATTTGAATTATTGCGAAGAATTGTATAAAAATTTTATTAAATAATTGTTTTTTTCGAAATTTTTTTGAAAATGCAATTCTAAATTAATTGAATTCCTGCGGTATTATTTATGAAAATAATTGAATTTTGGATGGATTTTATCAATTTTTTTTAAATAATTGAATTCTTTTGCGAAATTTTATGAAAATAAATTTTTTTTTATTAAAAATTATTGAATTTTGAATATATATTGAAAATAATTGAATCGTTTTAAAGAATTTGATTATAATTTTTGAGAATATTTTTTTGATTTTTAGTATTAGCGAATTTAAAATAGTGGAAATGTAAAGAAAACAGACTTAGTAGCTTTTAGTGGCTGATTGACAAAAAAAATTCTTCCATATTCCAAAAAACAGTCGAAATAAAATGGTTCAAAATTCTGGTCGAAAGGAGAAAAAATAAAAATTCAGAACCTGTCTCTGCGCATTCGGTGCGTGGACATCGCGATGACATTGTAGGGAAAAGAAAATAAAGAGTTGAAAAATACGTATACAATTTAAAGAGATCAGACGGAATTCCCAGAAGGTTTTTTATTTCATTTATATGCATATATTGTAAGCTGCATAACATTATAAGGAGTTCGCCAATAAAGAGGCACAGAGAAAGAGAATTCTCTATTTGTAAGGATTGCGATTTGCATATAAGATATAAACGCGATAAGGGCATAAATTCCCATAGGGGGCTGCATAAATGTTGTAAAAGCTCTTGTCACAAACAATCTTGAGGAATATCACGTCTCTCTCTCTCTCTCTCTCTCACTCTCTCTACAAACTTGTGCTCATATGTATACATATGTATATGCAAATGCACATGTATTTCCCTACTCTATATGTCAATTATGTTTTTTTTTCAAGTTTACAAGGAAACCTCTTGAATATATACTTTGTTGCGCTTGCATTAATGAGCAAAACAGTAGGATGATATCAGGTTTTTCATCAATTTATACACACACACAAACTTGTGTGTAATTTTGTATAAATTTCTCAAGTTGTCATATCGTGAATTGAGTTATAAAATCGTGCTTTTAAATGCAGCTTATTTCTGATAATTAATTAAAAAAAGTTAATTATCACTAAAAAAAAAAGTTAAAACCACGCTCCCAAGAAAGGTATACCTAAGAAGCAAAACCAAGGTATCCAGCAAGGATTGAGAAAAAAATTCCCTGACTTTTCTCTAACCATATTATTTCTGCTTTTCTAAGACAAAATTATGGTTAATAACACATTTAACAATAAGTTAATATCGAATGAGAGTAACAAATAGTAATAAAAACCATTTTCGTCTTGTCAAATTACAAAATTTTTTAATTCCCAAAAAATTTAATTTTAATTTTAATTTTTTTTCTAAATTTATACAAAATTTTCTTGACTTTGAATGAAATTCGCTAACTTTTCACTGACCAAAAAAATTCCCTGACTTCCTTGACGAATGGAAAGCAAGAAAAAAAATTTAGGTTATGTTCATGACTGTTATGATTTAAAGCAGGATTTAAGTCAAAGACATTCTTTCCGTTTTAATCCATATTTAAGGTCATGTAACATCGAGAGATAATTTTTTTTCAAAACGGTCGATGTGTTATCTGAAAGAACTATTTTTCCCCTTTAAAATGTATTTTTAAGTTTTAAAAAATCTTTATCTTCCTCTGAGTTATCGTCATTTGAAGTTTTGGAGTTTAGAAAATTTGTCAATATTCGTATATTGAGAAAATTCGCGTAAATTTTTTAAAATATATCCGCCATATTGGATCCGCCATTTTGAAAATTTGATACCAGATTAGTAATCAACGACCTCTAAAACCTTCGGGTAATAAAATTCATTCGAATTTGAGAAGTTTTAAAGCAAGTCCTCCGCCATATTAGATCCGCCATTTTGAATGTTTTAATTTTGACTTAAAATAAGAATTTTAATTGAATCGTCAATAATAACCCTGACAAATTTTTTTTTAACAGGAAAATATGAAACTTTACGAAAAATGAGTAAAATTTATGAAATTTAATAATTTCTAAAAATTACAACTATAACCCTTCCTGAATTCAATTATTTTCTATAATTTTTAACTAAACTTCATCTCTAAATTAATTATTTTAAATAATTTTCTGAAAGTTCTTTGAGAATTCAATTATTTAAATACGAAAATTCCATTTTTATAACAATTTTAACTATCCATGTTTCTTTCTTCAGTTTATTAAGGTATAATATTTTCAAAAAATAAAAATAATCACATTTTTGAAGAATTTTAATAAGCCCAAAAAAGTGAATTTTTATTTGCTTTATTCCACGATAATTAAATCTTAACAAATTATGATAAAAAATTATAAGAATTAAGTAGTTTTTAAAAATTATATAATGAAATTTTTCAAAAACAATAAAATTTTTTAAAAGAGTTTTTGTATTATTTAAAAAAAACTAATTAATTTTTTGATAAATTTTAATGAAATATTTTTTTAATATGATTTTTTTCTCCAAAATGTTAAAAATAATTCTACAATGTTATTATTTTTTGTATGTATTTGAATGTTCGGAAATATGTAATTGAAAGTACAGAAAATATTAAATTTTTAAAAATTAGAAGCTAATTTTCATTAATTTTCATTCTTAAATTTACGTTTAAAGATTTTTCATTAAAATTTTTGATAATTTTATTTTTTTTTTAAATTTACCATAAAATTAGTTGAATTTTTACCAAAATAAGAATGTAAAAATTAGTCAAATTTCGCTGAAAATCAGTTTATAACAACTGAATTATTAATTATTTATCGTTATTAAAAATGTCCTATTAGTAACTGAAATTATATATAATTTTCTTAAGATTTCAAAGATTCAAATGAACGAAATTTTTTTCTGTTTAAATATTTTCAAAAATTAGTATTCCGAGATGAAAAAAAATAATTATATAATAGGTAATAATTTAAGGCTTAACTTAAACTTTTTCTTTACTAAACATTAAATTTTCTTAATATTCAAAATATTTTTGTAAAAAAAATATAAAATACAAAAAGAGTTAAACGAGAATATCGCTATGGATATTTTTGTCTACTTCTTTCAATTCGTATTTTTTTCCAAAATATTAATTTTTATATTAAAAAACTTAATTTTCAATTAAGTAAATGTTTAATTTGTATAATTTTTTCAATTCGGTATGGTAATTTTTGAAAATATTTGAACAAATATTTAATAAATATTTAATAATATTCTAATAATATTAATTATAAAAATATTATTATTAATAATATTTTAATAATATTTAATAATAAAAGAAAAAAAATTCCATTTCAGAAGAATTTCATTTTGGTATTCTTATTTCTGAAAATATTTAAGCACTAAAAAAAAATTTCTTTCAGTGAAATTTCACTGATTTAGAGAATAAATATCCATATCTTGAAAATTTTGTCAAAAAAAAAAACTAATGCAAATCTCATTTCAACATTTGGAACAACTTAAATTTATTCTTGACCCACTGAATTTTACCTTCTACATCCATTTTCCCTATATATATATATATATATATATATTCTATTTTCAGAACTGTTAGAATTTTACAAGCTTAAGAGTAGGAAAAAAAATTTTTTTTTTAGACTCAGACCTATGTACACAAGAACCCAAAAATGAAAATTCAAAAGTGACCCACATTTTCAGGGTGATGAATGTTCAAACTAGAACTAACGAAAGGGCAGTCGGTCGGAATAAAAAAAAATTACCCTCGGCTCCTGAAGAGAAAGTAGGGTATTCTGCACTTTTATGCTGTGTAGTGTGTGTGTTTGATGTTGTGGCTCTTAGGCTAGGAATATTATTGTGCCGGATGTCTTTGATGCTAAAATTAAAAGTTAGACTCCAAGCCGCTTTCTAATTTTTTTTCCATTCGTGTTTCTTAGAACATTTGGGATTCATGAAAAAAAAATCGTCAAAAGCAGCTCAGGAAGATAAATTCATTGGATGAGTTGTTCAGTAAAGTTAAAGTTAGTTTCGAGATGTGAATTTTTAAATTTCGTTGCTATTTCGTTAAGATTTAATTTATTAAGATTCAGAAATTTTTTTTTTTTTTAACTTTTTAAAATACCCTACTTTTGAATTGTTAATAAAATTAATTAAATTGATGCCAAAAATTTGGATCAAGTTTTGATTTGATCCACATTTTTGGTATCAATCCGTTGCAATTTGATACTATTAGGTTAATAGTGTTGCGATTAATTTCTTATTAGGATTAATATTAGGATTAATATTAAGATTAATTTCTTATTAAGATTAATATTAAGTTGTTAGTTTTATTGGGGTTCGTATTTTATTAAGGTTACGATTTTAAGATTAATATTTAATTAGGTTATGTTATTTTATTAATAGGGTTGTTATTTTAACACAGTTTTTCTAAGGATATCAAAGTGAAACAAAAAACGTAAGTTTTTTGTTTCAATTTGATATCCTTAGAAAAACTTAATCCTTTGAAAAAATTAATCAGGTTGTTATTTTATTGATACCAGCGTTGTTGTCCGTATTAGTTTAATAAGAAATCAGTATTTGTAAATTTTTTCTATATTTTTGGTATCAACTTAAACTTTGAGAGATTTCTAAAGAGAAGCTCAATTTTTGCCTTTTGTTTTGTTGGTATTCCGATGCGCATGACTAAGAACAACATTCGTATGGCTGAAACAACCTTAAGGTATGGTAATAACAACCCAATGGTATACTAATTATGTACCCAAAGATGTACTTAAATTATGTCAGTAATCAAGAGTCTCTTTTATGAAAAATTTTAAGCATCAATTGAAAATCGATTTTTGGTATAATACATTTGGTTGTTAACCATAATTGGACCGTTAACTTTAATTTGGCACTTTCTTTTTACAGTTTTGATTACATTTGGAAAAATTATAACCGACAATTATTTATTAGCTATTCAATGAAATAAAAGTTTGTACTTTCAGATGACTGAGATGATGCTTACTACAAACTTAGCTTAACAGAAGAATCTCCTGGAATCCAAAACTGATGCACTTATTATGTAATAATTTTGGGTGCTACTTACCAAAAACAAGGATGTTTCAGCCATATGGATATCAATGAAAACAACAGTATTAATGAAAACATATATTTCAGTAAGAGTTTAAAAATGTCTAGCTTCAAAAATGTCCCGACAGTCGACATTTTGGTACTCCAACAGTTCTACATCATTTTCTACTCCTATAATCTTATCTCTAATTCAAAATCACCATTCAAGAGAAGTTATTTCTCAAATATCTCCAAGCTATACAATAAAAATCTCCTAAGAACAAGTAGAAACATTCGAGCAATAATAAAAATCCGTTGTTTTCAACAACGGCGTCTGTCCGACGGCTCTTCTCCTCTCATTCCAAAATAATATCCAATTCTCCAGAAACTCTTATCGATTCCCTCTTAATACCGCATCGGAATGTCTCCCGACTAACGATATTCTCTCCAGACTTGATAATAAATCGACCAAAAGACCTAAATCATTTGATAAAACCCCAACAACCTTCATCGTCTCTGCATTAGAATAATCAGATTCTTCTCCTCCACTAAAAAAAGAAAAAATGGATATTTCCTCCACAGGGAGGAGTAAAAATGGGTGGGGGATTAAGACATTCCCGAAAATCTTGCACGATCAGAAGAGAGCTACTTTGCATTCGAGGTCGATAGCAGCATCGATCTGCGCCAAGTCTATTTTCATTGCATCTTTCAGGATGCAACCGCATGGCGCTCGCGCAACGTTTCTACCGACTGTGTATGCAATAGAAAGGCGTGGCCTATGGTCCAAGGACCTGCCAGCCAATCGATAAGCCCATAGCCCCACCGATGTCAAGCTCCGGCAACCTCGCATATTCGACCTCGTCGTGGAATTTTGCTGGGTTCCTTACCATGAGGATTAAAAAAAGAATAATAAATAAACAAGTACATGGCTAATTATCTCGTGTCACGTCCTCATATTCCGGAAAGATGTAATTAAAAAAATCGTCCAGAAAAAAGAAACCTACAAAAAAAGGGTTGATATCTTTCAATTTCGGCCTTATCACCAACCACCCTTGGGATTTCTTACCAAACACAACGATCCTTTTAGCATAGCAAAGCCAGAGATACGTACCTGATATTTAGATCGTATCCGTACCCCGACGATCTTTATCCGAATTAACCGTCAGATCTCACCCAAAATCGTCTTTTTTAGATAAACACTCATGGTCCCCACCACCAATTTTTTCCTCTTTACTCATCCGACGGTAAAGTGACATTTTTCATAGAGAAACCCTTTAATCTATCAAGAATCTATGTAGCTTAAGAGGAATCATGAACCGTTCAATTCTTAATTTTATTAAAAATCCTCTGTTAACGGAGAAAACGATGAAAACGAAAAGAAACTTCTATTAAGGAATGAAATAAATGAAATGAATAAAATGAAGAAAACATAAGAAAGGTTTAAAAGACGAGAAAAAGTAATGGTAAAAGTAAACAAATGGGTGATTAGAGAGTGTCGTGCGCAAAAGGGAAAGTGTGGGTACCTCTGTGGAAAACGCCACTTTGGTGATTCCGATGGCCTAACCTCATCACAACAACACTGGTGGCAGGTATCGCGTGACCCGCTCCACGTGGGGGCCTCCGGAAGACAAGGACGTAATCAAGGTCGCGTTCAGCCTCACTAATTACCCACAACACGAGGTTTCGAAATCCCCCCCACACTGGACTATATCTCAAGAGACCCCGAGAGTGGCATATATATATATTGGTACCCTTTTGGGTGATCCACTGACACACACCGATTAAAAACTACCGGGCGATTTGGAAATTTTTCAAATTACATGGAAAATTGGTGGCTTAAATTTTACTTGGCGAACGCGATGGCACCCGTTCGGCGCTTGGTACTATACGCCTTGGCTTTGCTATACTATAAGGTAGTAAGTGAGTGAGACCGGACCCCTACCGGCGCAGCCGTACATCTTAGTATTATGGGCAACTCACATTGGAAGATACGCCATCAAGCATAGCCCTAGCGGAGCGCGCGAGCGAGCGATTGTAAAAGTTTTAGGGACACTTTGCGAACACCCTCCTCCTCCTCTTCTGTTCGCGCTACCTCTCTCTCTCTCTCTTTTTCTCCTTCTCTCTCTCCCTCTTTCTACTCTGTTTCTGTTTCACGATTCGAGCACGCTCCTTCTCTCACTTGTGTTTACCGGGTTCACCTCTCTCCCTCTCTATAGCCTCGCTCTGCCCCGCTACCACCCCAGCCGCGCCCCAGCTCCTCACTCCACTCTGGTACCCGGTGTACCCCTGAAATCCCCCTCTAGCCCTCCGCTATAACTCCCCTCTCGCTGCCCCTGCCCTCATCGACCCCACTCGACCCCCCTTTTAGAGAAACCTAACTACGAAATCGTCCATGTAGCCGTGTGAGCTGATCTCTATGTCATGGGCGCGGCGCACGACAGAAGAGAGACAGGGTGGTTGAAATTGAAAGAGAGAGAGAGATGGGTTTTGGTGGACAAGTTGCCACTGTTCAGTGGCGCCCTCGATTCCAATCGTGGGAACGACGAGAGTAGATTTTTTTATACGAAAGTATCTTCGAGAGAGGGATGCTGGATGTGGGTACGGTGCTGCCATCAAGGGAACGGCAACATTTCCAACCAGAAGGTTTTTGATAAGTTCGATTTGCCCTACGGCAGCGTTAGGTGATGCACAGCTCTGTTTTTTTCAATTTAAATTTGAGAGTTAACTCAATAAACGTCCCGCATAGTCTACAAATCATAATTTTAGGGTAGGTCGTCTAATTTTGGGGTATAGGGTGAATCATTTCTGTCTTTGGTAACTTTGAGTCGTTAACTTAGCGGATTACGAGTCCTAGCTGCAGCCAGGTTTGAGAGTTTCAAATCTTATTCATTTTACCGGACGCAAATTCAATTCAATTAATCATGCCGTACAGAATCAATATTCTATTTTGGTCCATAACCGAAAAGACCACACTGCAAAGACAAGCATCTTTAAATTCATTGTAGTAACTTTTAAAACTACTTATTTTTCCATCTTCCGTCATTGAAACTAATAGATTTTAAGATACTGTTGGTAACTTTTTGGAAACAAGTTAAAAGTTAATGTACCAAAGTATCTTAAAATGAGATGCATTCTTTTTCTGTGCGTGAAGTTGAAACTGACCCCCAACTTGATTTTAGAAATTAAATTTTAAAGTTGTTATTAGTTACAGTTTTTTAAAAAATATTTAACTTTAAGATTTAATTATGAAAATTCAGTGGGTGCCAGTTTCAGCTTCATGCAAAGATCCGGAAGTCTAAGATTTGGACAGCAGAAATTTCCTTATTTTGTACTGCTTGAAATAAGGTTTTCGTAGTGGCCCAAGCGATTTTCCTAGTTTCTGCGGAAAGGCTCGAGCATTTAAATACTGTTTTCAACCTCTAAACTTCTGAATATAGATTTTTCCTCATAGTTTAAAGATTAAAAAGAGTCTAAATTTTGACGCATTTAGCGAATACAAACAGTATAAAGAGAAAGTCTTATTTTAAATCAGAAAGTTGCCCTATATATAACGTCGAGTTTTTGAAAAAATTAGCGTTGAAAATGAAAAAAGCGTGTTTTTTACCATCTTTGATTTTGAATAAATAAAAATCAAAAGGTGACTTGTTTTAGAATCTTGTTCTTGGGTTCAAATGAAAGCTTGAATTAAGGACAACAATTTCCTTGAGCAAGAACTCATTAGTAGAAAACTACTATAATTCAGATTTAGAGAGTTCAAAATAATAAATTATTCAAATTGTTTGTTTATTTATAGCTAAATTAAGTTTAAATCTTAAAATTTCTTTCTTTTACTTTTTAGATTAGCTTAAAATAAGTGTCAAAATTTAAAAAAAAATAAGTTTAAAAATATTTCAGATAAATAACGTTTTTTCTGTTTGTTTTCGAGAGTTACGTGATTTATAATTGCTCTCGCGAATAATTTGTTTTTATTTAGAAGCCATCGAAATGAAGGTAAAGATCATCGAAATGAAGGTAAAGATCAAAGAAACCTTGGTTATGATTTTTGTCCTGATTTCGACTCGGTTATTAAAATTAAAAATTTTATTTTTAGGATTATAGAACCCAAACACGTAATAATTCCTGAATATCATAATAATATTCGTTTGGAATTTTACAATATATTTAAAGTGAATTTAAAATGTCTACTCTATTAAAATAATCCCCCGATAAAATTGAGAGAATAATTCCGATGATTGTAATTGTTACTCAGGAGTTTTCGGGGTCGCTGATTACGAATTCAATGTCAGTTTACGAAAATTCAAAATGGCGGATTCAATATGGCTGACTTCTTTTCTAAAAATTTATCGAACTCACTTGAAACTCGTAACTCGGGGGTTATTTAGGTCGCTTATTATGAATATGAATTTTGAATATGAATTTTCGAGTTTTACGAAGTTTATAGCTTTAAAAAATTAAATTGTTAATAAACAATTAATTTTTATGTTATCTAATGTTTATCAGATGTTTATTTACAAGAATTTACTTTAGTAAAATAATTTTGGCAAAATTACTAGTCAGGAAACTCCATCCGCCAATTAGCAGACAATCGAATTTTTGAGTTTTACGAAGCTAAGAGCTTTAAAAAATTCAATTGTTATTAAACAAATGATTTTTATGTTAAATTATGTTTCTAGAATATTTATATTCAACTGTATAGTGACAGAAATTATCACGAAAATGAAAGAATGAAGAATGGATCACGAATTTTATTTACAATTAATTTAAAATAATTTAAAATTTCATATAATTTTAATTAGAACAAAATCATTAATAAACACATAATTCCTTTTTAAATTTTAATCATTTCTTTTAATTTTGACTATTTTTTATTATTTTTATTATTATTATTATTATTTTATTATTTTTTATTATTATTTACTATATTATTTATTATTTTATTATTATATTTGAATATTACTAAAAATTAGTAAAATGTTCACTCTGTAAAGAGTAAAAATTGCTAAGAAAAGCACAAATATTTCATTTCCCTAATGTTTTGAAAGTTCGAGTGAACAAAAATTTTTTTCTGTATAAATATTTTCAAAAGTTAAGAGACTGTAATGAAAAATAAAGTATATTAATTATTTTCTAAAGTAAAAATTAATTTCTTCTGAGTCTCAAAAAAAATTTTTTTGTAGAAAAATACAAAGTAATGAGAAATAATAAAAATATCGCCCTACATTTGAACATTAAAAACTATAAGGAAATAATATTTCAGACAATTTATTTTTTACTACACAAATATAGATTTTTTCCCCACACGTCTTGTTAATTTTCTCCGATTTTAATTATATATATCCTATTTTTACAATTAACGTAAGATGTTGTATTTATTTAGCAGTTTAAAAAAAAATAATAATACGAAAAGTAAAATTAATTTCCTCTTTAAAAATATTTTATAAAAATTATAATTAGGACAAAATTCTTATTATCTTTTGTAATTGAAGAATTAATCATTTATTTTCTCCTATTTGCCTTATTAATTTTTGCTATTTTTAATTAAACATAATTTTTTTTTACAAGTAACATAATATTTGAGATGTATAAGTACAGTCGAACCTTTCTGAATGCAACTCTATTTTAAAAATTGTTTGTATCAAAAAATGTCCAACAAGAATTATCTTCACTTAGATCCACTTAAAAATATTACAAAATTAAAATATAAAACATTTTTTAAGGATTGTTTACGGTAAGAAAAATTAAAAAATCGAGTTGCATTCCGACAGGTTTCACTGTATATAACAGTTGTTAAAGAAATATTACGGGAAATAAAATTTACTTCCAAGTTCTCTTTGAAAATGTTTCATTTAATTATAATTAGAAATAAATTATTAATAATTCTCTACGATTCCTATTAATTATTATTTTTCTTTAAACACGAACCTGTCATTATTTATTTGTAGTATTATTTTATCACTTTAAAAGAAAAATTATTTCTCTTATTACTGACAATGCATTTAATCGTATTTAATATAGAGGTTAGGTTGGGTTCACTTTCCAATAATATTCTCTTCACAAATACATTCAAATAAAAAAATAATTGTTTGTACCATTATCGGCAAATTTTGGCGGAGAAAAAATGACAATATAAAGAATATAGTCATATTTATATTATACAAATAAAGTATTTAATATACCGAGATTAGATAGAATTTCTCACAATTCTCCCCACAAAAAGAAAAATATAGACAAATAGTTAATATATAGACACATTTACCTTAATCGTCAAAATTTTGTTCGTAAAAAAATGGCGGTATAAAGAATATAATCACCATAAGAAAAATATATTTCAAACCTTTTGAGGTTAATTCCCGTTTGTGTAGAAGCTCCAGTTGTCTTGTCATCGGAAAAAAATGCCTGCAATTTAGAAAAATTTATCACGAAACCACGTGTCAATAAACTGAAAAAAAGGGACAATCCGGCAAAACGATCGCGATTTTAGGTTAAAACCGTTACAACGAGCACTCGCGACATTTGTTGACATTCGGAAAGAAAAACTATTAACACCTGACAGACGATCGCGATTTTAAAGATTTCGAACACTCCCGAAGCTATTGATACGATAAATTGAGGACGATTCTAGAAACACGTGATTGAATTGACGAGAAATATTAAAATAATCATTTGCACTCAACTTGCTTGATCGCGTTGCCACACGTTGCTTTACAGGAAACAGGAATGATTTGGCGCCCAGTATACAACATGACGTTGTCGCAGAGTGGGGATAGGGAAATTTGGACATGGAACGATCGGAACGACAAAGAGAAAAAAAAGTAACTAGATCATCTTTCTCTCTCTCTCTCTCACTTCTCTTTCAATGCTTTCAATAATAATCGAATTAATTTTTATCATTAAAAGACAATAGTTCCAAATCTAATAATTTTGAGAAAATATAAATTATAGTACAGCGTGGAGAAAAGTTTTTACTTCTTATTTCTAGTATTATAATAAATATTTTTTTCAATAAAGAAAATTATGATTTAATGAAATATTGAACCACGTGATCGTTGCGAAGTTAAACGCAAGAATTTAATTGGCAATTTTTTAAGGCAATAGAGACGCGCCAAATTTCAAATATTATTTGACAATTTTATAATAAACGTATAAATATAATAATATATAATATAATAATAAATAAATAATTATTATAACATAATAGATAAAATATATTCTTTGTCATCCACACTGCTTTTTTATTAAAATTTTGTCATTTATTTTTCTTTCTATTAAAATTAATTTAACCATTCTAACTTTTACTCTCTAAATTTAAATTAGTTAAAAATAATTCATATTTCAGTAGATTTTTTAACTGATTTAAATGTAGAATAAAAGACAAATAAAAATAATAAATTTAATTTAATTAATATTAAATTATTTGCAATTATTTAAATTATTCGAATCATAAAATTAATTTAAGTAATTAAATATTTAAAATTTAAAATTGTGCGCAGATGTCTTACTTTTTAAAATTATTTAATATTATTTAAAATTTTTTAAATGTTTTTAATTATAATTAAAAATATTTTTAATAATTGAAATTAATAAAAATTTTTAAATTGGGCAAAAGCCGTTTTAGTCTTTAAAATTATTGTAAATATTCAAAATACCTTTTATTATAATTTTCAAATGTTTTAAATAATTTTGACTATTGATGGAAAATATTTTATTTATTTTTTTTTTATTAATATATTTTTTTTTAAATATTTAAAATTTTTTCGAATATTTAAAATTGTGCGCAGATGTTTTAGTCTTTAAAATTATCTAACATTATTTTAAATATTCAAAGTGTTTTTAATTATAATCAAAAATATTTTTAATATTTTAAATTAATTCAAAAATTTTAAATTGAACTAAAGACGTTTTAGTCTTTAAAATTATTGTAAATATTCAAAATACCTTTTTCAAATGTTTTAAATAATTTTTACTATTGATGGAAAATATTTTAAATCTTTTTTTTTTAAATTTAAATATTTTTTAAACATTTAAAATTTTTTCAATTATTTAAAATTGTGCGCAAACATTTAAGTCACTAATATTGACATTGAGAAAAAAATAACAATAGGTATATTTTTGATGTTTGTTTTCAAATTAAAAATTTCTAAATTTTAATATTTATAATTTATATATACCGGGTGTTTAAAAAAAATTTCTCTGAAGAAAAAAAATTTCTATGATATTTAAAATTTTTTTTTATTATCAATTTATTGAAAAGCTTTTTTATAACTCAACAAAGAGGGGTGTTTTTATATAAATGATGTCGCGCAAAATAATACACGCACTAAACAAGGGGAGATTTTCTCTCGGCATTATTTTTATGACTTATTATTTGCAATTCGTATTACTATAACTTTGCGGAGCCCTTCGTTTTCTTTTCTTAATATTATTGGTCGCGATAAAAAAAACCGAACTCTGCGAATTATTTCTGATAACAAACAAAAATATATAATAGAATTTTGTAGTAGAAATTGTTAATATCAAATTTTTTAGTATATTAATAAATTTATTTTCGAATATTTTAGTAATATTAATAAATTTTAGAATTTTTAGAATTTTAGAATTTTTATTTCAGAATTTTTTTTTTATTAAAACCCAAAGTGTAAGTTAAAGTGGTATATAAAGTATTTTGAATTTAATCTGAATTGGCCGCAAGAGATCTTTTTTTTTTTTTTTTTTTTTTATTTTGGTCCCAATTTGCCGTTATAGCATTTCGCCTCGCATCTTGAAACACACAGTAGAGAACACGAGTCAATTAACCTTTTGACTGGCAAGTTTTTTGGAACGAATCACAACTTAGGTGCTGATGTTGAAACATTTTCTTTATGGTATACGGAGGCAGAATAAGCAAAATGAGATACACATGATGTTTTATAAGCAGATGTTCGAGAAATTTTAGCATAAGATTTCTTAAAAAGTGGAATAGAAGTACCGAATATTTTTAAAAAATACCATTTTGGAAGAATTTATTGTACATCTGCGCTAATGTGGCCCAAACGTGGCTCTGAATAAATTTAATATCTTTAATTGTTTCAGAATAATTTTTTACTAAAATCGTTTACATTTGATACATTTTTGACATCCGAGTATGATTTTAGATCCTACAGTTCTGACCTAAGTTTTTTTAATTTAAAAATAGGCTAATTTTCAATAATTTTGGTCTTAAGATGTTTCGGACTTTTCTAACGATTACAAAAAAACAAATAATATAAATAAGAATAACAAGAGACAAATCACGCAGTTTTTCTAAGGATATCAAATTGTTACTAAAAATGAATATGAAAATTGTTACGCAGCAACGTTTTGATGCATTTTTTGTCTCAATTTGATATCATTAGAAAAACTATGACAACATTAATAACGATAACAAATAATTAAAATGTACCTAATAAATATTATAAATTGAGTATAAAATATATTAAAGAAAATAAATATAATTTAAGGCCATTTTTTTCCTTATTATAATCATGAAAATGATGATGATAATGATGATGATGATGATGTAGGAAAATTAAATTACACGCTACAAAGCATTGGAAGTAGTTAAGTAAATTAGAAATAAAATGTTTCTCAAAGCAAAATAAACAATTTTTTTTACCTATTTGTTCGAGAAACAGGAAAAAGGAAAAAAAGCACGTTGAGTCGTAAAAATTATCTTCATCTAATAGGGTCGGACAGATAAACTTGAAGCAGATGGGGCACGATTGACCTAAAATTGCTTCTTATTTTTCTTCTAGACATTTTTGACACATCTAATTTTTACCATCTGATAAAATATTCGTACGTGTAAAATGACGTCTCATAAGAAAATAATTTCATTTTGACCTTCTTCTACTCTCTGCTTTTTCGCCTAAAAAACGACTTCAGATTAAAAATTAAAACTGTAAAAAACAAGTCTTGTTTCAAGCCTAATTTTGAATAATACAGTCAAATTTGTATCTGTTCCAGGTAAAGATTTTTTTTCCGAACAGATTTAAAAAATTGATTTTAAGACATCAAATTGTCTTATATTTTTATTTTAAACCCAAAAATGAGCTGAATTTATGAAAAAATTCGCGAGAGCTTTACTTTGTTTTTACAAGTGTTCAAAAAAATTGCAAAATAAAAAAAGTTTCTCCTAATAATATTTATTCTTGAAATTACCAATCATCGTAAACTCGAAGCAGATCTTATCTGTAGAATGTAGAAAAAAAGGTCATAAGTCAAACGGGAAAAAAATGCGAATAAATTATAAATTAATTAACTTAGTACTGAAAAATAGATTTTAGAGCGATTTTAGATCGATTTTCGATATTGATGAACGATTTATTAGTAAATTTTTTGAAATGAGTCCGTTTAGCGATCATTATATAATTATTCAATTCCGCGAAACTTGAGAGAGAAAGAGAGGATTCCAAAAACAAAACGAGACTGTAATTATATACGATTGAAAACTCTCTTGTTCGCGGACGCGACGTAATCAAGAAAACGGGAGAAACGAAACGTGAAAGGTTTCGTGATTTTCAACTATCCTACCGTGACTACTCGCTCCGATAAGCCTGTCATTTTGTTTCCAAAGGGGTTTTACACGCTTCGACGATTTGGCCGAGTTAGCGAGACTCTCGGTCCATAGAGGAAATGACGCATTAATTGTATAAAAAAAACAAGGAAAAAAAAACATCAGATCTAACATAGACTTCTAATATCGATATCTTATATATACAGTATTATTGATGATTGCAGAATATTGCTTTCACGAATTCAGTCGAGCGGAATTTGGCCAATTTCCTCTGTGAAGAAATGTTTAAATAAAATGTGTGGCGAAATAAAATTTGAGACACTGTTCGATATTTTTTTTTTGAAGGAAAACAGAAATTTTTTTATCCGTTGAAAAATTGTTTATTCCTTTAAAACTTGTTTATCCGTTGAAAAATTGTTTATTCGCGTTTAAAATTTGTATATTCGGTTAAATTTTGTTTGTTCGTTTAAAATTTGTTTGTTTAAAATTTGTCTATCGGTTTGGAATTTGGAAAATTGTTTAGAATATTTAAAAAAGAAAAATAATATTATATTAAGTGTAAATACTTTTTTATTTTAAGCCATTTGTAATAGAGAAAAGAAAAATTATAATATTCGATTTCGAATGCCTAAATTCTAAAATGGAAAATCCGAAAAAGGAAAATTTTCAAGAGGTAGGATTTCTATTCAGTATTTTGAATAAAGTGCGTGACTGCCGGGGCGGAAATCACCAGACTCCTCCTACTCTAGTAGCAGAACCACTGATTTCTCTTAAACTGGTCTTCCCCACTTTCTATGGATGCTGCGCGTCATATAATGCGCACGCAGCTCCTGCTTCTTGACTCTGAACACCAAACGAAAGAACTAACCTAAAAAAAAGTTTCACTTAACTAAAGTTAGCGTATCAAAATTGACAATATTGCCATTCAAGTTTCACAATCTTGTTGAAAATATTGCCAATATTCTCAACAATATTGTGAAATGAATGGTAATATTGTTAATTTTGCTACAAAATTCAGATATTGTAATGGAAACTAAAATGCATCAAATACAGTGGAAACATCATCGACAAAAGGTGGTATCTTTAGAAAATCAAATCGTAACTTCTTTCCGAGACTGAAGATGCAGATGAAACGAGAAGAAGAAGAGGAATCAATATTGTAAGTACGCATTATTTTTTTAAGATGCTAAATGCATCATCAGAAGAATAGACAAAATAATTGCCTATAAGTCAAACTCAAAGGTAAAATGGATGAGAATAACAAACGAATATTGTAGAAACGATTTACTCGTCAGTTGTAATTCTATTATTTTCTGTATAGTCATACCTGTCAGATAAGATCGGCTTTTAAATCTCGCACATCATGTTTAGACAAGCAAACAAGGACAATGTGAATTATTTGCAAATTGATTTACTCAACTTGGAAATATTTACTATCGAGTAAGTTTACAATATCGGTAATATTTTCCAAGTGTCTTTGTCCCTTTAAACCGAATTTAAAATTTTAGTTGTATTTCAAGATTATTTCATATATACTAATTTTAAAAAATTATAGTCATTTTATTATGTTTTGACTAAAGTCTTTGCCGACAAATTTTAACACAGCACTTTCATAAAAAATTTATTATTAAAGATATTAAAGATTAAAGCAAATAGTCAGTTTTTAATTTAAATTTAGAGACAGGCTTGCCACAGGTCAGATAATTTAGGGAAAGTCAGGGAAAGTAGAATTGGTCAGGAAAAAGTCAGGGATTTTTATTAAAAGTACTGAAAAATGAAATTTTTAGAATTCATAAAAATATTCTTAACTTTGCCTTACAAACCATGAAATTACAACGAATTCTAATAAAAAAACCTTCAATTTTTTCTACTTCTAAAAATAATTTCTTTCTAAATATCTTAATTCTATTGAAGAACTACCATAAAGTTATTACTTATAAATCATTTAATAAAGTATACTTTTTTGGAAATTTCAATTTTTTAAATTTGAACGCAATTCTTTGAAAGAATTCAATCATCTTAATAAATATTAAAATTCTTCGCAGAAATTCAATTATTTTCAAAAATTAAAAAAAATCCTCGTCAACATTTCAATTATCTTTATAAATATCAAAATTTTTCGCAAAAATTCAATTATATTCGGGAATTTTTATAAAATTCATTCAAAATTTAATTATTTTCATAAATAATAATATTCATCTCAAAAATGCAATTCTTTTCAAAATAACTGAAAAATAAAATATAATAAAATGCAATTATTTTCAAAAATTTTAATAAAAACCATGTCAAAATTTAATTTATTTTCTAAAATTACTTTTAATTCAATAATGTTTCAATATTCTATTATTTTAATAAAATTTCGTAAAAGAATTCAATTATTTAAAAACAATTTCAGGCTTCCTACAGAATCTGGAAATCATGAAATTTCGGATTTCTGTAGGAACCCTGATGTATTTTTAGAAATAAGGTTTTTCAAATTTTTGATAATTTTAAATTTTTCACCAAAGGGTGAAGACTATGAAATAAGTAAAGTGTTTTTAAAGAGCACAAAAATAATGAAGCTAAATGCCATAAAACCGAAGAAAAAATGTTGAATTTTAAGAAATTCGGTTTTTTGAATTTTTTGATAATTTTTGATAATTTTCGATTTTTTACCAAAGGGCGAAGACTATGAAATAAGTAAAGTGTTTTTAGAGAGCACAAAAATAATGAAGCTAAATGCAGTAAAAGAGATGAAAAAATGTTGAATTTTAAGAAATTCGGTTTTTCGAATTTTTGATAATTTTTGATAATTTTAAATTTTTTACCAAAGGGCGAAGACTATGAAATAAGTAAAGTGTTTTTAGAGAGCACAAAAATAATGAAGCTAAATGCAGTAAAAGAGATGAAAAAATGTTGAATTTTAAGAAATTCGGTTTTTCGAATTTTTGATAATTTTTGATAATTTTAAATTTTTTACCAAAGGGTGAAGACTATGAAATAAGTAAAGTGTTTTTAGAGAGCACAAAAATAATGAAGCTAAATGCAGTAAAAGAGATGAAAAAATGTTGAATTTTAAGAAATTCGGTTTTTCGAATTTTTGATAATTTTTGATAATTTTCGATTTTTTACCAAAGGGTGAAAACTATTAAATAAGTTAAGTGTTCTTGAAAAGCACAAAAATAATGAAGCTAAATGCAGTAAAAGAGATGAAAAAATGTTGAATTTTAAGAAATTCGGTTTTTCGAATTTTTGATAATTTTCGAAAAAAATCAATTTATTGTTTGAAACTTTTTTATAAAATTCTTCGCAATAATTCAATTATTTTCAAAAATAATAAAACTCATTGTCGAATTTCAATTATTTTTAATACAATTTTAATCGAATTCCTCGAAAAATCTAATTATTTTCCAAAATTTTAATAAAATTCATCAAAAGAATTCAATTATTCAAAAAATTGTTGATAAAATAATGTATAATTTGAATTTTTGTAAAAATTTCTAATAAAAATAATTGCAATTTTAAGAAATAATTCAATTTTGTAAAGGTTTCAAATTAAAATCTTTAAAAATTTTAATCTTTCATACTTTTAATTAAAAATTCTGTTGAACTAATTTTTTTTTAAAGTTTAATGGATATTTTTTTAATTATTTCGAGTTTTATTTTCTAATTTATATTTAATTGTAAAATTTCCGAATTAATCAAAATTTCATAAAATTGAATTAAAATCAAATGAATTTGAAAATTATCAACAAAAGTTTATGAAAAAGTTATTTAAAGTAATTGACTTAAAGAAGAATTTCCGTTGTAAATTCTAGAAAATAATAATTGAATTGAAATGATGAATATAATTTTGAGTTACAATAAAAAAATTCTTATAGTATAAAATAATGATTTTATCACTCGGTCACTTTTAATTATTTTAAAACATGAAGAAACCGATCACTTCGAGTCGAAGACTCGGACTGATGGATATCTTCATGTTTTATAACAATATTCTTATAAGTTTATTGAATTTCAAAAGGTTTTGGGTCAGGGAAAAAGTCAAAATTTTGTCTGGAAATCAGAGGAAAGAAATTTAATTTTTGTGACAACCCTGAGAGAGTTTAGTAAATAGTATTTAAGCTATAATGTAGCTACAACGTAAATAGCATCTGTAAATAGTATAGTTTACAAAAATGTAGCTTAAATGCTATGTTAGCTTAAATTTTCAAAAAAGCAGATTGATGCGAAAAAATGCGTCTTTTGAAAAAAAAAAAAAAAATGTCTTGTCACTTAATAACGGTGTCTTGAGCATTTTATCATCATTATCATCATTGTATATAATACACCTCTACAGTCTGACTAAACTTTCCTCAATTTCTGTCCCGTCTTCTTTATCCTGCCTCTCGCAATCTATTCCGGGAAAAGATTCACACAAAATACCCGTATTTACAATGTAGGTGTACCGCATTTAAAATATTAAACTTAATATAGTGGCCGCCTTGTACAGCTGCACAAAATTACACATATAGTTGAGAACATATACACATATATCTTGGTATTTAATACGTTTCAGCGCATAAATTGACGAGTATATGGGGCATTATATTGGGGGTGGGAGGGAAGAGGGGACAGTCGACTGCCCTTTCGTGGCAAGAATCGTCTCCAATGAATAACAGACCAATAGCTCGGTCCGGTTTTTTTTTCTTTTTTCTTATATATTATACAAAAGCCTTGCGGATTTTTACTTCTTGTATAGAATTTCATCTCTACCAACCCTCAGGATTTTTAATTACCGCTCCTTTTCTTCTTTCGAAGTTTTTCATTTTATTTTACTTATATAAGTAAAATAAAATGAAAAACTTCGAAAGAAGAAAAGAAAAAATGAAATACCGGAAAATCAGGGAAATAGCAGGGAATTTAATTTGTCCGGGAAAAACCGGGAGTAAGCCAGGAATTTTATACTAAACCAGGAATTTCTTCACAGAATTAAAAAAAGTTTTATTAATTTAATTCATTTTTAAAGAATCACTTTTTATTTCAATTTTAATAGATATTCATACCATTCTGTAAATTTGAATTAGTTAAAAATAATTCATTTGATAGTGAAAAATCAGTCACTGATTCAAATATAGTATGTAAATATATTTTTTAAAAAATTATCGAATTAATAGAAATTTTGTGAAATTCAACTGAAAATAATAAAATTTGTTAAAGAATTTCATTAAAAACTTTTTAACAAATCGAATTTTTAAAGTATTTTAATTTAATAATTGATAAATAATTGAATTTTATAAAGACTCACATTCTACTGTATTCATGTTTCTTTGTGCGGAGATTAATAATTAAAATTTTTATTAGTTAATTTAAAAAAAGATACACACTTAAATTTTTTAAATAAAATTAAATTTTCGCAAAGTTTTTTGAAAATTTTGAAAAATAAGATTTTTGAATTTTTTTCAATTCTAGTGTTTCAAGATAATTGAATTTTTATAAATAAATAATTCAAAGTTTTTGAAATAATTGAAATTTCTTTACATTCTATTAAAAATAATTAACTTCTTTTAAAGAATTTTATTTAAATTTTTCGAAAATGATCAAGGGAAGTTAGTCACCGTAATTTTAATTTTATTTTTAAAAATTTCTTCGCAATATATTCAATTATTTCCATAAATAGCAAAATTCTTCAGATTTACTAAATTCTTTTGAATGTTATTTTTAAAAAATGTTCTTCAGAAGAATTCAATTATTTTCATAAATTTCCATAAAATTCTAAAAAACAAGTCAATTATTTTGAAAACTAATAAAATTCTTCGCCAAAATTCAATTATATTCAGGAATTTTTAGAAAATTCATTGAAAATTCAATCATGTTTTTAATAATGAAAATTTCCTAATTAGTTTCCTAATTAGTTTCCTAATTTAATAATTTGTAGGTATTACTATTATTTTAATAAAATTTCCCAAAAGAATTCAATTTTTTAAAAACAATTTTGACAAAATTCTACACGAATATTCAATTATTTTCCAAAATAATGAAAATTTCACAGGAATTCAATTATTAAAAATAGAATTTGCACAAATTTTTTCGAAAAAAATCAATTGTTTGAAACTTTTTTATGAAATTTTTCGCAGTAATTCAATTATTTTCAACAATAAAAAAATTCATTGTGGAATTTCAATTATTTTTAATACAATTTTAATCAAATTCCTTGAAAAATGTAATTATTCTGAAAAATTTTATTAAAATTCGACGTAAGAATTCAATTATTTCTAGAAACTAAAAAAAAATTTTCTCAAGAATTCAATTATTTTCATAAATAACAAAATTCTTCAGATTTGATAAATTCTTTTGAATATTATTTTTAAAAAATATTCTTCTCAAGAATTCAATTATTTTCATAAATTTACATAAAATTCTAAAAGAACAAGTCAATTATTTTCAAAACTAATAAAATTCTTCGCCAAAATTCAATTATATTCAGGAATTTTTATAAAATTCATTGAAAATTCAATCCTATTTTCAACAATTTTTCTTAGTTTAATAATTTGTATTACTATTATTTTGCCAAAATTCTATACAAATATTCAATTATTTTCCAAAATAATTAAAATTTCACAGGAATTCAATTTATTAAAAATGTAGAATTTGCACAAATTTTTTGGAACAAAATCAATTATTTGAAACTTTTTTAAAAAAATTTTCGCAGTAATTCAATTATTTTCAATAATAAAAAAATTCATTGTGGAATTTCAATTATTTTTAATACAATTTTAATTAAATTCTTGGAAAAATGTAATTATTCTTAAAAATTTTATTAAAATTCCTCTAAAGAATTCAATTATTTCTGAATACTGAAAAGAAATCTTCTCAAGAATTCAATTATTGCCATAAATATAGCAAAATATTATTTTTAAAAAATATTCTTCACAAGAATTCAATTATTTTTATAAATTTCCCTAAAATTCTTAAAAGAAATTCAATTATTTTCAAATGTAATAAAATTTATTCTTCGCAGAAATTCAATTATGTTTAAAAATTTTTTTAAATTCTCCTCAAAATTTAAATTATCTTTATAAATAATTAAATTGTTCTCCAAAATTCAATTATTTTCAAAAATTTTAATAAAATTCTACGCAGACATTTAATTATTTCCATAAATAATAACATCTTTTTGAAGGATTCAATTACTTTTATAAATAGTAAAATTCTTTGCAGAAATTCAATTAGTATCAATACTTTTTAATAAAATTGAATTAATCAAATTTTCAATTATAATTATGAACAGACAAGATTATTTTTAAGAATTGAAAAAATTCTTTTTTTAATTCAATTATTTTCCAAATTTTTTAATTCAAATTATTAAAAAAACATTATTTTCAAAAAATTTAGAAAAACTTGTCAAAAGAATTTAATTATTCATAAAAACTCTAATAAAAAATTTGGAAGCAATTTGTTGATTTTATTTATGTTCGAAATCAAATAAATTTATAAAGATAAGCAAAAAAAACGGGAAAAATTAGGATAAATCCGGGAAAACCGGGAATTTTGTTGAACTAAAATTGTAGACGTTATAGTAAACAATTTGTCAGGCTTTCCATTTTAAAATTTACGTTCTCTGATAGGAATTTCGAATTTATTTCTTGGATTTCACTTTTCAGTAAAGAAATTGATAAAACGAAATGGTTTCTTATATTTCAAACTCGCCTTTGGCTTATTGATTCATATTTCTTGTACAATGGCGAAATTTCTCTTATATAAGTTGCAAAATATCTGAAACGACTGAAAATATATATATATATATATGTGTAGATGTATATAACGAAATTCCTGTCTCGGGCAAAAAGGCGCAATCGACGAGCGCCATTTGATTTTGTCCTCTTATTTTGCGACGTTCAAACAAGAAAGTTTATATGCTTATGCAGATAGGGGGAAAACGATAATAACATGAACAAGTTTAAACCGTCACTTTGCAAGTTTATGTTTGTCATTTTGTTATAGAACAGAGTCGCCAATCGTGAAGAGCAAAAGACCGCATATGTGCTGAGTCGACATGTCGCATCCGTTTTGCTTTCGTCCTAATTGGAATCAATTCCCCTCCCTCTTCTTATATATATATACAACTTTTCAATCTCTCTTTTCTTTATTCGTGAAAGCATTTTTTTTTCTTTTTTTGCTCTTTTTTTTAAACCAGTTTCGCAAAATATACCGCCAGCACTTAACGATTTAATCATTTTCTTTCTTTCGATTATATATATTGATGAGGACTTTTTAGTCTTAACATATATATTGCATTTAAGTTTTGAATCTTTGCAACTTTTCGATTCAGAAATGTTCACTCTGTTGAAAAAATTTATCTTTGTCATTTTAAATCAGTAATTTTTAAAATTATTTTTAACTATGTCAAAAATTCGCGGGCGGTTAACTTGATAGTTCCTGTTTCTTATGAAATGAAAAATTTTTAATTCGCGAGCGGTTAACTTGATATTTTCTTTTTATGAAATCAAAAATTTTGAAAATGATAGAATATAAAAAAATGTAATTCAAATTATTTTACCTAACAGAGTTTTTCTAAGGATATCAAATTGAGACAAAAAACGAATCAAAACGTTGCTTCGCTGCTTCGCAACATTTATTTGTTTTTTGTCTCAATTTGATATCCTTAAAAAAAATAAGTATAAGAAATAAAATACGAATTGAAATTTAATTTCATTTAACTGTTAATAACTTCATGAAAAGAAAATAAGTATTAAATTTTCTAAAAGGATTTTAAAATTCTGGAAATTAATATTCTTTGATTTAATATAAATTTCACATAAATTTTTTTTAAGTTCATAATATTTTTTATATCAAAATTTTGCATTCTCGCATTTTTTCCTCAAATTACAAATTTATTTACAAATTTTAATATTTATTTTCCTTCTGTCAAGATTATTGATGGACCATGGGAAAAATGGAAAACCAAGGGAAAAGACAAGAAATTTTTTTCTTGTCTGCGGGAATTTTGAATTTTTTGCACTGAGAAAAAATTTATTTGATTCAAATAACCGATTAATTGACTATTATCAATTAAATATTTACTTGAATCAAATAATATTTATTTGAGTCAATTAAATGGAATTTTAACCAATAATTTCAGTATTTGAAGCAAATATAAATTGAACCATTTAATTGACTCCAATAAATATTATTTTATTCAATTAAATATTTAATTGATAAGAGTCAATTAATCGGTTATATGAATCAATTAAATTATTTTCCAGTGTAATTGAAAAATGTTTTTTTATTTTATAAAAAACACTGGTTATTTTCTGAGAAAACATATAAATATTTATTTTAATACTTATTCGTTATATTTCATTGAAAAACGTTGAATAATAATTGAACTTGACAGATTTGAAATTGAATTTATTTCAAATAATTTTGCGAATAATTTTATTAAAAGTTAAAAAAATAATTGAATTTTATAAAAGTTGCGCTTTCAATTTTTATAAATAATATATATGAATAACTGGGAAAACTGGTTATTTAATTTATTATAATTATGTAAATTACAAAAGTTCTTATTTTCAAAAATCATCTTCAATTTTAAAAAAATTTCAGATTCGTATAAAATTTTAAAAAATTCAACTTTAATAAAATTAATAATCTTTAAGAACGTCCTTTAATATTTGATTATTGTTGTCCTTTTGTGGTAGCCTTATTTTCAATTATTAACTTTAATAAAATTCTTTCAAACAATTTAATTAATTTCAAAAAATTTAATAAAATTCTTTGCACGAAATTAAATTATTTTCAATATAATTTTGATAAAATTTCTCGAAAGAATTCAATCATAAGAATTTAAATTATTTTTAATACAATTTTAATTGAATTCCTCGAAAGAATTTAATTTTACGTAATTTCCATTAAATTCAATTCAAAACAATTAAATTATTTCCAAAAAATTTAAAAAAATTCTTCGCACGAGATTCAATTATTTTAAATATTATTTTAATAAAATTTCAAGAATGAAATTAATTTTAAGAATTCGAATTATTTTCAATACAATTTTAATTGAATTCCTAGAAAGAATTTAATTATTTTTACGTAATTTCCAATAAATTCAATTCAAAATAATTAAATTATTTTCAAAAAATTTTATAAAATTCTTCGCACGAGATTTAATTGTTTTCAATATAATTTTAATAAAATTTTACGAATGAAATAAATTTTAAGAATTTTAATTATTTTCAATACAATTTTAATTGAATTCCTTGAAAGAATTTAATTATATTTTTACAAAATTTCCATTAAATTCAATTTCCAAAAATTTTAATAAAATTCAAAAGAAAAATTAAATTATTTCAAATTCAAAATAATTATAAAAAATTCTAAAAAGTAATATAAAAATTACTATAAAATTTTTGTTTTGTTATATTTTATGTTATATTGTTATATTTTAAAAAAGAAAAAATTTCACGTATAAAATGTTGAAAAATAACTTAATTTATAAATTTCTTTTTTTAAATAATATTATCACAAACCTTCTTTTCTAAATTAGAATTAGTAAATTTTTGATTTAATTAGAACAAAAGTGATACAAAATTTTTAAAAATTAAATTTTGTAATTCTAAATAGCACGAGAGGTTAAAATAAATAAAATTCTATTGTTATAGTTTCTTTCACATTTTTATTAAATAAAATTCTGTTTCTCTTAAAAAAAAAATGTTGAAAAAACACTATTTTGCATTAATATATCAATTCATGTTTTTTAAATAATTTATAAGTTTTTTATATTTTAGAATGTTAAATTAATATCATCAATATTATTAATAAATGATTGAGTTTCAAAAAGTTTTAAATTAAAGTTTTAGAAAAATTTTATACAAAAATTCTAAATAAGTTATTTTTTTAAAACATTTTTATTCACATTTTTTTGAAATTATTTGATATTTATAAATGTATAGGTATAATTATATGTATAATTATATGTATATGTATAATTATATTTAATTGAAAAATTTTTAATTATTCGATATTTCATGAAATTTTCTTGTAAACAAGTGAATTTTAAATATATTTTCGTTTCAGGTAAAATTTTTCTGGAGTAATTAAATTTTTAAAAGGAACTTTCTGAAAAATATTAAAAATAATTAAATTAGAGAATAATTTTTGTTGAAATTTTGTAAAAAAATATTTGAACTGAAATCTTGGAAATAATTTTTGACGATTTTTCTTTATGACCGAGAATTTTTTTTATGAAAGAAATCGGTCACCCTGAATATTTACTAATTTTTTTCGTTATATTCTTACCATCACTGTAAAAAATAAAGTCTTGTCTTAGGCCTATAATTTTGACTTAAAACAATGGCATTAGTTCAAATATTGACTAAACTGATTATAAAATTGATTTTAAGATTTTTATAAATTGTCTTAATTTTATTTTAAACTCAAAAATGATGTGAATTAATAAAATTTAATTTAAAATTAATAAAATAACTATAAAACGTTGTTGTAAATACAATTTTTCTTGGATAGGGCTAATATTTGAATTTTTAGAGTTTTTTTTTGTTATTTTTTTTATTTGAATTTAAAAAATTCCAGACCAGTAGAAAAATCATCAGATGTGGAACTATAGTAGGAAAAAGTTAAGCTTCTAAAGAGCTTTAAAGTTTATAAAGTAAATTTAAGCTCCTCGCTTAAATTTACATGCGACCAAAAGAAGAAAAAAGGTATGAATTTTCTCTGGAATAAAAATAATATAATTTCTGAAAACGAAAACTCCTCTCTGAGACCACAATTTCAACGTTTAATTCCCTGGAGGCTTATAAGGGGAGAGATGCACAATCAGCTAGAATCGTCAACTCTCCTCTCGAGGCGAACCATTTTTCAAGACTATCGCTGGGAATTCCTTAGGAACCTAAAAATAATCGGTCTAAAGAGAGAGATAGAGGGACAGAGAGAGAGAAGCTCATACTCTCGAATGCCCGGACGAAGATCATCTCTTGTATATAAGATGGAAGTGAAAGAGCACGCGCAGCTGCGAACAGAGAGAGAAAGAGAAAAAAGAAAGATGACTACCCAAGAGGAGGAGGCAACCAAGTCAAGAATTTTAGATGTCGAGAAGAAGCGACAAAAAGAAGAAGAGGAAGAAAATCTTTCATTTTCGGTGTTCAGAAGCTTCTTCAATTTTTCACCGCACCTGCAAATAATTAATTCTTTAGACGAAAAAATTCTTAAAACTGACAAAAATTTTTATATTCTTAGAATTATTAAATATTCCCAGGAATCTTAATTTAAGAACTAAGAAAAGATGAGAAGTAATTCTTCTAAACACTATTTCACTTCTTTCCTTCACCTTGGAAGTTAAAAAATTATTTTAAATCTAAAATCATTTCAATAATTCATTGATTCTTTTCGAATTCGGAAAAAAAATTATTTTTGAGGCCCAACATTGACGCTGAATTTTTTTTAATCAAAAGAAATTATTTCTATTGAATAAAAAAAATAGTTTTCTTAACAACTTTGATAACAACAAAAAATAAATCGAAATTATGCAAAAATTTTTTTTATTTTTACACAAAATTAGAATTAAGATTTTTTCTCAAAGGATAAATTCAATTCGATTAGAGTAAAGAATGAGTTTCAAAAATGCAGCACTTGTGTCGTTTAATTCATGCAAATAAAATAAAAAAAGCGCCACAAGTCAAAGGTCAAATTATGTCAAACGATAAAATAAATTCCCAACATTACATTATTTCTTGCAAACACTTGCAAAGAAAAATTGCGCCTTGGGAATATTTTAACTCTCAAGCCCTTGACTATAATAAATATTTTTTTTTTAAAATCCTCCTCAATGTAATATCGCATCTCTATTGAATTTTAAATCAATTGCCATCATTGACTAAACAAACTTTCATTCATAGAATGAAAAGAAGGGAAAATAAGAAATGACACAAGAAAAATAAAAGTAAATAAAAACGAGAGAAGAATATATAGAAAATAAATTTTACTACAAAACGGAAAAAAGGAGAATATTTCAATATATAAAATCGAAGCAAGGTGTGCGATGTTATTTACATATTTTTCAAAAACAAAAGAAGAAGAAGAAGAAGCTACAAAAATATGAAAAGGATAAAATAATAAACAAGTTAAAATGTTTGAAAAATATATTCTCTTAGTGAAATATTTTATGAAACGCTTATTCATTCCCTTTTCTCTGAAGCGAAAAAAAAGATGATGATAATTTTTTGATAACATAAAAATGGAAATAAATTGTGAAAACGTGTTTACCCGTTTCTTGGTTCTCGCTTCTACTTTAGTTTCAAAAGTAGAGACATTAAAAGCCTCTTCGCGTGATGAATACTACTTTGAAGAAAAGGACATTTTTTTCGATAAAAAGAATTAATAATTTGCTGGCACTTTTAAAAAACTTAAAAATTTTCTTTTTTTCAATTTTTTTCGTATTCTATATAAAAAATAAGTAAATAGCAGTTTTTTTTATTTTTTTATTTGTTCAAAATTACGGAAGTTGTGATTTTTTAAAATTTAACATCTTCAGAAGCAGAAGACTTTTGAAACACGTTTTTCTCGTTTATAACAAAAAATAATATAATATTTACAAAAAATTTGTTTTTTCTTAAATATTTCAAATAGGTAATAAAAAATTAATAAAGCGATTTATTACATATTTCAAATATTCAAGAAAAAACAAATCATTTTCATATATTACATTATTTTTAATCTTTTGGTTTAACAGAGAAAAAAGTTTTTCAAAATTCCTTTGCTTCTGAATAGGTTAAATTTAAAAGAAAATCATAACTTTCGTAATTTTTATCAAATAAAAAAATAAAAAAAAGGTATTTACTTATGGTAGGCGGTCACTTTTTTTACAAACCATTTTCTAACTCTTTTTGTCTAAAAAAAAGCGATTTTTAATGAAATATGTTTTCTAAAAATAGTTTTTCTATAACAAGTTTTGATTTCTAAAAAAATTTTTTCTAAAAAGTTATGATTTCTAATATTTATTTTCACATTTGTAAAATTCCATAATTTTGATAAAAGTTTGAAAATTGTTGAAAAATTAAGATTAAGAAATAGAAACTATTTTTGATATTTTCTGTCTCTCAATTAGAATTCTGTTCACAAAATTATAAGTTTTTTTTTTAAAATGAAAAAAATTTTTTATAAAATTACTATTTCTTATCACAATTGAGGCGTTCAGTCAAATAACTCGATCTTCGCTCGGCTGAAATTTGTGAAGCCAGTCAATGGCATGAAACATAGGGGAAAAAAAATTTCAAAATTTCGATATTTGAACAACGCTATCTTAAAGAAAATCAAAAAGCACAACTTTTTTCTTATTGTCATTTTTTTATAGAACGATTATTTTTTACAAAAAAAAATAAAAAGTGAAAAATTTTTATTCTGAAATTTAATGAAATTTTAAAACATAAATCGCATTATCTACTACAAATATAAATGAATTTGATTGCAATTTGGTATGTATACTCATTAGGGTCTCCTGAAACTGAAAAAGTCTTAAAATTTTGAAAAATTATTCATTGTTTATATTTTTTTTTATTATAAATGATGACGTGTCAACAATGAAGCTTTGTAACTTTCAACGAGAAAAAGTATGCGGGGAAGTTTTGAGTTCAGCAAAGTTGCAGTGAGAAAGTTGTTCCTCAATATTTAAGGAAGTTTTTTGGAAAATTTCAAATAAATTAGTTAACAAACAAAAAAGTTATGTAATTTTTAAAGAATGCGCGCGCTGCGCGTTGACTTCAACTTAACCTATAGAGACGTGAAATATGTCTATTTTCACAATTTTACCACTCACATATTATGCAGTTCATTTATTTCCATGCTTTATTATTTGAATACTAATAATTTTATTTGTTTACAAAAATTAGCACATTAAAAAATTTGACAATTTTTTTTTGTTCAACTAAATATATTTATACTTTTCAGCAATTTTTATTTTTACAATTATTTCACACAATATTTAATATACTGAGAAAATTTGTACTTTTTTTAAATACAATATACATTATTTGTCTACGTAATATTTTCCTATTAAATAGATTAGTAATAGACTAGTTATAATTAAAAGTTTATTGTATGGAAATTTCTTAATTGCTTTGTTTATAAATAATCACAATAGCAAGAAATGTAAATAATCACTTCTACATTTTCATTGAAATTAATATTAGAAATTATAAATAGTATATTTTGAAAGAGTACAAATTTTCTCAGTATATTAAATAATATAAAAAATAATAATAAATAATAATAATAATAATAAAAATAAATAATTGTAAAAATAAAAATTGCTGAAAAGTATAAATATATTTAGTTGAACAAAAAAAAATTGTCAAATTTTTTAATGTGCTAATTTTTGTAAACAAATAAAATTATTAGTATTCAAATAATAAAGCATGGAAATAAATGAACTGCATAATTTATGTGAGTGGTAAAATTGTGAAAATAGACATATTTCACGTCTCTATAGGTTAAGTTGAAGTCAACGCGCAGCGCGCGCATTCTTTAAAAATTACATAACTTTTTTGTTTGTTAACTAATTTATTTGAAATTTTCCAAAAAACTTCCTTAAATATTGAGGAACAACTTTCTCACTGCAACTTTGCTGAACTCAAAACTTCCCCGCATACTTTTTCTCGTTGAAAGTTACAAAGCTTCATTGTTGACACGTCATCATTTATAATAAAAAAAAATATAAACAATGAATAATTTTTCAAAATTTTAAGACTTTTTCAGTTTCAGGAGACCCTAATGAGTATACATACCAAATTGCAATCAAATTCATTTATATTTGTAATAGATAATGCGATTTATGTTTTAAAATTTCATTAAATTTCAGAATAAAAATTTTTCACTTTTTATTTTTTTTTTGTAAAAAATAATCGTTCTATAAAAAAATGACAATAAGAAAAAAGTTGTGCTTTTTGATTTTCTTTAAGATAGCGTTGTTCAAATATCGAAATTTTGAAATTTTTTTCCCCCTATGTTTCATGCCATTGACTGGCTTCACAAATTTCAGCCGAGCGAAGATCGAGTTATTTGACTGAACGCCTCAATTTGTCAAAAAAAAAAAAAATTCTGTTCTTCTTTGAAAAATAATAATAATTTGCATCATTTTTATACCAAAATTCACAAAATATTAATTTTTATTAATTTTTATATTTATAAAATAATTTTTTGGAAATTTTAAATATCTTTAGGAAAAAATCCCTATAATTTCTATTTGTTAATAAATACGATTTTTAACTAGATTTTTTTAAAATTTTGTTAAAAAATCTGCATAATTTTTATTTTTTATTATAATAAAATAATCTCAAGTAAATAATCTCAAGTATAGTAATATAATCTCAAGTACTTTTTTTAAAGAATTAAAAAATTTTCGTAAATTCTATTTTTTAATCATCGTCATTACAAAAATTGTTATAGAAAAAAAAAATTGAAAATTTCCTTTATTAGAAAAAGAAATTTTTAGAAATTCACCTTTATTAGAAAAAAAATTTTAGAAAATAAAAAAATAGAAAATATGTTCTAGAAAAACTGTACCCCAACCATGAATACTTATATATTTCATATAGATTTCAAAACAAAATTGTTTTAATTTAAAAAAAAATTTTCACTGAGAATGCTCCACATAGACATTTTTTTTCTTAAAAAAAAGTAATTCGTAGACATTTCCTTCGTAAAAAAAATAATTCTTAGACATTTTCTTCGTAAAAAAATAATTCGTAAACATTTTCTTATCTTAAAAAATATTCTATCACTTCACAATCTAGAAAGAAAAAACTCAAAATTAGAAACAAAAAAAAAATACAACTACAAGAAGGTAAAAAAAAGTGAAGACAAAAAAAAATTTGCAATTTTAATTCGAAATTATTTTAAATCAGTTTTCATAATCAACGAGTACAAAAAAATTGATCAGAATCTCATTAAAGTCGATGAGTTTTTTCTTCGTAAGATTTTTTTTTCCCTTGAATAAAGAGAATTATTCTCTTAGTTTTCTCTTCACGGGAATTAATGTGCTGCGAATGTAGTTTATTAGAAATGGCGTATCAGATTATGCGATGATATTTTCAATTCAAACTGCGTTTCGTTTTTTTTTTTTTTATATAATCGTCATCGTCTTCGACGAATTATTATGTATAGGAAAGGAAAAAATATAACGGATTTGTTCATCATCAAAATATAGAAGCGCGCAAAAGATATTGAATATAAAAAGGAGAAGTCGACGAAATACTTTAGAGAAAAATACTTCCGCGTAAATTTATCCTTTTGCGATCGAAAATACGATTGATCGCGAGAAAAGGTCGCGGTTCACGCTCGCCTTCACTCTAATTTATCATAAGCCTGTAATTTTCGGTGAAAAATCAAGATATCGTTTCTCTTTCTCTTTATATATCTCTTTTGGATCTCTTGGAAGAATTGAATTCACGTCAATTACCCGCTGTGGAAAAAGTAAACAAAAATTGCTATTGTTTACCAAGTTGGAAAAAAAAATGAATCGTGGGATGCATCTTTGAATTTTTATTATTTTTTTGTTGTTGTAATACAGTAAATACAAGAATTTTTTTCTTCGGTATTAATGGTTTTGTATAAATTAATACTGTTGTGAATTATTTTATTGTAAATAAAAAATAAATAATGAAAATAAAAATTATTTAAAAAATAAATAATAAAATAAATAAATATTTTGTGTAAAACTTACACTTTTTTTTTGCTAAACAATGACTATGGTTGTGTTGCCTATACTTCATCGTATTTATTTGAGAAGAAGCATTCTTTTAATCTTATCAGCCTCACTTTGACGCTCGAGAAAAGCAGAGCGCAAGAGCGCAAGTGTCTGTTGAGAGTGAGAGAGAAGTTTCGAAATTTCTCTCTCGTTCCCATTGACCCCACTCCGAAGCGCAGGAAACGCAGAGCGCACGCGCCGAACTCTGTTCAACGAGAGTGAGAGAGAAGTTTCGTGACTTCTCTCTCACTCTCATTGACCAGAGTTCGCTCATTGACTCTCATTGAGCTTTTCCAACGCTCGGGAAAAATAAATCGCTCGCAATAACATTAAAACACAATTCCTTTACTTTATTACTTTACTTATTTCATTACATATTACGGTAAATTTTTCAATTAAAGAAATAAATAACAGAAGAGGTCATGAATTACGGGAAAATAAAGAAAAAAGAATAAAGCAGGAAAAAGTATAACCGCAAATAATCGAAAAGTTTTATTTTTTGGATCAGATCCAAAAAGCCACGCAAGCTTGAAATCAAATTCCAACGTTTCCCGCACATTTTTCCCATTTGACCTGAATAAACTTGAGTAAAAATATTTTTTTTTGTCCTACCTGCACGAAAAGTATGTCATTTCGGGCACTTAAGGTGGGCGCAAAGTAACTGATTCTCGCCCGGGGTCGGGGTAGCGGGCGCAAAAGTTCTTTTACGCCCGCTGACGTCACACAAGCGGGCGCAAAAGTACTTTTGCGCCCGCTTCATCTAGCCCGAGCGGGCGCAAAAGTACTTTTACGCCCGCTTGCTGTACTTTTGCGCCCGCTTCGCTCGTGCCCTCAATGCCATACTTTTCATGCAGTTAGGACAAAAAATTATGTTCGCAACATGGGCGCAAAACAGGTGATTGCGGCCTTGATACGATAATAACTAATCCTTAACTTCTCTTTTTTTTGCGGTAAGTCAACAAAATAGCGAGCAAAATAGTTTGAAAAGAATACATTACGCTATTATAGTTTGAGATAAAAAAAAAAGAACCCCAATGGTTAAAAATCTTATTTCACGTGAAGAATAAGAATGAGGGAATTAATTAAGGGAAGATTTTGACGAGATAAGGAGACCTTTCCCTCGAAAGGAAAGAAATCGTTATGAAAGTCTGACCTCGACGTTATATTTCTCAACATTGTTGTTGGCGCGTTGTCGAGACAACGATGAGGTGTGTGTGTGTGTGTGTGAGAGAGAGAAAGAGAGTGAGACTACCGAAAGTGAATATATGTATATATCTCAATTGGGAACGATGGCAAAAAAAAGAGGGGTCCAGTAACCGACCTCGGATGTCTAGATTTGGTCAGTTGATTCGCTGATTCCTTGACCCCTATATGTATGTTTCTCCCCGTGGTTGAGTCGCCCACACCCGCCTCTCTCCTAATGGAATTGCTACGCCATGCCATGCCAACGGGAAGAAAAAGGCCATAGCTTAAATAAAAGCAAACGAACCAGATCCATGCTTCTCACCCTTGTCTCACATTTATCCCCCTTTCCTTTTACTCTCTAGATTTGTAAATCCCAAAGCGAAAGATAAAAAAACAGCTCCGTTTTTCGTTCTATTTTCCTCTCTTCTTATTTCTATTTTTTTTTTCGTTTTTCCTTTTTAATTGAGAGTAACGAATTTTTCTGGGAGGGATAAAAAATTAGTATCCACTACTTGGTATATTCAATACTACTTACTGTTCTTTAATTAAATTCAATCAAATGTCTTCTTCCTCTTCTTATTGTTCATCGTCCAGGCTTCGCACTCATCTACTGAAACCTATACTATTTACTACTTTTTTTTTTTACTTTATGCTACTATTTGGGTACTTTTTTTTTTAGATTTTAGCCACTAAAAGCTTCTATTTCTGGTTTTACGTGACTTTTCACTACTTTAAATTCGCTAATAGTAGAAATAAAAAAACTATTCTCAAAAATTAGAATTAAATTCTTTAAAACGATTCAATTATTTTAAAAAAAATATTCGAAATTCAATTATTTTCAATATCTAGTATTTTCATAAAATTTTTGAAAAAGAATTTAATTATTTAAAGAAAAATTGCTAAAATTCAATTATTTTTATAAATAATAAAATTTCCAAAGGAATTCAACAAATTTAAAAAGCATTTTCAAAAAAATTTCGAAAAAATCAATTATTTAACGAAATTTTTATACAATTCTTCTCAATAATTCAATTACTTTCACTAATAAATAACATTTTTCATAGAAATTCAATTTTTTTAAAAAAAATTTTGATAAAACTTAAAGCAAGAATTCAATTATATTCATAAATAATAAAACTCATCGAAGAGTTTCAATTATATTTAATGGAATTTTAAATTAATTAATCGAAAAATTCAATTATTTTCTCAAATAAAGTTTTCCACAAGAATTAAATTATTTAAAATAAAATTTTCACAATATAATTGTATACTTCGAAAAAATTAATTATTTTAAACAATTTTTCTAAAATTCTTATGAAGAATTCAATTATTTTCAAAAATAACAAAATTTGAGAAAGAAATTCAATTCTCTTTAAAGATATTAATAGATATTTGTCACAATAATTCAATTATCTTCATAAATAATAATATTTTTTTTTCAAAAATTCAATTATTTTCGTAAATAATAAAATTTATTGCAGGATTTCAATTATTTTTAATACAATTTTACAGCAATTGCTAAAAAAATGTAATTATTCTTAAAAATTTAATTTTAATTACTCGATAAAATCAATTATTTAAAAAAAAATGTTTTTTTAAATTATTTGGTAGAATTCAATTATTTTCAAAAATAACAAAAATTTTCACAGAAATTCAATTCTTTTTAAGCATTTTAATAAAATTTTTCACAACTATTCAATTATTTTCATATATACATTGCTAAAAAAATGTAATTATTTTTAAAAATTTATTTCTCGAAAAAATCAATTATTTAAAAAAATGTTTTTTTTTAAATTCTTTGGAAGAATTGAATTATTTACCAAAATATTAGAATTTTTCACAATAAGGAATTCAATTATTTTTAAATATTTTTATAAAATTGTTCATGAGAAATCAATTATTTTAAATACAATTTTTATTAAATATTTAGATATAATTCAATTATTCTTTAGATTTTAATAAAATTCTTCCCAAGAATTCAATTATTTACATAAATAATAATTCTTCGAAAGAATTCAATTATGTGTAGATGAATAACAAAGTTATTCCCAAAAATTCAATTATTTTCATTCATTTTAATAAAATTCTTTAAAAAATCCAACTATTTTCATAAATAATAAAATTCTTCACAAGAATTCAATTATTTTTAAAAGTATAATAAATTTCTGTCTTAGAAGTACAATTATTTAAAAAGATTCTAATAAAATCGTTCGCAAGAATTCAATTATTTTCATAATTAATAAAATTCAATAATGATTTTCAATATCTACTATTTTCAAAAAATTTCCAAACAGAATTCAATTATTTAAAAAAGTTTTTGTAAGAATATTCGTATGAATTCAATTATTTTCACGAATAAAATTCCCCACAAGGATTCAATTATTTACATAAATAATTCTTCGAAAGAATTCAATTATGACGATAAATAAAAAAATTATTACCGAAAATTCAATTATTTTGAGGCATTTTAATAAATTTTTTTTGAAAAATTCAATTATTTTCATAGATAATAAAATTCTTCACAAGAATTCAATTATTTTTAAAAATAATAAATTTCTTCTTGGAAATTCAATTATTTTAAAAAATTCTAATAAAATCGTTCGCAAGAATTTAATTATTTTCATAAATAAAAAAAATGCTTTTCAGGAATTCAATTATTTTCAAAAAAAAATTTAATAAAATACCACACAGACATTCAATTATTGTCAAAAATTTTAATAAAATTCTTCGTAAAATTTAATTATTTTAAAAAACTTTTCGCAATTCAATGATTTTCAATATTTACTATATTTTCATAAAATTCGCAAACAGAATTCAATTATTTAAAATTTTTTTTGTAAAAATCTTAGTAAGAATTCAATTCTTTTCATAAATAATAAAAATTTCTCTGGAATTCAATGATTTAAATTATAATTTGCATAAAATTAGTCTACAGAAATCAATTATTTAAAAATCTTTATAAAATTTTTCGCAAGATTTAAATTATTTTTATAAGTATTTAAATTCTTTTATGAATATAATAAAATTCGTTGCCGGAATTCAATTTATTAGCAGAAAAAGAAAGAAGTAAATATTTTTGATGAAAATTAGGAAAATGTCAGGAAAATAAAATAGAGAATGGAATGTTTGTCAGGTTTGTGAAGTGTCTAAAACGAGTTTTTTTTGGTCAAGTTTAATTTTTCGATAGCTACTTATTTACTACTTTTTTTCAGTTTCAAAGTTACTTTTTGCTACTTTTTTTAAAACTAATTATCGAGCGCGAAGTCTGGTCTTTCGAAGAGGCGGAGCGCAGGCGCAAAGGACAGAGTGGGAGCAATGAGAGTAAGAGAGAACTTTCGGTTTGTCTCTCTCACTCTCATTGCTCCCACTCTATTCTCTGCGCCTGCGCTCCGCTTCACTTAAAGTTACCCATAAACTACTGCTGGATAAACGAGGGTAAAGTAAATAGAAATAAAACAGAAAATTATAATAAAAAAAAATCGTTATTTGATCCTAGGGAACAAATAAAAAATACAAAAACAATACAGAAAAAACTAATGAGTAAAATTAGTAAAAAAAAAAGTAGTAGTAAAAACACAATTTTGAATTTTACTCTCTACAGAAAAGACCGCACTAAAATATCATTTCTTTTCACGCTTTTATAAAGCAAATATATAGCAGCGGAGAATCACCCCTTATCGCATTCACCATCCTCCCCTCGCAAAGTCTAGAACGAAAATCGTGAGGTGAAATTCAATCTAGATGAAATAACACCAAAGCGAGTAAATATCAGTTTTGTTTTCTCCTCTCTAACCAATTCTTTCATTTTGGTTTTTCCTCCAAAGACCAAAATTCACCTTTTGAAAAAAAAAATCATAATGAAGAGAAAAGGCGTCATCACAAAACGAAGGCGGAGGTTTTTAGGTAGAAAGTGGCTCTTTCATTCGCCGTGGGGACATGGTAAAGGTAGATAGATTGCGTCTGGGGGGAAGTCTGAACCGCCATTTCTAGCTACTTGGATCGAGGGAATATGAAGTCGTTAAAAAATGAGCAGGTCTCTCTCTCTCTCTCTCTCTTGGACATGTGCTTTTTTTTTCTCTCTTTTTCTTTCGTATAATGTCGATGAAACGCCAGACCACACGCCCACGGGTTCCTATCATATATTTTTCGGAGCACGACAGGTTCTTTCGATCCCACCTACCCACTCGTTCGGCTCTTTTGTTCCTAACACGCTGTATATATCGAACATTCCGATGTATCTCCCGAATGATCTTTGCCTTTTAACGGTCTCAGGTGTTCTGATTCTCATATATATGCAGGATTATCATTTATTTTTTTATTTTTTTACTTTTTTTTGTATTCTTCATATTTTGTAGAGAATTTTTTCCAAATTTTGTATATATAAGAAACGATGTGATAAATTTATACATTTAAATATTGAGATGGTCACGTTTCGGTTTACCGAATTATGAAAAATCAAATTTATGGATTATTATTGAAAATCCTCTTTTTTTATTTTTTTTCTCTATTCGAATTTATTATTTACCGTATTTTTAGTTTATTTTTCTTTTTTAATGTTCGATTTTTTTTTTTTTTTTTTTTTTAATGATTGTATTATTTCATACATTGCCGTGATGGCAAAAAATGATAAATTTGGATTAGGATTTGGATTAGCATTTTTTTTTTTATTAAAAAAAATGCAATACCACGAATATTATTTCAATATATTTACATTTGCGTTCTTGAAAAAAAATGAAGCCTGAGGGGAATCGAAACTACGATCTACGCGCTTCGGGACTAGCGCGCTAACCCCTTGGCTACGCCACTCGCCTAATGACAACTAAATCAAATAAATCAAGTAAACCGTAATTCTTTTTCTAAAGTCTTTCGACTTTAGAAAAAAAATTACGGTTTACTTGTTTTTTATGAAAAAAAAACCTACAATAAAAGAAATACGAAAAAAAGACAATAATCGAAATTATTTTATATTAAAAACTATTAATTAGCCAATAATCGAAATTATTTTATTTAAAAACTATTAATTAGTTAATAATCGAAATTATTCAATTAATCCAAAACGGTAAATTCTAATTAAATTTCAACCTCGACCATGAAAGAATTTGACACATATTTTATTTACTATATATACATTATACACATTGCAGAAAATGTATTTCTGAGAAAATATAGAGAAGATTTTCTCTCTGTGGACTTTATTATTGTGCAACAAATGCGAGATTCCAAGAATTCCCATATATAAGAAACACTACGGTGCAGACGTTCATAGACGTCATATTTATCTAATTGGCTTATAGTCCAACGCGTAAAGTGCATGAGCGCACTTATTACAAAACTTCACTTATTTGTAACTAGCTACTTGTTTTCTTGACTTGTTTAAATAAAATACCAAGAAATATAATGACGATGAGCTACTATTGAAACTTAAAGTCCCTAATGCGTTTTAAGCGAATATTTAGAGATGATTATTATGAGAAATGCTTTAAGTAAATTACATCTTCGTTTTAGAATTATTACACGTTTATGTATATATGTTCAATGGTGGAAATATCTTAAATGGAAAAACATCAAATTGATTGTAATTTTATGTTTTTTCATGTGCTATATATTTATTATAACATAAAAATACGTGAATGAACCTTTAAAAATTTCTTCATTAAATAGAGAAAAAGTACTTTATTTTAGAACATAATTTGAAAGCAATAATAATAAAATAATAAAAAAATAAATAAAATACCTAAATATTATTATTATTATTATTATAATTATTATTATTATTATTATTATTATTATTACTATTTTTATTATTTATTATTATTATTATTATTATTATTATTATTATTATTATTATTATTATTATTATTATTATTATTATTATTATTATTATTTTTATTTATTATTATTATTATTATTATTATTATTATTATTATTATTATTATTATTATTATTATTTTCATTATTGTTATTATTTTCATTATTGTTATTATTTCCTTTTGAAAATGAAAAATAAAATATTATTATTGAAAATGATGGCGTATATCAATAAAGTTACAACAAACTAGGATTTAAATATAAAAAATAGAAAATATGCAGAAAATCATCTTGAAAATGTATTTAATAATCATGGAGATTATATTGGGTATATTAAAATAAACTTTATTGAGTCTTCGTTAGAATCTAATGACCGGTTTTAATTTCTTTAATTACCTTGTTTAAAAAATAAACGAGTGAATATAGATATCAACATTCTCATATAGATTAAAACATTTATAAATATTAAACGATAAATTAAAAAGTATGAACAATTATAAAAATTGCTTCTTCTTCTTCTAATTTGCAAAAAATGGTAATAATAATATTTTTCTCTTTTGTAAAATATTCTTACAGAAGAAAGAAATTTTTTATATTCAATTTTCACCTTTTTGTGGGGAAAATTATTTGTTAAAATAAAAAAATTCAAGTCATCAGTTCTAAAAGAATTGAAAACTGAAAATTTTTACAGATTAGAAGATAATTTTTTTGATGCAGAAAAAAATTTTGCTTTAAATGTAAAATTTGATTACATAGAAAATTTCAGTTTGAAAAATGTAAAAATTTAGAAGAATATGGAGTTGACGATTTCGGACTTTTTTCCCTAAACATTCTGACTTTTTTATGTCTTTTTTCAAAATTTTCAAAAAAGAATAAATTAAAATACATACCGTTAATAATTTTTTGGTCTCCTTTCCAAAAGTGTTATTTTAATTTAAATCCAAATGGAAAAAGAAAACTTTAATGAACTAAATCATTTTTTGATTTGTATAAAAATAAAAAAATATTATAAAAATGAAAAAAAAAATATTATAATTTAAATTATAAAATTTTTAAGCACTTCTATGCACTTAATTATCACGCACATAAATAAATTAGCAATAAAAATTAAAATTAATAGTTTAATTTTCTTTTTATTCGTCGTTATAAATAAATAATTATTACTCTCTAAATTTGAATATGTAAAAATTTATTACTTTTACAAATTTGTTTACTAATAATTTTAATTAGTGACTGACTTTTGAATTTAGTTTATGAATTTTGACAATTTTAATTTTTACTAATTTTAAGTAATGACTGGATTTTTGCATTTGAATTAGTAAATTTTACTAATTTATTAGTAAATTTTTACTAATAAATAGTAATTTTTACTAATTTATTAGTAAATTTTACTAATAAATAGTAATTTTTACTAATTTATTAGTAAATTTTACTAATAAATAGTAATTTTTACTAATTTATTAGTAAATTTTACTAATAAATAGTAATTTTTACTAATTTATTAGTAAATTTTACTAATAAATAGTAATTTTTACTAATTTATTAGTAAAATTTACAATAGTGGAAAATCCACATTATTAGTAACTTCTAATAATTTATTAGTAGAATTAGTAAATTTTACTGATAAAAAGTGAAATCTAATAATTTATTAGTAAAATTTATTCGTGGATGAATCACACTAATAGCAATTTCAAATAATTAATTAATAAAATTAGTAAATATTATTAATAAATAAAAAAATTTCTACTAATTTATTAGTAAAAATTACTAATTCAAAAGCAAATAGTCAGTCACTATTGCAAATTAGTAAATATTTTTAATTTTTACAAATTTTAATAAGCGACTAACTGTTCGCTTTTGAATTAGTAAATTTTACTAATAAATTAATAGAAATTTCCAATTTAATAATAAATATTTATTATTAATTTACTAAGAAATTAGTAGAAATTAGTAAATACTAATTTAGTTAGTAAAATTTACTAATTTTACTAATAAATTATCGGAAGTGACTATTAGTGTGGTTTTTCCACTTGTAAATTTTACTAATAAGTTAGTAGGAATTTTTTTTTATTACTAAAATTTATTACTTTTACCAATAAATTAGTAAAAATGACAATTTTAGTAAAATTTATTAATTTTACTGATAAATTATCAGAAATTATTATTTATTAGCAAAATTTACTAATGTTACTAATAATTTAGCAGAAATTACTATTTATTTGTAAAATTTACTAATTTTAGTAAAATTAGTAGAATTAGTAAAATTAGTTGAAATTACTATTTATTAGTAAAATATACTACATAATTCCAATTTAGAGAGCAATAATAAGTTAACACGGAAATTTAAACTTAAAAAAAATAATTTAACAAAAATATTTGTAAAACATAATGAATTTTTCAAGAGGGAAAATAAAAAAAATTGTATCTCCACTTTTTCGAAAAATAATTTAACAATATTTTCGTAAGCGATGTAACATCTTCGCGACGTGAAAAGAAACTGAAAACTAAAAGGGCAAGAAATTCGGCCAGTACATTGTGAATTAGAAATCTGTTGAAGAGATTTCTAATTTTTTTTTACTCACACTTTCGGAATTAGGATGAGGGGTTTCAGTGGTCAGAGGATATAACCTTCTCGGTGCGGTTGAATTTTTTTTTCAATCATTCATTCAAGGAAAGTTTGCTTTCCTGACCCAGTGAAATAAATCCTTTTTGAAGAATACATACAAAAAATATTTCAAATAGGAACTTTAGAATTTTAAATTTTACCTCACTTCGGAATGCATTCGAATTGAAAAAAAATTGTCTTACAGACTAAATTCTCGAATGAAAGGTGAAAACGGAACAATTGTTATCCGCTTGTGTCAATATTATAGTTCGTTTTCGAATTCGAACAAAATTTTGAGAATTTTATTTGCTCTTTCTTTATTATTATTACCTACTATTATTTATATTATTATTATTAAAAGTAAAAATTTATTGTAAAAATTCTTTAGCATTTGAAATCGTTCTTTTCTGAAATTCGAACAAAATTTTGAGAGTTTTATTATTTTTACTATTATCAACTGTTTTTTTTATTATTTGTATTAGTAAAAATAATAACTAGTAAAAAATATCATTTGTATTATCAATGAAAATGATAAGTAAATAAAAAATTTGATTTTAATATTTGAGTATTTATATTTTATTATTGAAAATAAAATTTAAGCTTAGCCTAGTGGTTAATGTTTAAGTTTACAGTGCTGAAGGTTCCGAGTTCGATTCCCAGGAGAGGTGGATATTTTAAATTCAAGTTAATAAATAAATAAAAATTGATATTTGAATAACAAATATAAAAGATTATTAAAAAATAAAAATAAGTAAATAAAATATTTACTTAAAAATGATTTTTTTGCGAATATGAACTTTTGATGTAAATTTAGAAGAGAAGAAAAATTCTCCACTAATTTAACGGAAATAAAAGTGAAAATTCTTTTTTTTCCAGAATTAATTTTTGTGAATTAAAGGGACAAAAAAAATTGCATCTTTTTATCCCCTTTTTTTCCTTGGCTCTAAAAATACGGTTTTTGTTGAATATATATAGTATATATAATGTCGAGACGAAAAATTATTTTCGGAGGAATTTTTAGTTGCATTGTTGTTGGATGGAGGTTCTTTTGTATCTCTGGTAACTTTAAGAGCAATATAGAGCCTCGTCATAATACTTGGTCAAGGCAAGGGAACGGCAGATAACGTGCTCGATAGTACGTCGTTCCTCTCTGCTGAGCAGAACTCTGCAATTATGTTTTTCTTGTGTCAAGATAGTCTCCCCGACTGGTCTATGTGTTCTCCATTCTAGTGACAAGAGAAGCACTGCTTTCACACTATATACGCATTCTTTGAAAATAATGAAAGAATTTTTATTTTCCCTCCTCGAAAAAAGAAAAATGAAAAATAAAAAAAAAAATCTCATTAACATTTTCATGCTTTTTTTAAATAAGGAAACAAATGAAATTAAAAAATAGTAAATAAAAGTTAAAAAAATAGTTAAAAGTAAATTTTTATTATCAATTTCCTATTTTTTTAATACAGCGAAAAAAATTTTTTTTATTGATTCAAGAACTCTCTAAATTAGAATTAGTAAAAATTTTTACTAATTTGAATTAGTGACCGAGTTTTTGCTTTTAGATTAGTAAATTTTACTAATAAATAGTAATTTCTACTAATTTACTAGTGGAAAAAACACTTATTATTAAATATAGAATTAATAAATTTAAAAAAAAACACTTATTATTAATTTCTAATAATTTATTAGTATAGAATTAATAAATCTAACTAACAAATAGTAATTTATACTAATTTACTAGTAAAATTTACTAGTGAAAAAACCATATAGGTACTAATAGTATTTTTTAATAATTTATTAGTAAAATTATTGAATTTTACTAATAATAAAATTTATAAATTTACTAATAATAATATTTTACAAAAATTGATTTGAAAAAGAATTTCAGTTAAAATTTTAGTACAAATATTTCAAGAATTAGAAAAATTGCAGTTTTATTTTTTAAAAATAATTCAATGCAATGTAAACAAAAAAAAAATTTTTAAATTCAATGCAAAAAAGGTTTTACATTGAAAATATTTTGAAATTTTTATTTCTGCGGTGGACAAATTAAATAACAATAAGTATTCAAATGTTTATTAAACAAAAATTAATGAAATTTAAAAAATTTTATTTAAAATTTCTGAAAAAATTAGATTTAAAAAAAAAACGTAGGTAATGTAGTAGTTGAATTCCGAAAATAATTTTTAAAAATTGAAAAATAGTAAATTTTCTAAAATTTCATTAAAATAAATTGAAAATTTTAAAGAATATTATTTTTTCGTTTAAAAAATTTAATTTGAAATGTAATTTTTGAAGAATAATGTTAGCTAAAAATTTATAAAATAATTAACATTTACAAAAATTTTTGTGTTAAAATAATTCAATTATTTATTTATTTATTCATTGAATTAGATCAATTATCGTTGATTTTTAATAAGACTTGATTAAAAAAAATTGCAGTTATAATTTTGAAAAATAATTGAATATTAGAAGCGTTATAACAGGAATTTTAGGAAATGTAAAAGGTTTTTAAATTGAAATCTTTTTTACATTGTAATCGCCGTAAAAGTATAATAATGTTTAAACGTTTATTTTAAAAAATTATTAATATATTATACTCCTTTCAAAATTGTTAAATTTTTTAATAATTTTGTTAAAAAATTCTAAAAAATAATGTTGAATTTAAAAAAAAATTGCAATTGTAATTTTTATAAATAATTAAATTTCAAAATGTTTTGCTTTGATAAATGATTTGAAATTTTAATTAAAATAAATTACCAGAAGTTTTTAATAATTTACTTAATAAAAATTATTTAAGTTTTAAATAATTTAATTTGGAGATTATGAAAAAAATCACTTTTTGAAAAATTGCAATAAAAATTTTCAGGATTTCAATTATTTTTAAAAAAATAATTGAAATCCTGAAAATAGTTTTAAAAATTGAAACAATTTAAAGTTTTGTCACTGAAATTAATTTTTACATTTGAGAAAAATTTAATTTTCTTTCTATTGAAATTTTTTTTGAAATATATTCGTATTTTTGAAGAATTATATTATCAAAAATTATGTTTTTCAAAAATTAATAATTTTTTATTAAATTTTAAAGAGAAGGTTTTTGTAAGTAACAAAGGGTTGTAAAATTTCACGCGCGCTTAAGCGCGTATATAAAAAAAATAATAAGTAGAAATAAAAAAATTGTTAAAACTAAATAAATATGAAAAATTTAAATAAATTAATAAACAGTAATTAAAATGTAAATAGTAAAAAGTAAATATAAAATATAAAAAAATAGTTAAAAGCAAATGGAATAAAAAATGTAAATAAATTAATAAATATTATATAAAGTTAATAGTAAATTTAAATATAAATAGTATAGGTAAAAAAATGAATGTAGTAAATATTGAAAATTTAATAGTAAATAGTAAATATTATCTAAATAAAGATAAGAATAATTAATAAAATTAAAAAATAAAATCTTCAGAATTAACTGACACCGTCAAGTTAAAAATGTTATTAAAAATTAAAAATTGTTTTCAATAAACCATTAATATGAAAATGAATCCGATATATAATTTATTCTCGCGGGCATTATAATTTATAAATAAATAAGAATTTCTTCTAAATGAAATAATTTATGCAATTTTTACAAATTTTACATTGTTCGAGTAAATTTATTACTTGCATTTGAATAAATGGTAATACGCTAATCTTTATGTGTATCTTAACACAATGATAGGTAATTTGTTAGACAGTCGCGGGGACTCATTGAATTGTAGATAAGAATAGTTTTACAAACAAGAAGCTTATCTGGATTTCATGTAAAATTCTAATTATTTCACTTTTGTATTTTTTTTTTTTTTTTTTTTTTTTTTTTTTTTTTTTTTTTTTTTTTAGAAGTATGTATACTTTTTCCGTCATCATTATATATTTCTTTGTGAATTATTATTTACGAGTACTAATTAGATACAAGAGAAGATATTACTTACCTTCTTTTTTTAAATTCATCTTCAATATTCATGGGTGTTGCCTTTATATATCTATATGCAAAAATAGCGTAACTTACGCACGAAGACATTGAATTCCGTTCTTCAATTTTTTTTCTTTTTTCGAATTAGAAAATTCCTTTCTCAAATTTAAAAAAAAAATTTTTTTTCTACAAAAATTATTTATTAAAAAATATATATTTTCATTATTTTGAAATAAGAAATTCATTATTTTTCGCAAAAGTCAATAATTATTTTATAGATTTTTAGAAATAAATAAATTTACTGAAAAAATTGAAAATTTGAAATCTAGTATAAAATTTTCGACGAATTACTTAAATTTATTTTCAAATACTATTGAAATTTTTTTTTAATGGCAAAATTGTTCTAAAAAAAAATTTGAAAATGTAAAAATTTTTTCAAAACAAATTGTAGTTTTGTTTTTTTTTTCGTTTTTTTTCGTATAAGAAATAGAAAACAATTTTTCAAAGTCGTTTTTCTTTATCTTGGTTTACACGATAACTTATTTTATTATTAATACTTCAATATTATTTACACATAATAATCATTTAAATACTTTACAATATATTATTCATCTGCAAAATGTCTAATTGTTTCCTACATGTCTACGTAAAACTTACGGTAATTTAGATATTTTAAAAAAAAAATTCCCCTTTTAAAAAAGTGTAATTTTTTCGAAAAACAATTTCTAATTTTCAAAAATACACATAGCGCAAAAAAATTTGTGTTTCATTTGTAAAATTTTTTCGAAAACACCACGAATGTATTTTTTTTTTTTTTCATTTCGAAAGTTTTTTTTTTATATACGAACCAGAGAGGGGCAAAAAAAGAAGAAATCGAAGTACTTTATTAATTCACATATGATGCGATTCAATGAACTTTTATTTATGTTTTTTACTGTATTGCTTGAAATTTTCTGGAAAATACATTTTCATTATTATGAATTCTATATTGTCCAAGTCGAATAAACAAAAGTGACAAGAAAAGCAAAAAACAAAAAAAAAATAGAAGTTTTTTACAAAAAAAAAAAAAAATGAGTGTGCCCGTCACTGGCTAACCTCAAGAATAATATACAATTCGACAAAATCAATTTTTCTCTCCATAATTTCATACAATGAAATTGACAATAATTTTTTTTTTTATAATATATTTATATATATATTTATATATAAATTGACATAATCAATGAATAATGAATTGTTCAACACGCATCTTTTTTTTTTATTATTCTTTGTATAGTAATACTAATAATTTCATAAAACGAACAAAAAAAAAATAAAAAATAATAATGACAGTCTTAATGAAAAATCTACCATCCTCTCTCTTTTTTTTCTTTTGAATATAAATTCCCTTTCAATATTCTGTTCTGACTAGAGAAGAGAATCCTATGAATCTTTCGCAATGGATATACTAGTCGATTAATAGGAGAAAAGGAAAAAAGATGGTACTGAAAATTGTACTATATATAATAACGAATATCACGCCTTTAAAAAAAAATTAGCGTGTACACTACAAGTACAACAGTTAGTATCGGATCAAGACAATATATACATTTAATAACACCATTTTTTTTTCTTTATGAGTGAGTCATTGCTTTATCATTTTTTTTAATAATAATAATATAATAATATTATTATTATTATTATATAGGCGAATAGGTACATACAAAACAACACACAATAAAAACAATAACATAATATTAACGTGACGCGCACAATAATATAATGGTAATAATAATAATAATAATATAATAATAATAATATAATAATAATAATAATAATAATAATAATAATAATAATAATAATAATAATAATAATAATAATAATAATAATAATAATAATAATATAATAATATAATAATAATAATAATAATAATAATATATAATAATAATATAATAATATATAATAATATAATAATCTTATTAACCTTAATAATTCTTAATAAACATCGTCATCGATATAATAATTATTATAAATATTACAATGTTCGCTGAAAAGCTTAGCTTGGTGCGATGACTGAGTCGCGACCGGGATCGTTTACTTTTTTTTTTAAATTCAATTCTTTAAATTCATTACTTGCAGCATATTATATTATCATCGTTATATAATAACTAGTACTGTGGCAGAACTATACAGTTGTTCGAACCCAGTTTCACGGGCCAAATATACCTAATAGATTTCTACCATTTTTTTTTCTTTAATGCAAAATGTTTACTTCTTTCTCTCCACCTTATGAAAACACAAGAATTGTACATCCCATCAAAAAAAAAAAAAATCTTTCTCAAAAAACTTTTAATAAAAATTCAACGTCCAATTTTATAGTTAATTATAGCAGTTATATCCAATTTTATAGCAATGAAAAGAAAATTTAAATTCGAAAAAATTTCATTACAGAATATCAAAATAAAAGGAAAAAATATTTAGAAATCTGTAGGAAAACATTTATTCTAAAAAAATTTTTTCTATTATAATATTATAAGAAAAAAGTTATTGTTTTTAATAAATTTTTTCGAATGTTATTTTTAATAATTTCCTTCGTTTCATGGAAGTCGAACAGACTATTTGTTGCTAAATTAGTAAATTTTAATAACAAATTAGTGGAACTTGTGTTTTAAATTATTTTCCTTCGTAAACTTTACTAATAAATTCGTGAGTAAATTTTGCTAATAAATTAGTGGAAAATTCCTATTTATTAATAAAATTTACTAATTTTACTAATAAATTATTAGAAGTTGCTATTAGTGTGGATTTTTCACTAGTAAATTTTACAAATAAGTTAGTAAAAATAAGTTAGTAAAAATTACTATTTATTAGTAAAATTTACTAATTCAACAGCAAAAATTAAGACACTAATTAAAATCAGTAAAAAATAAAATTGTAAAAAATTCATAAAATAAATTCAAAAGTCAGTCACTAATTCAAATTAGTAAATATTAACATTTTTTTACTAATTTGAATTAGTGACTGATTATTTTCTTTTGAATTATTAAATTTTACTAATAAATTAGTAGAAATTGCTATTAGTGTAGTTTTTCTACTAGTAAATTTTATTAATAAATTGTTAGAATCAACTATTTATCAGTAAAATTGACTAATAAATTAGTAGAAATTACTATTGATTAGTAAAATTGACTAATAAATTAGTAGAAATTACTTTTAGAGTGATTTTTTCACTGGTCAATTTATTAGAAAAATTTACAAATAAATTAGTAGATATTACTATTTATTAGTAAATTTTACTAATTTTACTAATAAGTTATTAGAAATTACTATTATTGTGTTTTTTTACTAGTAATTTTACTAGTAATTTTTACTAGTAAATTTTACTAATAAATTATTAAAAATTTACCACTTATTAATAATATTTACCAATTTTATTAATTAATTATTAGAAATTATTAATAGTGTAGTTTTTCCACAGTAAATTTTATTAATAATTAAGTAAAAATTATTGTTTATTATAGTCAAAATTTCTAATTCAAAAGCAAAAAGTCAATCATTAATTCAAATTAGTAAAAATTAAAATTTTTTAAAGTATGTAAAATAAATTCAAAATTCAAATTTATTACTAAAATTTACTAATATCAAAGGAAAAAGTCAGTCACTAATTTGAATTAGTAAATTTTTTTTACTCATTTAAATTTAAAGAGTGGGGAATTATTTTTTAATAATTTTTTCTTTTGGAAATTATTCTTTTAATAAATTTTTCGTTTAGAAATTATTTTTTTATAATAAATTTTTTCTTTTGGAAGAATATTAGTTTAGTTTAGTTAGTTTTTTTTCTAATGATATTGGAAATTATTATTTTTTAATAATCGTTTTTTGATTTTGTAAATTATTATTTTTAAGAATAATAATTCAAATAAACTAATTTTTTTTCACTGGGTTAAAAATATTCTTTTTTGATGGGATGCACATTTCTTTGAAAACTTCTTTATTTTCTTTTCTCGTTTCTGAAGTTTGCAAATGTTTTTTTTTTCTTCTTCTTTTTTTTCTTTTTTGTCAAGTCCCACTCACACCCACACGGACACAATTTTCACTCGGATATACACATATGTACGCAGACATATACATAGAAACTAGGACATAATTTACAACTTAAATAGTAAAGAACCACTGGGATAATTTTTCTTTAAAGATTCGATTAAATTACCTACTTGTTTCGCCGCTGGATCTGTCCGATTGTAATATTGAACTTGGAACTTGGAACTTCGAGATCGTTTTTCCTCCTCTTCACTCTACGGCATTTTTTATCAATTTTACGAGTTACAAAAAAAAAATAATCAGAAAATTACAAAAGAAATTCTACTTTGACTTTTATTTTCAATTTTATTTTCACTTTCAATTTTATTTTAATATTTTTAATAGATTTTTGTTCTGATTTTAATTTTCATTTTGATAGATTTTTTATTTTGATTTTAATTTTTTACTTTGATAGGTTTTTATTTGCAATTTTATTTTCACTTTCAGTTTTATTTTAATAGACTTTATTCTCATTTTCATTTTCACTTTGATAGATTTTTATTTTAACTTTCATTTCAACTTTACAATTTTTATTTTCAAAACGAGAATAAAAATCTGTGAAAGTAAAAGTGAAACTGAAAATAAAAGCAAAAAATAAACATTCTTTAAAGTGAAAGGACAAATGAAAGTGAAAATAAAAAGCTGTCAAAGTGAAAGCAAAAATGAGAGTGAAAATGAAAGTCAAAGTAGAAATGAAATTATACAATCGACCCTTAGGATGTTCTGGAAAATTACTCACCGATCGAGCGGATCGAGCGTGGCGATTAATGTTAAATTACTAAATTATAAAATTTTACTAATTTTACCAAATTAGTTTCAACTAAAACTCAAATTTGACTAAAAGTAAAGTTAGTAAAATTAGTAAAATTAATGAAATTAGTGAAATTTGAACTGAACAGATTCCGTTATTCATTCGAGTACGACAATTATAAACGTACTCCTTAAGTACTAATCAGGAATCACAATTAAAAAGAGGAGCTTTGAAAATTTCCCTAAGGTGCTACATGTCCAAGTTCCGAAATTCTACAATTCGGCTCAAAGTTTCCGCACATTCCGCTGACTGTAGGTACATTTAATCTAAATTTATTTATTTCTTCTTCTTCTTCTTTACAATACAATTAAGAATCATATAGGTACTACAGTAATTGCGATTCTTTTTTTAGGCGACGATTACGATGTTTTTTTTTCTTATGTCTTCTTAAGAAGCTAACTTTTCACTTTTTTCAAAATTTCTAATTTTTCTTTTCATTTTAAATTGTATTTCGCTTTCTTTATAATCATTAAATTTCTATTATAATAAACAAAAGGCTGGATCAGTTTTATTTTACTATAAATCTTCCTCTTTGGAGCAAATTTCCTAAAGTGTGGTCAAAAAACATTCTTTATTCAAAAAAAAAAAAATAAACAAAAATACTCTTTGATTTTCAATCAAAGATAAAAAACACTTACGTATAAAACACTTATAAACTTTGGGTGCAACTTTTTTTTGATTTGGCTTTCCAAAGTGGACCGTACAAAAATTTTCGTTTGGAGGGAAAATTAGTCGCAACTTAACAAATAATGCACCGTTCACGCAATCTTAATAATTTTAAGCTAACTAAATCGTGCTCCATAAAGTTTACATCTTGGTTTTTGTGTTTTGCATCTTTTGTTTAGAGTAATCGAAAATAGTAACGATAAATAGTTGATTATTTACTAATATAATCGATTTAGATTGTAGTCCGAATTCCGAATATCGGATTTGGGTACCAAGAGTATACTAAGAGAGCACTACCAACTTTAGGAAATTTTTCGCCCTAAAAAGATCTGCCAGCCTTTTTTTTCGAACCGACTATGTGAGTCCAAAAAAGTAATAGAGGGTTAGGAAACACTAAGTGACACTAATTATGTTTTTTTGTTTAATTTTACATGCATGGAGGAATACTATCGTGTTACGGGTTGGACAGATTGCTTGGAGGTGTCGCGCATTGCACTGCTTTTATTTTTGACACAACTCGACACGTCCTTTTTTTTTGGGGTCAATTTTGACCAATTAAGACTTTTGCGCACACACTCCCTATACATAATTTTTTGTTCAATAATTAGTTGTACTACTTACTACACTGTTTCTCGGAGGTTACAGAGCAGAATGGATAAAATGGGGGTAAAGAAGGGGTGAATTAAAAATCGGAGAGGCAAGAGTCTTTAATTTGAGCTGCTGTGACAAAACAAGTCTCTCTCTCTGGGGGGGTCAATGACCGCAGTCAATCATCAGTCTCAGGCCACTTTTTGAGAATTCAGGCGGCCAGGCCATGAGGGGATTGGTGAAGAAGAGCAGGATGGTGCTGAGCCAAATGAGAAGTCAACTGGTGCGAGGATTGTCCAACGTGTGATGATGTATGGGGTAGTGATGATGTCGTCTGTTGTGGAGTGTGAAGATTATGGCTGTGACTTGCGATCAAACTATGGCTGCCCCCATGAATGGACGTGTTATGGCTATGGGGATGGTGGCCAAGAACGACCCCAGAGAAGGCCAAGGGTCACTGATGATGCTTCACTGGACCGTTTGCGTGGTGCGCCTGTCCAACAACATGATGACTCGATGGTGTGTGCGCACTACTCGAATGATGATGACTTGTCGCTGCACCATGATGATTCTGATTATTTGCGCTACTATTGTTATTATTGTTTTGCTGTTGCGTTTGTCGTTGACTATTTTTTTTATTTTTCATACGTCGATTTTGAAACCATATTTTCACTTGTCGCTCGGTGAGATTTAAATTACGCGCCAATTCCCAACGTTTTTGCTTCGACACATAGGCATTGTAGAGAAATTCCTTTTCTAATTCGAGTGTTTGAAATTTTGTGTAGGGCTTGCGTTTCTTGCGCACTGTCGGTTGACCGGTCCATTCCAATACGCCTGGTGCACCACATCCAACTGACATTCCCGACACTCCGACGCTCAACGTACCTGCGGAAAACAGGGTGGGCGGGGAGGAACCCCATACCACTTAACACAATTAGTATGCTCAATCAAAAATTTTGCCAGTAATTTCAAAAGTTACTCAAAAATAACTTACAATTCTAATAACATCCGAATTATATGCTGTTAAAAATCTGACTCCAACTTTACATCAAAAAGATTGTGACAGGGACTCTTTCCAACACAAATGAACACAAATATCAAGTTTGTGTTGTGTTCAGAACACAACACGAACTCAACACAAACGTTTCATAACCGTCCCTGGATTCTAATAATGTTGTTGGAGTTCGATTTTTAACTTTGGACATTTTTTTTTTTTTTTTTGAGTCCGTATGCAGAATTGAAGACGTAATTTTATCATCCATTTGAAATCACTGCTACAAAGTTACAAATTACTTTTGCATTTAAAAATACAAAAGCGATATATAACAAAATATTATAAGAAAGTTATAAATTATTGAAAATTTTTAAAAACAGATTGTCAAAGTTATTCATTGGGTGAATGAACGGGACAGGAGACGAAAAATTCTCGTCTTATTACTTATCCGGAAGAATGAGAAGAACAAGAATATCGGTCCGTTAATCGGCTTATCGGTGCGTAACCAACGCCGTTAGAATTTTTCTTCAATACTCCTCTTGCATTTGCCGGAGTTTATCCACACTTACCAACACCTTTTACCCCCATCGTGAAGTTGCTTGAATGTCTCGCCATTACTGAAGATAAAACATATACCCAGCGCTAAAACAACCAACCTCAAGTGTATCATATATCTTACGGACAATATTCACAACATCCATATTTCATTCGACAAACCAGTTGGTAATCATTAAATCTATATGGTTTTTTAAATAGTCCTTCAAAATCACTAAACTGTATCACTTTGCAATTTTCTTGTCTCTATCAGGAACTGAAATATGTGCAGAAAAGCTGATAACAGTATAGAGATTTTTAACCATCATATAACCATAATTTTTTTTAACTATTTTAATCCAAAGTTTGTGGTAGCAGTAACTTGCAACTTTATGCAACAACATGGACAATATTGCCTCAATATTTTAAACCTTGCAACTTTATGCAACAACATTGCAACAACACTAACAATATTGCCTTAATATTGTGAACCTTGTAACTTTATGCAACAACATTGGTTGTTAATGTTGCTGCAAGTTTTCATAGTGTAAAGGGTAATAGAATAGTAAAGGGTAATAGTTAAAGCAAGACCCAGGTGGAAAAGTTAACATTAGTTAACGTTAGCTAATGCTACTAACGTTAACTAACGTTAGACTAACATTAGGCTAACGTTAGTCTAACGACATTTTTTGATCACTAATATCAGATTATAACGTTAGTTAACATTAGTCTAACATTAGTCTAACGTTAGTCTAACGTTAGTAACATTACTATGTTGCAGTAGTAGAAAAAGAAGTACTATTGGTAAAAGAAGAACCAGTAGTAAAAAAGTATTGGTAACAAAAAAGCAGCATCAATAAAGAAAGAACCCGAAATACAAAGAGAACAAAAACTGAACTACTATAAAGGAGCAGATTAGAAATAATATTTCATCAGTTACAAAAAAATAATATAAATCCTTTTGGACAATAAAATTTTGCTTTGCAAAATCTGTGTAGTTTTCAGGCACCAGCGCACTGCACTTGCGCCAAGGCTGTCTGAACGATTTGTTGGCAATGTTGTATATGATATAATTGGACCGGTTCCATCAACCGTACACTAGAAATATATGACACAACTTGCGAATTTTCTCTGAACGGTTAGTACACAGCAGAGCTTCGTTAGACGGAGCATAAAAGGTTGGTTCTACTGATACGCTGCATTACACCTGCTGCTACTACTCCCCTTGTATCGTGAATAATTCACTCTTAAAAGATTTTCTGACAGATATAAATATACGTAAATAATAAATTTACATGTACAAGAATATGGACAAAAAAAAGTTGTTCATATTAGAAAAAAGAAGCTTTGAGCCTTTTTTTTCTTCTTTATCAACTTTGCTTATCTTAAAAAACCATTAGGCTATTTTTACAAGAATCTCTTTTGTTCTCAGTTTCAAAAATTGGGAAAAAAGAAAATTTTATTGTAAAAATTTGTATCTGAACTTGAAATTTAGGGGCAAAATTTAAAGAATTGATATTAGTTGGTATTGAACAGGACTATTTGGTATGTTGCACATGAAATTTTCCGTTCTTTCTTACGGATGTTGTTTATAAATTAATATTGATGATATCAAAAGAGTAACGTATGTTGTGGTTTGTTCTTCTGATAGCATATAATAGTAATTTTCTTGAAGGTATCAATTTGGTACCAATTTGGATTGTACATACACCAAAGTGGATCAAACTAATGCCAAATTGGAACAAATTGTTACCAAATTGGATCAACTAGACACAAAATTGGATCAAACTGTTACCAAATTGGATCAACTGGACACGAAATTGGGTCAAATTGATACCAAATTGGTTTAAACTGACACTGATTTGGATTTCATCCACATTTTTGGTATCAGTTTGTTGCCATTTGATACCTTCAAGTTACCAGTGCATTATCAGTCGATTTCCGTAAATTAGAATATTTCTAGGATGCTCCTAGGATGTCACTAACATTTCTGGTATTCGTGGTATACGTTAAGGATATCCCAATGTTTGCAATCCACCAGAAATCTCTAGAATGTTTGCAGAATATTCGAATGAACTGTACAGATTTCCTAAAGATGTCAAATTAATACCAAAAATTTTGAGCAAATTGTTTAGAGTTAATCTAAAAGTTTAGGTATCAGTCTGTTGCATTTTAATACTTTTAAGTTAACAGTGCATTAAATGTCGCTTTCCGGAAATTAGAATTTCTCAATGATGCTCTTAGAATGTTTCTATTATTGTGGAAGTTATTAACGAATCTAGAAATATTATTTACATTCTTGAGATCATTATTATCACAGTTTTTCTAAGGATATCAAATTGAGACAAAAAAACGTATCAAAAGTGTTGCGAAGCAACATTTTGATAAGTTTTTTACAAAGAGTACATTTTATCAAAAACAAATTAAAAACTCGTTCTGTTTATTAATGAATAGAAACTAAACAAGAAAGTAAAATAAATCTAAAGAATAAAGTATTTTAAGTTTGCCTACAAGAATCTTCTAAGCATCAATAAGGATGTCCACTAATTCCTACAGATATCCAAATTTCCAATAAAGACGTTCGCAACTCTAGAAAGGTAGAAAGTAAAGTAATATTCCAAATAGTCACTATCTTAGAGGATAAAACTACTCATTTATATTTCTCCTAAACCATAGTTTAAGAGAAATATCTATTTATTAAGATTTGCGCATTAAAATTTCTGCAACGGTGCGAAAGAAAAAATGAGCCGGAAACTGCCAGTACTTGGCGTATTACTTCATTTTTTTCGTAATAACGGTTGCAAGGAACTCGTTACATGTTCAGAATTGACTGCAGAAACATATTATATACTTTTTTAGTAACGGTCATGATAACACATTACTCTTTCGAGTAACGGTTATTTTAACACATTACCACTTTAATAATACTCTCTCTGCAACACTTCAAAAATATAGTTCCACTCTACAAAAAAAGTAATTCGAAAAAAATCACACCAATCGGTTTTTTGGATTAATTTCCCTCATATACGATTCTTATATTTAAATTTGGGTCTTTGCAACACTTTATTGCAAAAAGTCAACGGTGTTAACATTTGCAACTCTTCGCAACACTTCAAAAAAATTCTCCAAAAAAGAGAAAAAGTAATTTAATATTTTCCGTTTTATAATCTCTTGATTCGGTTCTTCTTGATACTGTATAATATTTATAATATTTTATAATATTTTATAATACTACTAATATTTTACTAATACTTTACTAAAGAGGATAATAATTCTTTATAGCTCCTTTTACAGTCGGAGTTGAAAATATAAGTATAATTGAAGCAATTAATGATGATTTTCTTAAAAAAAAAAAATTGTCGGCGTTTTAAATGTATGAAAGTAAAGGAAGTGACTTTGTGTCAGTAAAAACTGGTTGTATATTCTATCTAGACATGATTTTAAAAAACATGACTGAAATCACTTGCATATGTATATAGTCGTAATACGATCATCTTCCATGATATCGCCTCTACAACCGGTAGACGCATAAACTGTTCCGTTTTACTATATTTTCGCACTCTCTCGGTTGCATTTACTTTTCCTATTCTCTCTTTCTCGTTCTTTGTTTCCCTCTCCTTTTCAACGACTCCCTCACTCTCTCTCTCTTTCTCTCTTCACCTTGTTGTGATTGCCTAAGCGACAGGAATTTATTGCCCACTAAAACGTGGAAATATGCAAATTATTTAACAAAGGTCAGGATTCCCACAGTTGTCAACACGTGAAAGGGCATTCATTGCACATGACTTTTCGAGATTCCGATTACATTTCAATCACACACGTTTAGTTGCTTCTCTATTTTTTCTCTTATTAGAGAGAGAGAGAGTCTTCTTTTGCCTAATTTCTCGTTTCTTAACCCTTTCGTGCCTCTGGTAAATATATATGTACCACTTACAAAATTTAATATAACTCTTATAAATTTAAACAAATTAACTATTAATATATCTTGTTTTAATCACTAACGTAACTACTATGTGTAAAAAAATAAGAAATTACATAATACGATAATAATTATAATTTTTATAAACATTTTGTAGAATATCGATAAAAAATATCGAAACTTAATTTTTTTAAATTGATTAAATTCTCTTGAAACTTGTTATTCGGGTTTTTTCGGGATCACCATTTTGAATTTTTTAAATCTGTCTTCAAATTCGTAATCAGCGACCCCAAAAAGCCTCGATTAACAAATTTTATGCAAATCTGAGCAGTTTTGAAAAAAAAATGTCGGCCATATTGGATCCGCCATTTTGAATTTTGAAAATCTGACTTTAGATTCGTAATCAGCGACCCCAATAACCCCGGAGTGACAAGTTTCAACAAAATTCACTCGCTGGGTTTCCTGGGGGCACGAAAGGGTTAATATAAGGAATTATTAGTGTAAAAATTAGAGAAAAGTCAAAAAAAGTCGCTTTAGACGATTAAATGTACAAAAAACTCTCAAAAAAGTCCATTTCAGTTTGAAATCTTCTAAAAATTTAATTATTTCACAAAATTACTGTAAACCTTCCAAAATTCAATTATTCTCTACTACTTTTAAGTTTTAACTAAAATTCCTCTCAAAATCAATTACATTTCATAATTTTCTTCAAAATTCTTCTTCATTCTTACATATTTAAATAAAAAATTTAATTTTTACACAAATTATAACTCGCTTTATGGTTTTTGTTTAAATGTTAAATTATTGAAAATGTGCATAGCAGAAAATATAAAAAATTATTGATTTTTAAAAAATTATAATAAAGAAATTCTAAAAATATTAGCGTTTTAAAAACATTCTTGAAATAATTTTTCAATTATATAACAGAACATTTTAGATCACAAATTTCGATTCTTACAAATTTAGAAGTATTTTCTGAAAATAATTGATTTTTTTTTAAAAATATAAAAAAATAATCAAGTTTTTGAAGAATTTTAATTACAGATATGAAAAATACAGGATTTAACAAAAAATTGTAATCATAAGTCTAAAAAAAATTGATTTTTCAAAATTTTTATTTTACTTTCTTTGAAGATAATTGAATCTTAAAAAATTATGCTAGAAATACCTAAGAATTAATGTTTTTTTAATAAAATAGTTAAATTTTTTGAAAGAATTTTTGACAATTTTAAAGATTGATTAATTTTTTGAAAAATTATATAAATAACAAATTTTCAAGATGACTGTTTTCTCCAAAAATTTTAATAATAATTATAAAAAATTTTAATGCAATTATTTTTTGTAGATATTTGAATTTTCGGAAAATAAAATTATTTATTTTAAAATTTAATATGTAATTGAAAATATGAAAAATAATTGAATTTTAAAAAATTGTAATAAAAAAATACCAAGAATTATTTTTTTAAAAATATTTTATTATAATTTTTTGAAGCTAATTTTTAATTATTTTTCATTTGCATAATTTGAATTTAAAAATTTGTCATTAAATTTTTGAGAAATCAACTATTTTCGAAATTTGTATTTATTATATTATTATTCCAAATTTTATTTCCAGAAAATTTTAATAAAGTACCTACTTGAAGAAAACTAATTATTGGCAATAAAATTTCACAAAAACTGTCAATTATTTAATTTAATTATATAAAAATTTTATTATTTTAACAAAATTATTTAAATTTTATTATTATTTATTTTTTAAACTAAAAACTAAACTAAGTGAATTTTAGAAATTAAAATTATTCTTTCAAGTCAAAAAAAAATACTCTCAAGAAATACAAAAAAAAATACAAAAAATTAGAAATACAAAAAATTAAGTAAAAAAACCCTTTGAATGTAAAAATTTTTTGTTTTTAGTTTTAGTCAAAAAGTGGACTGAAAGTAGGATTTATTTTTTCTACTTTATGAATCTGATGAAGTATAAAATTATAACTTTTCGTCATCAGTGAAATATTTTTTTTGGAAATATCTATAAATAGTAGAGAGGAAAACAAGCAATGTGGCATTTCAGCTATTCGTGATGACACTCTGGTATACTAAAGTAACGGTCGACAACACTAGAATATCTCGAGGGGAACATTCGCCTACTAAATAGAACAAGAAATTCCTATTTTAAGGGCAGTCGATACGAACAGTTTTATTTAGTCTGATTTACTGAATATTTTCATTACACAATGGTCCAGAAGAGAAATCCCCCCCCTCAAAAAACCCCCCTCTAAAAATAAATTCCAAATAAATGTTACTCTCATGAATTATCAAAAGAAAACCAAAACGAATCACCAAAACTAAAATTTTTTATTTTATATCGAAATTAATTTTCTTTTTTTTTACCATTTTTCTTGAAAAATTTTAATTAAAAATTTTGAACATGATTCTTTTCTCCAAAATGTTAGAAATAATTCTAAAAAATGTTAACATTATTTTTTGTCCTATGTATTTGAATTTTCGGAATTATGAAATTAAAAATATTGAAAATAATTGGATTTTAAAAAATTAGAACTTTATTCTTAAAATAAAAAAATTCTATAATAATTGTTTTTTTTAAATATTTTAATGTAATTTTCGCGAAGCTAATTTTCATTAATTTTCAATTTTCATTTTTAAATTTACGCTTAAAGATTTTGTCATTAAAATTTTTGCGAACTCAATTATTTTCGAAGTTTGCAATTAAAATTTTCACAGTTTTCTTGAAAGTAGATTTACACAAAAAGTAGATCAAATTGATACCAAAAATTTGAATGAAATTTTTCATTGATCCACATTTTTATATCAATTTCCTTGCAATTTGCAACTTTTAAGTAAACAGTACGCTTCAAAAGTTAATTTTCATAAATTCTGACAAAATACATGAAAAAATTTAAATATTTTCAATTAAATTTTACAAAAATTTAAATTATTTAGAACATTTTTAATTATAGGTAGGATTTTAAAAATTCTACTTTCGCCTTAAGTGTTTTTTTTTCATAAATAAGTCTGTATTTACACCCTGTTTTTTATAATAAAAAGTCAGTTGAATATAGAAAAAAAATTGAACATTATGAATAATAAAAATTCAAATGCACTGTCTACCTAAAAGTATTAAATTGTAACAAATTGATACAAAAAATTTGGATCAAATAAAGAAATTAATAAAAAATTTTAGGTATCAATTTGATCCACTTTGGTACCAATTTGATACTTTCAAGCAAACTGTGTAAATAAAAGTTCTTCCAACTGGAATTTGAAGTTAAATTCTATAAAATACTTCAATTTTAATTTTTTATTAATTAAGCTTAAAATTAAATTTTATTAATTAATTTTTATCTAATTAAAATTCGGCCAAAAGAAAATTATGTCTAATAAGATTCAAATTCCTAAAAATTCCATCAAATAACATTTTTTAGCTTCTATTCACGCGTCTCGATAAAGAAATGTTACATGTTCGAAACGAATTCGGGGGTTTAGATCCTATTAAGTTGGTGGGGCGTTCGGGTGTTTAAGCAGAGAGGGGTGGGGAGGGGAGAAAACGATCGAAACTGATGCGAACTGGAGAGGGGGTGCGAATATATATACATACATACACTGTACACAAGGCGTTAAATGTACAGCCTAAAGATATTAGAGCCGCCATCTATTGAGCGAAACAAAAACTATTCTTACCGCGCATCCCATTCAATTTCGAGAGTATAATAAACCTGCTGCGGAATCTTACAAGTGGGTAGCTACTTTCGGTGGCAATCGGTTTTTATAGACTTGAAAAACGTTTTTTATTGACTCTAAGGAATGAAACTGCGGATATAATTAGCGACTAAAATTGAACTTTAAAAGGCATTCAAAATAAAAAAGAAGAAGAAGAAAAAAAAAAAAGAATCAGCTGAATCATAAATCACCGTTAGTTCAACGTCTCAACTGGCAATAGGCGCCTTGTGTATTATTTATTGCGATGTTTTACGAGTTGTAAATAACATTTACACGCGACGCGCTGAGATTAGGGCTCGGCACTATTGTTAATAAAATTTTAAAAGTTCATAAAATTATATAATTTTTGCCTTAAAAGGATGGTTTTTTTTGTTATTTCTTTTGAGGAATCCATGTCTTCTGAGACTTCTCTATTGGATTAAGTTTAAATTTTTAATAGTTAACAAGTTTTTTTTTTTTTAAACTAAAATTGTATGACATACCAATTTTATACCAATACGTTTTCAAAATTGTATTAGTTTATACTAAATGTATCAGTTCTGAATTACAGTGTAATTTTAGACTTTTAGGTATCTTAGAAAAGTTAGCATATTGTCAGAAAAGTTGAACCGTTTTTAGAAATTTTTTTTTTTTTTTTTCTAAAATAGTTTTAGTTTATACCAATTGTATCAGTTTTTAATTCTATAGTAAAGTTTTAGATGCTTAGGCATTTTAAAGAAGTTAGAAAAGTTTTAGAAGAGTTAAACAGCTTTAAGAATTTTTTTTTTTTTTTTTTTTTTTTTTTCATTTATGAATTGCAAAATGGGTGAATTGGGGAAATTAACGTCGCATTGGAAATGAATAACATTTGTAACGGGAAGGGCATGTTTGGTAGAAAAAGATAGAAGAGCAGGCACGGGTCATGGAACGGATCAGCTGATCAGAGGCGCGCGCCAGAGTTTACGAGTTACGGCCGCCAATAAACCCACCGCCGTTCGTTGTTGCTCATGCGACGTTTCACAAGCTATACCTATGGCAAGGGGAGCACAGGGGGTCTGACCAACGCATGAATGAACGATAATTTTACTCCTTTTTTTCCCCGCTCGATTTGTACTGAAAAAAAAAACCATAAACTCAAAAATTTATCTCACATATAACACTAAAAACGTTATCTGATAACAAACTATACGATAAAATTACACAATCATTACTAAATTCATTCATCTATTAACAACTTGTCTGAGTAGGAAAATGGTTGGAAAATGATTGGAAAATGGTAGAAAAATTATAAAAAAAGGATCATCAAGATGACTATTGATAAAATGACTATCAACAACAGAACTATCAAGTATCAACAAAATGACTTTCGACCTTTTCAAATTAAAAAAAAAAAAATTCATGAAGGTGTTGAGAATAAGAAATTTGTTTTTTTTTTTAGAAAGAAATGGTAAATTAACGAGAAGATTGTGTAATTAGTTATGTATAGGTAACGATAGTGAATTGGAGAAAGAGAAAAAAGTGCAAGACTATACTGGTTGCAATAATCGCACGCTGAATCATTTAAAGGCTATTAATTTGAGAGCAACGTAAAATTTCAGTGCTAATTTACGACACGGAAAACTGTCAACTTTACGACTTCAGTGGCGCGTGAGATCCCTGTAGTCGCGTGCATGTGAAAGACGCGGTCATCCCGACCCTGACCCGCATGAAATAGCCATTTCGTTACCAATTACAAAACGATCGTTCACCTTGCCAATGATGTCATTCGAAAGTCGATACAAAAATGGGATAAGTCAATTGAATAATGTCTTAATTACAGTGAAAATTGCCATTCTTTTTAATAGTGAATAAATTTTTCATCAATACTTTCCAACTTGTTGTTTTGAAGATTAAAAATTTTATTTTCACCCTGTTTCTATAATAATTACTTCTCTTGGACTTTGTACTAATTAACACTGAAGTTCATTTCTTTTGAAGATTTTTTCTAATATGTTAGAAGGATACTAATTTTGTTGTCAATAAATTCTTCTCAGTTTCCTTGGAATTATCAAATTGGCACTGAACTGGATCAAATTGATGCCAAAACTTTGGATCAAATTGATACCAAAACTTTGGATTAAATTGATACCAAAAATTTGGAACTATTTCTTTATTTGATCCACATTTTTGGTAGGAATTCGTTGCAATTTGATACTTTTAAGTTTTTGCAAATTTCTTGCCAAAGATTCTATTCCTGACAGTGTTAACTTGATAGTATCAAACTGCAACAAATCGATAGAAAAAATATGGATCGAATTTTAAATTGATTACGATTTTTGTTGTAAATTTCGGTCAATTTGTTTCACTTTGTTATCAATTTGATACTTAGGAGAAAACTGTGATGTTTATGGATAGACTTTCAGAAATTAGAAGAGTTCTTAAATGATTAGAGTGATCCATTGAAAACAAGATTAATATGACTCATTATTTAAGACTAATCTCTCAGTCTTTTAGATTAGGTGCTCAGTCATTTAGACTTATTCTTAAATCTTTAAGACTAATCACTAACCCTAATTTCTTAGTCTTTTAGACTAATTTCTTAGTCTTTTAGGCTAAGTTCCTAGGCTTTAGGTTACATCATTTAAACTTTCAGTAACATTAACAGAATTTCCGCAAGTTTCACAATATTGAAATAATATTACACAGAAAATTGCCAGGTATTAAAAATCGTTACAGCTTAAATTAGGACAAAGAAATTAAAAAAATTCACTTTTTGATTCATTTTTTCTACGAAAAAAATGTTTCGAAATCAAAAGCAAATCATTTTTAAACCATCTTGAAAAAATAATCCTTCGATAGGTTATTTTAATCCTTAGATGGATTTAAGTGCTGCAGCTTATTTTAATCTAATTTGGTATTAAAATAATACTGCACAATTTTCAGTGTTATCATTGTTCAAAAATTAGTCATGCTTTAAGCCTGATTTGAAGACTTCAATTTGTATTGTTTTTATTTTTAGCCCAAAAGTGAGTTGAATATAAGAAAAAACACGTTTGTGCTGTTAGGATTTGTCCGTTTATCATCAAACCAAAACTGATATTTATAGTTCGTTGTAGATTTTTATTTGGTTTGGGACAATAAATTGATTTTTCAATCAATGAAAATTGATGCAAATTATCAAGAATTCGACCCTTTTGGACTGTAAACACTTTTTCTTTTGGCTGAAAGCCAAAATCTAGTTATTTGAACAACTATTTAGGTTATCATAATTTCTAAATATTCCTAGGACGTTTGTAGAATATTCTGGATGATGTTAGGCATCCAGTCACTAACTGTAATTCCACAGTTTGTAAATTTTTCAATTATCCAGAACATTTATAATTAATAATTAATATTAATTATTAATAATTCAGTGGGATTGTCCAAAAACAACCACAATTAATAAATTCTAGAATTATTTGGATGCTGTTACGGATAGATTATTCCACTGTTACTAAATTTTGGGATCATCCAGAACATCCCTAATTAATAAATACATCCACAATTAATAAATTCTGAAATTATCCTCGACATGTAATTTAAATTCTAAAACCGTTTTTAAATTCCCTTATTCCTTAAAATACATTCACTATTTCGAACAAATTATTTGAGCTGACGGATCAAAGAAGGGCACACAACCCATTTGAACTACATTACTTATGTGCTCTTCTTTGATCCGTCAGCTTAATTTTTAATTACAAAAAGTTCTAAACTTAGAAAAAGAAAAATTTCAGGCTATTTTGCAAACATTCTAGATTTTTGAAAAGACATCCTGAAATTAAGATTATCAAGAACAGTCAATAATCCTTGATACATTCCATTAATAGGAATAGGAATTTATCCCAATTTTTTTGTCATCTCTAGAATGAACATCCTGTGGAGAATTTCTACGGATGTCAATCTGTAGAGTAGTATACCGTTAGGACAAGGAACGGTTTGTTAGTAAATAAACCAGTTTAGTGATTTATTTACAATTTTCAGTTTGTAATACAAAATAAACATTTCCATCGGTATAACAATTATTATGGGAAAAATGCGCTGAAAAGAAATATTTTACTTGGAGTAAACAATTTTTGTCATGTACACTATTTTTGGCAACTGTTTGTTTTGTTATTTTCAAATGATGCAAATTGTATAAAAAATTAAATTGAAATTGTATTGTAAATTGAATCCAAATTGTAAAGAAAATATGAATCTAAATTTAAAAACAAAAGAATTGTAAAATTGTAAAACAGTGATAAAAGGAATCAAGAGTGGAAAAATGATACATTTCGAATTGAAATGATAAAAATTATCAAATTACCGATACCCCTGATCAAATGGGGGTATAAAAGGAAGGAGTTCATTAACCCAATGAATGACTTCTGGAGTCTGGACCACCCATGTAAGACTGATGAAACGATTTGTTTTTGATTGTCGGAATAATTGGAGAAGAGAAATTCGAGTTTGAGAACCAGTCTTACATGGGTGGGATATTAGAGGGGGGAATGAAAGATGATAATAAAGAGTTGATGCTTACCTGATGGTGGGTAAGGACTGGATGAGACAGGTTCGGCGGAGCCGTAGTTTCTGATTGGATTGTAGCCGTCATGGGGAAATGTCTCGGCGACCATTGCTGCAGCAGCCATCCTTCCCCGGTCGTCTGCAGCCGATGGTGTAAGGTAGGAAACGCTGGCCTGCGAGTGGGCATGATGGTGGCCCAGTGAATCAACGGGATGATGGTGCCTTGCGGTTGTATAGGGACTGTAGTTGCACCAACTTTGTGAGAAGCTCTGATGACAGGACACTGTGGGATCCGTGGTGCCGACTGCACCGGAGGACGAGCCTCCGGTCGATGGGGTTGTCGTTGCAACGCCGCCCGAATTATAGGACTTGTAGTCGGAGGTAGAGCCGGCAATTGACGTGGCCGCTGGCGACCAGAAGCCAACGGAGCTGCTCTTCCGGTTGTCCCTGGAGGAGCCGGAGGTTGAGGATGGATCCGCTGCCAGGTTGTAGTAGGTGGGAGGATTAGCGCCTCCGTACGCCTGGTGATGATTTAGAGATTCGGCACCAGCTGAGGAGGTGTAGTGGGTGTCCTGGGGGTGATGGGGACTGTAGCTCCAGCCGCCTTGGGAGCCGGCTGACGAGGAGTGCGAGTGGCGTATCACTCCTGCTCCTACAGGCGTTCCTGAGGGCTCGACACAAGTCACGTCCCCGTAGGTTGAGCCCACTGGAGTTGCGGTTAGCCTTTTCGCGGGTATGTGAAGAGGGCCCGCTGCACTGTTGCTCGCGACCGAGGAGGCGCTCGGCGAGGTCGAACTCGCGCTCGCCGTGGGCACTGGCGGTGCTGTCGCTGCCGATGCTGGTGCTCCTGGCGAAGTTGGTGTCGGGGCCTGCTGGTGCGAGCCTACCGACGAGTTCTGCTGGATCGAGGCGAGGGCCGAGGTCGGGGCTACAGGTGGCGGACTGTCTTCGTAGGGGGTGCCGGGCATCATTGCCCACCAGGTCAACCCGGAGGAATTCCCCGTTCCGGTGGCTGTCCCCATCGGCGTGACGGAGCCAGGGTGGCCCACGCCGGAGCCGCACAGCGGCGCGGCGTGCACATTGTCGTACAGCGTCGCCGTTGAGCAAGCCACGTGATCGGAGATGGTGCAAATAGTGGCCGTGAATTTCCGGTATTATAACGATGTCCGCAATACCGATTGAAGACAATACCGAATTTAGAGAATTGTTGTCAAACAGCAGGTGAGTCGATTCGACGTTCACCAGGAGTTCGTCGTCGTCGTCGTCATCGTCGTCGTCGTGTTGTTTGACAGGGTGGCGAATAGTAAATAAAGGAAGCGCGTGTAAAAGGCAGGTGGGGATAGGACAGCGAGAGGGAGTCACGGGATGAAAGTGGGTAGGGGACGACAGACAGGTGGAGGGGTGATGCACGGCGAGTCGGCGGACAAGTAACGAGTAAGAGCGCCAAAGGCAAGTCCGGCGGAGCAAGATCACAAATGGTAAAAATTCAGCCAGCACCGGGTCCAATAGTCACGTGCGAAATATTTTTTTTAATGGTCCAGGTTGATGTTATCGCAGGTCGGATTGAAACAAAAAAGCAAAGTACACAATACACTTTAATATGCTGCTCTTCAATCTCAAAAACCACCAACAACTTGAACGTTTATTATCACAAAAATTTATTTCAGCTAAATCCAATGACGTCACACATTGACACTTGGCAATCTACAAACCTAATTTCAAAAAACAAAATACACTTAAAGTCACCTGTACCCATTCCTCTTCTCCAAGATCACAATCATCATAATTTCACCCTCACTTTAATAAAGTCACTAGTTTCTCGAAAGGCCATGCGGTTCTAGGCCTGTCAATTGAAAAAAAAAAATTTTTTTCTACACCGTGGGTTTCAAAGAGAAAGAAGGGATCCGAGGAATGGACCTTAATTTTTTTTTTCCACGTATCCAAAAGCAGGTAGTTTCTCAGCAAGACAATAATGTTACGAGGGGTCGAGTAGTAAAGGTCCTGAGTGGGACAATACTGTACTCACACACGGACACACGCATTAAGGAATCCCCTTTCTTCTTTGCTGGCCTCGCTGAGCCGAACTGAACGTCGACTGAGCTCTGCCACTCGCTTGGAGCTGACAGCCAAAAGACGATGCTTGCGCGATCTCTCGGTTCATTCCTCAACCAAACATGCAACGACGTCACCCATCCTATATATCCCCCCCTCTTTTTCGCCGATTACTCACGAATCGCCCCCCTCCCCCCTCTACCGCCCCCTTGCACCCACATCCAAACTACCCCTCCTGCGTCCCACCATCAAGCCACCCTACCCGAGCACGTATATAGGGTCGCCAGACACAAATACAAACTCTCGCCTCCTCTCTGTGCTGAAAAACCCCCGTGCGCTGATCTATCCTTCTCTCTTTTGGGATTCGAGAGCGCGTCAACCGATTGAGAAACTAGAACGATTGAAATAAAAACTCCGGAGAGATTAAGCCGAAAGGTACTTCTCTCTCGTTCTCTATCGATGAATTCGTTTCAAGATGATTGAATGGCAAGAAATTAATTGTTGGTGATCATAAACGGTAGACTAGAAATTTTGACGCAAGGTTTAGTTGTAGATAATTTTTGGCCGTGGTTATTAATTTTTAACTGTGGTTTTTATTTTTAGCTATGGATATACTAATTTTTAACCGTGGCTTTTAATTTTTGGCTATGGCTACGAATTTTTAACCAAGGCTTTTAATTTTTAGGTACAGCTATACTAATTTTTAACCATGGCATTTAGTTTTCAATTTTTACCTATGGCAGCTAATAATTAGCTTACACTATTAATTACCAGTAGCTCTTCACTAAATTAACAGTGAAATCTAATCATTATATTAGCTGGCGATTATTGCTATCCGCATAATAGTAATTAATTTCTCTAGAACAGCTGAAAAATAAGCTAAAATAACTAACTTTTCCCCCCGGAGAGTATTTATCCAGATTTGGAGTCGAACACTTGTGTCCAGCCTGGACCGGATTCCCCAACAGCATCCGGTTATTCAGGATATCCTACAGACTTTTCTAAGTGAAACTTTTAATATCCGTTAGACATTGTCTCAGAAACGTCCGCATATTCTCGAATATCCTTTTCTGTTAGGGTAATTGCTACCAATTAAGCTAAATCTGAACCCCGAATCCTTAAAATTCTAACCGCAATGTGTCGTTTTTTTAAAGAATTTATTTTGGATTTCAAGCAAAATTAATTGGTAAATCTAAATTACACGAAAAATACTAAAGGAAATGATTAAACGACAGAAGTTTTGCCATAGATTCGAAAACAATTTGCAAAAGATTAATGAAACTGTTAGAGAGACGTAATTTTAAGAAAAAGTATTAATATTTGTTATGGAGAATTCTGAAATTAGTGACACAAGGTTGATGATGGGTTACCAACTTTGTAGACGGATTATACTCTACAAGTGATAACCGCGCGAAGCTGCAATCGTTATAACGGGCAACGCGATCATGAATGGACTTTATAGCGTTTCCAGCCTCCTATAGATATAGAGATGGAGTGCACAGTTTAGTAACTACGAGTTACCACGACGTACTTGCAAGTTCACGTCACGAAGTTTCTCTTATAACGTACAAGCATTTACTCATCACAAACTATTTCAATTCGATAATAATGATTAAAATATATTCGCTGATGAGGAATTTAATTGACGCTGTTTGAAAAAGAAACCGAGAGTAATTACTTCCTATATACTTTAATAAAATTTTATTACAGGTACTTTTTTTTACAATAATTGTATTCTTTTCTATTTTTGAATTCCACTTTCTGTGATTCAAAACAAAATGGAAATTTTATTCTATTTTTTTTCAATTAGACCCTGTTTTGATAATACGATTGCCAAGTATCATGTTCCGTTTATTATTTCTTGTATCATAAAATATCCAATTGGTTGAAAATTTTAAAATTACAATTTATTTTTCAGCAAGGGAAGTAATTTTTGTAGATGATAAATTCGTTCAAGCTGAGGATTAAATTTATGTATCTATTTTAGAAAATATTTAGCATTTGGTGCACGTGTGACTCACCTTGTATACCGGCCACGGTTGGGGATGGGAACACGCGGGAGAACCTGAAACATTAGCAAACATCCATATAGTATACAAAAGCTAAACGCAACATCAAATCTAAAACATCACATAAATGTCAAATTTAATGATCCTGATAACCAAACGCGTATATATTACAAGTTCCTCGCGAAATTATTTCTTTTGCATGTGTAAAAAATACTGATATTGATTGTAATTGTTAACTTTTTCCACTTTTGATATTGATTTTATTGTATCCTTAAATGTTAATATGTAAATTTTCCTTCTGCTCTTTTTTAGTAGAACGTGATTTGAATCCGTGTAACATTTCCTGGAAGTCTCCGAAATATTAGGAAATTGAACTTTGTAGTAAAAAAATCAGAAAGCTAAAGGTTTCTCTAGATTCTGTAGAAGTTTGTCCAGAAGGTACCCTTGAGGTTCCAGTGAAAGTTCCCTTTTGTTCAGACGAAAAGTTTCGTTTAGACTCTCGAAAAGAACGGTGAGAATCTAGCGAAAGCTGGAAGCTTTCAATCTTTCCGGGAAGCTTCCAGGAAGACATAGTGCTTTGTGGGAAAGTTTTATTATCTATAAAGGACTAAAGGTTTTATAAGTCAATTACGAACAAAAGGTGAATCAACAGGAAGAGAAATTTAAAGGAATGGACCAACTGGACCTAAATAATTACCTGATTTGAAAGATCTACCTGGGGTTAAATATTTGATGATTGAGGACTAATAGTTTCTAATTTGAGATTCAAAATGACATCTTTAGGAACTGGAGAATTCTTCTGTTATCTAAAAGTCTTGTATTAAAGTGATTGCCGGTTGAAACGTAACATGTAACAAAGGGACAGAAAATCTTAATCTTGGCATACAGATCAGGTCTTAAAGAAAAGGTTCTTGCTGCACTTTTTTTTATGCAGTACCTGTACAAATTCCATAGTCGATTTCTAATTTCCGGATGTTGTTATAGACATGAATGATGGATATCTGGATATTAAAGCTGGAAACAACTAGCATTAGCTAGTTTCGAATAGAAAGTGGAAATTTTGAAGCCCAGTTTGGAGAAAATTCGGTATGATTAAGAGGAGGAAGAAGCTAATGATTTTCAAAGGGAACATTTAGTGCTGTTCATAAAACAAAAAAGAATTTCGAACAGAATCCGGAAGTTTAGAATGAACAGCAGAAGTTCTGAAGATACGTGGTTGATTCTGGAAATTAATGAATGACTGTAGGATGAATCAGAAATGTCCTAAGACATACTATATAGTCTCCCTTTAGATATTCTGAATCACAATATTTTATAATATTTAATCCTACATCATTATCATCATCTTTGTTATTATCATTACCTTTACTATCATTATCAGCATCTTTACTATTATTTTTAACATCTTTACTATCATTATTATCATCCTTATTTTTAGTAACAACATTTTTATTATCATCATCAACATTTTCATTATCATTATCAACATCTTCACTAGCATTATCATTACTGTAATTATCATCATCTTTATTATCATTAACAACATCTTTACTATCATTATTACCATTATCAACATCTTCACTATCATTATCATTACTATTGTTATCATTAACAACATCTTTACTATCATTAGTATCATTATCAACATCTTCACTATCAATATCATTACTATTATTATCATCAACTTTATGATCATCAACAACATCTTCACTATCATTATCATTACTATTATTATCATCAACTTTATGATCATTGACAACATCTTTACTATAATTAATAATATTTTTACTATTATCAACATCTGTACTATCATTATCATAACTATTATTATCATCATATTTATTTTCATCACCAATGTGGAAGTAATTCTGGACAATGTTAAGAAGTGTCTTTCTGATCATCATTATTATAATCAACATTCTTATCATTGACAATGTTGTCATCATTATCATTAGTGTTATGATCATCATCATACTATTACACGGAGAAAAGTTTATAGTAACTTTTACTATACTTACAAAGTAAATTTTACTACTTTTTACAAAAATGTACTTTGTTAGTATAGCAACTTTTTCTCCAAATATAGTAAAAATTGCCAAAAATGCGCCAAAGTTTCTGTCATTGGAAATAAAATTTTCTACATATCAACTAAAATAGAGAAAATTAACAATTGATTTTGTAATTTAACTCACCTGTTGCACAGATCGAAAGGGTAAAACGGTTTCTCTACCGTTCCGAACACTTTGAGGCCTTTTATTTACCGTTTGAGGGGGAAAAACATCAGCCTAAAACAAAAAAATACAACATACAAATTAAATATATTTTCATTTCCTAATTGTTACGTTATTTTTGAAAACATTTGTTTATTTTAACTTATTGTAAAAACTTTTCATCCGTTTTCAAAAATAAAATGAAGAATTGATTTTTTTCAGTATCGTGTAAAGTGTTGAACTGTACATCTCTCAAGGGGTGAATTTACAGCACATCCGGTGTGAAGTAAATCGACACCAGTGGAAAATCTGTCGCTATATATAGTGTATCAGTCAAATAAGCACAAACAAGTTAAAAATACAGCAAAAAATACAAAGCATATGAAAAATATGACTAAAAATAGAAATGGAAATAGAAAATACAATAAAATAAAATGAAAATAAAAATAAAAATTTCGCCTCCAGATTTTATAATCCATACAAACATCTCATTAACACAACAACAAAATTCAAAATTAGTCGCAGACATATTCCACGCCACATATTTCGAAATTTCATACGAAAAAGATTAAAAATAATATTTTTTTCAATAGAAAAATAGAATAAACACCTTTTCAGAAAAATTTCGCAGCTGATGGAGTGTTTCTCTATTGCTCTAAATAGGCATAACGTGCGATTTAAGAATTGAGGGGAATTTTTTTTTTCTTTTTCTCTTTTCCTTTAGAAAAATCCATTTGAAAAGAAAGGAAAATGGAGGCACGTGTATAATTGACAATCTCTGTGGGTAGAAACGAAGTGCTGACAGTATAGAAAGGTTATTTCAGAAGGGTCGGACAGAAGAGAAGAAGAGGGGGAGGGGGGGTCAGAAAAGCCATGCCGCTTTGGAGAGTATATATGTATATATTTAGAAGTCAAAGACCATAGGAGATTGGCCGCTGACACAATAATACTATAGACGGACATGAGAAAGCTTTTGCTTCCCTTCCATTTTTCTCCACATTAAGGGTCCCATGTTTCCTCCCATGTTGATTTGGCCGCTCCCAACGGAAATTTTCTTCAAATTACATTTCTGTCATGTTAACTTGACTCAAAACAGTTTCACGCAAATTAATTCCGAGTTTTTTTTTACGTTTTGTAGATTATCGCAATAAAAAAAAGTTAAATAATATCTTTAAGGAAAAATTTAACACGATTTTGGAGAAAATTTTTGATGCTTTTTTTTCTTGTATTGTATTGAATAAAGTTAATACAATCAGAGTCATTAACATTTGGCTGATTCAAATAAAAATTTGATTAATTCAACTAAAGTTTGGTTGATTCAACTAAAGTTTAGTTGATTTAATTAAAGTTTGCCTGATTCAACTAACATTTGGTTGATTCATCAAAATTTAGATAATTTAACAAAAATTAAATTAATTTAACTAAACTTTGGTTGAGTCAACAAACATTTGTTTCATTTAATCAAAATTTTGTTGATTCAAACAAAATTTGTATTAGTTCAACTAAAATTCAATTAATTAGACTAAACTTCGGTTGATTCAACAAATATTTGGTTAATTTAACTGAAATCCAACTAATTCAACTAAAATTAACTTTGGTTGGTTGAACAAACATTTGGAAAGTTCACAGAAATTTGAGTAATTCAACAAAAATTTAATCAATTCAACTAAACTTTGGTTAATTCAACAAATATTTGGTTAATTTCAATCAATTCAACTAAACTTTTGTTCATGCAACAAATATTTGGTTAATTTAACTAATTCTTAGTTGATTCAACAAAAAATTTGGTTAATTAAACTGAAATTCAATTAATTCAACAAAAATTTATTTAATTCAACTAATATTTATCCACTAGTGGATTCATTAAAATTTTGTTAATTCAACTAAAATTCAAATCATTGAACTAAAATTTGGTTAATTCAACTAAAATTCAATTAATTCAACTAACCTTTTGTTGATTCAACCAAAATTTGTTTAATTCGACTAAAATTTAATTCATTCAACAAAACTTTAGTTGATTCAACAAACATTTGGTTATTTTAACTAATATTTAGTTAATTCATTAAAGTCGAGTTAATTCAAATAACATTGAATTAATCCATCTAAACTCTGGTTAATTCAACCAAAATTTGTTTAATTTAACTTAAATTCAATTAATTGATCTAAAATTTGGTTAATTCAACTAAAATTCAATTAATTCTATACTATAAAATTCAATAATTTATATTAAAGTTTGGTTGATTTAATCAAAATTAAAATTGGTTAATTCCACTGAAATTTAATTAATTCGACTAAACTTCGGTTGATTTAATAAATATTTGGTTAATTTAACTGAAATTCAACTAATTCAATAAAAATTAACGTTGGTTGGTTGAACAAACATTTTGATGGTTCACCAAATTTTGAGTAATTAAACTGAAATTTAATCAATTCGACTAATCTTTGGTTATTTCAACAAATATTTGGTTAATTTCAATTAATTTAACTAAAATTTAGTTGATTCAACAAATATTTGGTTAATTTAACTAATTTTTAGTTGATTCAACAAAAATTTGGTTGATTCAACAAAAATTTATTTAATTTAACTAACATTTAGATTCATCAAAGTTTAGTTAATACAACTAAAATTTGGTTAATTCAACTAGAAATTTAATTAATTCAACAGTCAACTAACCTTCTGTTGATTTTGTTCTATTAAAGTTTGGTTGATTTAATAAAAATTAAAACTGGTTAATTTGACTGAAATTCAATTAAATCAACTAAACTTTGGTGATTCAACTAAAATTTAGTTAATTCAACTAAAGTTCATTTAATCCAACTAAATTTTAGTTTATTTAACTAACATTTGGTTAATTCAACTAAAATTTGACACTGTAAGAAAAAAGTTCTAAATTAGAGCCAAATTACGACGTTAGTACCAAAATAGGTACCAAATTAGTACCTATTTTTTTAAAGTCTAAATTTGTATAATTATGAAAACAAAATTGTTTGCTATAAAGTAAGAGAATTCCTCAGACCAACCGAGAACTGCTCTTACTTTGTACCAAAACTATTTATGTTTTACTCTTAAATATACTTTGTACACAATTTGAGACCCCAAAGAAGGCATGACACAAAGTAACAAGAGAAAAAAAATGTAGCGACGTCGCGTCGTCTCAATTTAGTCCGAAACATAACCGGTCCAAGAACCAAGAAAGTGTGTAATTTGAATATTATATTTCGTATTGCGTAATTTGAATTCACAACACTGACGTGCAATTGTGTCACAATAACCCCAGGAAATAAAGAAATGAAGGGGTGAAAACTTGAAATTAAATATATAATATAGGGTCAGAAAGGGTTTTTCGTTTCTTTCGTGCGGATGAGAAATATACAATAACAAGATTCATAGTCACTATGCGCGGCGGCATCAAGTTCCCTCTTTGCCACAAGGAAAATTGACTCATAAATGAAAGTATACATCTCACCACGGGGTGCAAACTCTTCTTTTTTTTAATATCCAAAATACATTTTATTACCAGCGGCGCAAAAGTTCTTTTAAAATTCTGAAAAAAAAGGGGAAAAATTGTTATCTTTGGCAAATTTTTTTCTGATGAATAGCGCAATATTTTTGAGGTCATTATTGCCCGGAAATGTTGGGGCAATATTGTCTCAACAATGAATATATTCGCCCTTTGGCAATATTGGGGCAATATTGACTCAACATTGATTATTTTCGCACTATGACAATATTTTGTCAATTTTGGGGCAATATAGGCTCAAAATTAATTATATCCACCTTTTGGCAATATTGACAATATTACCCGGCAATGTTGGGGTAATATAGTCTAAAAATTGATTATTTTCGCCCTCTGGCAATATTGGGGCAATATTGACTCAATATTGCGTCAAATTTTGTGATGTTCGGTCTGTATGAAATCTTCATATCTGTAACAAAATCTCCGTATAGGATTAAATTTTGTATCTGTACCAAAATTTTCAATTAACACTGTCAAAATTAAATTTAGAACTATATCCGAACTATAGAGTTTGAATTTTAATTAACCCAGATAACTTTTTGGTTACACTATATGAGTTCATTAAAATTCACAAGTTTATTAATTAGTGACAATGACCCGAACTGAAATGGAAACCAATGACAATTTATATAGTTTTATATGTATACATATGCGCGTTGTAAAATTCTGCTTTGATTTTATCGCTAATAAATTTGCATTGAGCACCATTTGTACGTGACACTTAAACAATAAAGGTGACATGTTATCAACAATTTGTAAAATTTAGAACAATTCAGTATAGAAATATTTGTGTATTAGTGGATAGGGAAAATTTTTTTTTTTTTTTCAAAAATAATTTATACAATAAAATTTTTTCGGTGAGTGTTTAGAGCGATAAAATATCGTTTTTAAAGGAAGATTCCAATGCCCTTATGGTGATCGGACGTTAAAGTCACTTTGAAGTGCGTGTAAATGTCGATCCTTCATGTAAAGGAATAAAAACACTACTATGTCTTGCTTTTCTTGAAAAAAAGGTTATTCACTGGGGGAAAAAAGTTTGGAGCAAGCAAATTTTAATTGGATTATTCAAATTTTTGTTGAATCAACCATATTTTTGTTGAATCAAACAAAGTTTAGTTGAATTAATTAAATTTCAGTTTAATTAACCAAATGATTGTTGAATCACTCAAAATTTAATCAAATTAATTGAATTTCAGTTTCCTTATTCAGTTTTAATTTAGATTGAATCTACCAAAGTTTAGTTGAATTAATTGAATTTTAGTTTAATTAACCAAATTTTAGTTGAATCAACCAAATGCTAGTTAAATTATTCAAATGTTTGTCAAATCACGCAAAGCTTAGTCGAATTAATTGAATTTCAGTCTAATTAATCAATTTTTATTGTGATTAAATTAACCAAACTTTAGTAGAATTAATTGAATTTTATTTGAATTAACCATATTTTGGTTGAATTAATTGAACTCTAGTTAGATTAACCAAATTTTAGTTAAATTAACCAATGTTTAGTTGAATTAACCAAAGTTTAGTTGAATTAATTGAATTTTAGTTGAATTAACAAAAGTTTGGTTGAATCAACCAAAGTTTAGTAGAAATTATTGAATTTTAGTTGAATTAACAAAATTTTAGTTGAATTAACCAATGTTTAGTTGAATTAACCAAAGTTTAGTTGAATTAATTCAATTCCAGTTAAATTAACTAAATATTTGTCGAATCACTCAAAGTTTAGTCGAATTAATTGAATTTCAATTTAATTTACTAGTCTTAATTCTGAGTGAATCAACCAAAGTTTAGTAGAATTAATTGAATTATTGTAGTTGAATTAATTTAATTTTAGTTAAATTAATTGAATTTTAGTTGAATAATGAAATCAGCTCTAATTTAAATTCATTTTTTTACAGTAGATAAATTTCTAATTATGGAAAAAAATGTGATAAAATATTCGTAATCAATAGTTTTTGACGGTTAAAATCACTGTTAACTAAAAAAAATTAAATAGAATGAAATTGATCGCTAATAGTGTATCAATTCATAATTTGATTCAAACTTTCATCATCAATTTGATCCAATTGAGTATCAATCTGATACTTTCAAGAAAACAGTGATGGAGATTAAATTCTCCACTTGAGAACGCCAAGGTCGCCACTAGGCGGCGTGGAATCTGCCATCTAGCGGTAACCTTGACGTTCTCAGGTGGAGAAAACTATCTCCATATTAAATTACTCCCTTTTTAACAAAATAAGTAACAAAATACTATTTTCTTTCTGGTCATTTGTACATTTTTTTTAAAAAATATCAGCCAAATGTTTGTATAAAGTGAAAAAAGTGTCAAAAAGTATTAGTCTCGTGAGTTTGAGAGCTGAAAGAGTAAAAATTAAGCAGTAAAAATAATACTTAGTAAAAATAATTTAGCTTAGTACAAATAATAGTGAAAATAAATCAGTTTATTTTTACCTTCCATGGATCAAATTCTTGTAATTCATTAAAAATCAGTTTATTACAGAGAGTAGTAAAAATTAATCAGTTTATTTCAAAGTTTACCAAAAATAAAACAGTTTAGTACAAGAAAGGAGTAAAAAATTAAATAGTTTGGTACGAAGAGTGAAAATTGATTCGATTATATTTTCATTGAAAAATCAAATAAGAGGATTGGTTTCATTTTTTTTTTTTTTTTGGGAGACTTTTTTCCGAATGGGGAAAAAGTTTCTTATCGGAGGGAAAAGACTTTAGAGAGTGAGAGAGAGTGAGCGAGAGAGAGAGAAGGGAATATCTTTTCGAATGGGGGGATCCAAAGTGAGCTGGTGTACGGTGACCATTTCGTTTATAAGCCCGAGTGAGTTTCAGCGACCACTTTAAAGTTAGAAACGAGTTATCCGGCGCAGTGGTAGTTCTTTCGGGAAGCGCACGTCTCAGCCATATTGCTTTGGCCTGCGAGTTTGCCACTGGCAAGCTAAGCATCCTGATTGGTCTAGCCTTGATGGAAGAATGAGTTCACGATGAGGGAGGGGTAAAACGCGTCCCGACGCCTTGTCGAAAACGGCACGCGTCACGTCACACACTTACTTAAAAACCATCCCCCTCGTGCACTTTTCATCCTCTCTTTCTAAATTCTCCCATCTTTTTTTTTTTATTTTTTTTTGTTCCATATTTCACCCTTCTTGTTTCACCAATAATACAATACTACTGTTTCGTAAAAACCTCCTGGGAGTTGTGTTTTTATTTAATTTTACTCTCTCTCTCTCTCTTTCCCCTTTTTTCCCGTTTTCTGTTCTTCGTTTTGAAAAGTATCTTCTCCAGAGTAGATAGGGTTGAGATTTTAATCAAGAGAAAAATTAAATTACTTTTCCGGCATGAATATTTATACTCTTGAAGGGACAATACATTCTCTGAAACTTTTTGCTTATTGTTAGCTTTTCTTGCAAGCAAGTTTTGGAATTTTTTTTTGTATATCTAAAGACGAAGGTTACGAAAAATTGTAATTAAATACTTTTCACTTGCATATTTTACTACTTTTTTACAATTTGCTACTATTTGGATATTTTTTTAGATTTATGCCACTAAAAGCTACTTTTTTCTTTATTTTTAGAATAAATTTGCTTCACTTTAAATTAGCTAATAGTTGAAATAAAAAAAAAAATTGTAATAAGATTCTTTAAAACGATTTAACTATTTTCAAAAATTTTTCGAAAATCAATGATTTTTAATATTAATACAATTTTAATAAAATTTTACAAAAGATTTTTGGTAAAATTCATCGCAAACATTAAATTTTTTTTATAAGTAATAAAATTACCACAGGAATTAAATTATTTAAAATGATTTATAAATTTTTTCGAAAAACATCGATTCAATTTCTTTAATTCAATTTTTTTTCAATTTCTTCACAAGAATTCAATTATTTTTCCAAATAATAACATTTTTCACAAGAATTCAATTATTTAAAAAGAATTAAATAAAATTCTTCGCAAAAATTCAAATATTTTCATAAATAATAAAATACTTCTAAGAAATTCAATTATTTATTTAAAAATTAGTAAATTCTTCACAAGAATTCAATTATTTTCCGAAATAATTAAATTTTCCAAGAGAATTCAATTATTTAAAAAATTAATTAAAATTCTTCGCAAAAATTTCATTAAGTATTTTCATATAAATATCAAAACTCTTTTTAGAAATTCAATTATTTTTTTAAAATTAACAAATTAATAAATTCATTCTTTAATTCTTCACAAGAATTCAATTATTTTCCCAAATAATAAAATTTTCCACAAAAATTCAATTATTTAAAAAGAATTAAATAAAATAAATTCTTCTCAAAAATTGAATTATTTAAAAAAAAAATTGATTAATTCTTTCTGTAATTCTTCACAATTCTTTAAAAATTTTCCCAAATAATAAAATTTTTTACGAGAATTCAATTATTTAAAAAATTAATTAAAATTCTTCGTAAAAATTCCATTAATTTCATATAAATATCAAAACTCTTTTCAGCAATTTAATTTTTTTTTTAAATTAACAAATTCATTAATTCTTTCTTTAATTCTTTACGAGAATTCAATTATTTTCCCAAATAATAAAATTTTTCAGCAGAATTCAATTATTTAAAAAGAATTAAATAAAATTCTTCCTAAAAATTTAAATATTTTCATTAATAATAAAATTCTTCTGAGATATTCAATTAGTTTTTAAAAAATTAATAAATTCTTTCTTTAATTCTTCACAAGAATTCAATTATTTTTCCAAATAATAAAATTTTCCACGAGAATTCAGTTATTTAAAAAGAAATAAATAAAATTCTTCTCAGAAATTCAATTATTATTCAAAAAATTGATAAATTCTTTCTTTAATTATTCACAATTCTTTAATTATTTTTCCAAATAATAAAATTTTTAGGCGAATTCAATTATTTAAAAAAATATTCTATAAAATTCTTCCCAAAAATTCAATTATTTTCATAAATATCAAAATAAATAAAAAATAAATAAATACATATAAAATAAATAAATATCAAAATACTTCTGAGAAATTCAATTATTTAAAAAAAATTAACAAATTTTTTAATTCTTTCTTTAATTCTTCGCGATAATTCAATTATTTAAAAAAAAATTAAATAAAATTCTTCCCAAAAATTCAGTTATTTTTTCATAAATATAAAAATTCTTCTCAGAAATTGAGTAATTTTTCAAAAAATTATAATTGTTTGAAAAACTATATAATAGCTACTTTTTTCAGTATTTAAGCTACATTTTGATACTTTTTTAAAATGAATTATTGAGTGTGAAGCCTGCCATGGTCTGCTAGATTTTTAGACATGGTCATAATATGGATATTTTGAGGATTTAAAATATTTTTTTCATTGGCCATGGTTTTCTAGATATTGTGACCATAGTAAAAATATATAAATTTTCATAATATGGATATTTTGAGGTTTTAAACTATTTTTGTCATTGGCCATCGTTCGCTATAGTTCGATTTAAAAAAAAATTTTATTTATGGCTGTTGAGAATTGAAAATATTCGAAATCTAGAAAAGAGGAAAGTTTCCTCAATATTGTGCTCTAAAAATAGAAGAAAATTCCAAAATTTACAAAAAAAAAAAAAAAAACTGGAGAAGATGAATGAAGGATAGAGGGTACAATTCAAGAGAGGAAAAATGTTGCAAAGATAAGGGAGAGGAAGCAAGAGGCAAAGAAGAGAAAGAGAGAGAGAGAGCGAGAGAGTGAATGAGACTGTCCGACGACGACGGTTCCCATGACAACGCAATCCCCAGGAACATGAAACGTTTCTGGCATCTTTGACTCAATAGCAACAGCATCAGAGCGGAACAAACCAACCGGATCCCTTTTTTGGTTAAACGAAAGGAAAAAAAACCCTTTTTCTAAAAGTTTCATCCCAAATGGCACACGCTTAACTTCTGACTCGTTGTTCTTAACATTTTTGCTGTATATTTACAATAATCGCGTTGCATGCAAACCACCATCGTTATAGGTGCGAGAGATGAAAAAGACAAAAAAAAATAAGTCAGTTTTGAATACTTAATTATGGGTTATATGACCGCGGGTAGTAGCCGCGCGTGTAGCCTCCTATCAACCCCCGGGCATTCTCTCTCTCTCTCTCTCTCTTTTTCTCTCTGCTCCAAATATACAAACGCGATTCTTCTTGACATGTTGAATAAGCACCCAAACACAGTCACGAACTCACCGCAGTATTTGCATTCCATTTCCGACTATATACATACTTTTTTTTACGACCGCGACGATGCATCCATCTAATTAAGAACACTGGATGAGAAACAAAAAACAATATACGAGTTCGGATTCGAATTTATAACTCTATTGTTGTACAAGAATAATCCGGAATTGGGGTGTATATACGACGCGGTAGATGCTGATATTCTCTTCTCTCGATGGAAAATAACTTTCCAGGGAAAAATGATTTTTTCCGAAAATTCAAAATTTTTCGTTGCTAGGTAAAAAAATTTATTTTTCAGGCTTTTGATAGTAAATTACTTCTCAGACTATTTTCAAAAAAATAAGACTAAATTCCGACTTTTCTTCTACACATTGCAACAAAATACCATATTTTTTATATAAAACACTACTTACTTTAAGTACTTTAATTTTTTAATGCTACTTTTAATAGGAATTTATAGAATAATTTTTCAAAAAATGTATTAAACAAAAGGAAAAAAGTGCAGAAAAGAAAGGAAATTTCAAAAAAGAAAAATTTAATTAATAATTCTTGAATTTTCTATTCACCTCATAATCTTAAAACAATTAAAAAAAAAAATTAATTTTTGTATTTGCATATATAAAAAAAATTTTCGAAGAACTTTCTGAAAATTATTAAAAACAATTATTGATTTAGAGAAATATTTGAATTGTAAATTATGGAATAAGGGTAATTGAATTTCAGAAGAGTTGTAATTTTTACTACGTTCTTATTGTTTCTAATATATTTATAGTTTTTAGAAACAATAAAATTTCAAAAAAAAAAATTTCTAATTTTATTAAATGAACTTTTATTCTCGAATAATTGAATTTTCAAAATTATTCAAAATAATTGATTGCAAAAAGAAATTTAGTAAAAAATTGAAGAAAATAACTAAATTTGGAGAAGTTAAAGTAGACATTTTTTCTTTAAAAATAATTGAATTTCAGAAGAGGTTTCAACTTAAAAAGGTTTTGAAAATTCCAATTAATGAATATGAAATATTTATTTTAAAAGATTATTAAAATATCGAATAATTTCAGTTAAAAATTTTGGAAAAAATAGAATATTGGTAGAGTTGGAATTTTTAGAAATAATATTAAGTTTCAGAAGGTTTCAAAATTAAATTTTAAAAAAATTTGTATTTTGAATAATTTTAGTTAAAAAATTTAAAACAGTATTGAATTTTGGGAGATTTACAGTTGTAAATTTTTTGAATAATTAATTGAATTTAGAAAATTTACAGTAGAAATGTTTTTAAATTTAAAAAAAAAATTTTTTTAATTGAAATTCATGTTGAATTTCAATTATAAGATATTTAAATGTTTATTTTTAAAAAAACAATTAAATTTCAAATAATTTCACTTAAAAATTTTAGAAAACATTGAATTTTGAAAGAGTTATGCATATATCTAATTTTTAGAAATAATTAACTTTCAAATATAGTTTAAAACTCGAATTTTTGAAACATTTGAATTTTGAATAATTTTAGTTAAAAAATTTAAAACAGTATTGAATTTTGGGAGATTTACAGTTTGTAAATTTTTTGAATAATTAAATTTTAAAAATTGGAATTTTGATTAAATGATTGAAATAAAAAAGTTATTTAGTAAAACATTATAGAAAACAATTGAATTTTAGAAAAGTTACAGTAGAAATTTTTTAAATTTAAAAAAAATTTTTTTTAAAATTGAAATTCATGTTGAATTTCAATTATACAATATGAAAATATTTATTTTTAAAAAAATCATTTAAATTTCAAATAATTTCACTTAAAATTTTTTGAAAAAATGGAATTTTGAAAGAGTTGCATATATCTAATTTTTAGAAATAATTAACTTTCAAATAAAGTTTAAAATTCGAATTTTTTTAACATTTGAATTTTGAATAATTTTAGCTAAAAAATGTAGAACAGACTTTAATTTTGGGAGAATTGTATAGTTGTAAATAAATGTTTAAAAATTGTAATAAAACTTTCAGAGGTTTTAAATTAAAAATTCTAAGCACCTTAGTGCCTTGAAGAATTTTAATTCAAATTTTTATTGAAATTGGTTATTTATTAATAATTTTTTTAATTATTTCAATATATAATTGAAAAATTATATAATTGAAAAATTATCGAAAATTTAGTAGAAAATGTAGAACATAAAATTGAAGTTTGAATATGTTATAGAGTAGAAATTTTTAAGAAATAATTAAATTCCAAAAGGTTTTAACTTAAAATTGTTTAAATTTCAATTCACGTAGAATTTTAATTATATTTAAATATTGAAAAAAAAATTTATAAATGTCTTTGAAGAGTTTAAGTAAAAAAAATCTAGAAGAGAATTGAAGTTTGTAATTCAGGGAAACTCAGGAAATTCAAAATTCCATATTTTTAAAATCCGGAATAAAAAATGACTTTTTCCTTTTTTTTCTTTTAAATTAATAAAATTTACCAATGAATTAGTAGAAATTACTATTTAGTAGTAAACTTTACTAATTAAAAAGCAAAAAGTCGGTCACTTATTGAAATTAGTAAAAATTTTTCTAATTAAAATTCAAATTGGTAAACATTTTTGTATTAATTCGAATTTAGACAGAAAAGGAAAAAAATTCTGTAATTTTTTAGAATGTATATTATAACTTTTTAGCCATCAAGCCAAAAAGTGATAAATTTGAAAGTTTAGAAAATGAAATTATCCAGTTTTCACCCCTAGCAAGGTATACATTGTATTTAAAATTTTAAATGTCACTCTCAGTACCCAAATAACTCTTTTCTAACTGGAGATAATTTCTATGGTTACTCTACCCATAAACCGTGAAATACAACTTAATATACGAATGAGACAAAATTCTTGTAAAATTTATTAGATGTAAAATTTCATGTCAAATCGATTTTCGTTCACACGACACTGTTTATATATATATATATATATATATATATATATATATATATATATATATATATATATATATATATATATATATATACACACGTTATATAACACTCATACATACATTCACAAGAATGAGATTTATTTTAATATTATTATTATTTTTTTTCTTCATCCAGGGGTTCGAAATGTCTGGGTCTGAAAAATCCTAAGACTTGAGGCAAAAGGGGATCATATTATTTTGCTTGAATTATTTATAGAGCCACCTAAATCTACATCTATATGGATGTGTGTCCTTTCTGTACGTGTATAATACACGAACCAAAAACGTGCTTTTCTTAAAGGTGTGTTTTCAGTTGCCCCGGGGCGGATCTAAAACTCGCTCTCGAAAATCTCCGAAAAATCTACCGAAAAAAAAGAAGAAAAAAAAACATGCGCGCACAATACAAGCGTCTCACGTATACATATATATATGTATACATTTTTATGATAATTCTAGATAAGACTTCCCCTAAAAATTCTTTTCATGGAGGAAGACACACACTGCACGCAATCTTGGCGCCAAAATAAATGGTTTTGGCTCACCAATTTCCTGGAATGTAAACCATTTCTTTTTGAAATTTTCAAAATGGTGGTTGCACTCCTCTCTTTCGATAGATTTAAAGTCTTGTAGATATAGAATTTAGTACTGTCTTTATAGTGCTTCTTGTTTGTTGAGCGATAAACACGATGACATTTATTTTGATTGGAGAAAAACACAGAATTTTAATTTCGGAAATTAGTTTTCTAAATTCTTGAAAAATCTTCTCTTTTCGAGAGCATTTCGGAAAAATACGTCTTGGTTTGATTTTAAGTCGGAAAAAAATCGTTTTACCTGATGCAAAAGTACGAAAAAAGTCGAAAAAGTTCGTTTTTTTATTCCGGATTTTAAAAAAATGTTTCTGAATTCCAAACAGTAGGAAAAAGTCAATTTTGAATAAGTTTCGTTGAAAATCTTATAGAAAACAATTAAATTTTTTGAAGAATTGTTATTGCTGTAATTTTTATAAATAATTAATTTTTATTAGATTTAAAATTGAAATTTTAAAAAATTCGAATTCTGGATTATTTTTCATATAAGATACGAAAATAGAAAATATTCTCATCTTTTTTCATGGGCGAATTTTTTCCAAAGAAAGAAATTATTCTACATACTTTGAATCTTTTGCTGCGAATTTTTTTCACGTTTCGCGGACAATGACATGAATTCAAAAAGAAAAAAAAATCGTCAAACGTGGAATATAAAAAAAGTTAATAAAAAAAAGGAGGAAAAGAACCTCAGTGACCTTTGATCACTATATATAAGAATTTTATGAATTCAGAAGACGGACTCTTGGTTAGTCCTGCCCCAAAAATGTTTATACACCAATAGCGAGAGATATTACGTTTCCTCACTCGTGGATTCTTGATCCTTGATTCCTTTGGTGGAACCAAGTAAAAGTTCGCGACATGAATGATAAATAATTCCGGGTAGAGAAATAGAATGGAGGAAAAGGGATTTTTGTACATTTATACAATGTTAACTTTTTTTTCGTTATAAAATTACTGAAAGTGGTTATATTGTTAAAATATTATTTTCTTTTTTGAATAAAATTCAAAAATCGAGAAAAAATTTTATCTTTATTTTGATTTTTCTGAATTAGTGCTATTTAATAAATTTTGAACGTTCTTTTACTTACTCTAAATTTTTACTATAATTTTTCTAAATATTTTTATTAAATTTTTACTACTTTCTCTAAATTTTTACTATTTGTGTTAAGTAAATTTTTATATTTCTTTTAATTACTCTAAATTTTCACTCTAACTCCTCTAAATATTTTTATTACATTTTTACTACTTCTTTTATTAAATTTTTGTCTTTTTTTACATTCTCTGAATTTTTACTACTTTTTTCATTAAATTTTTATCTTTCTTTTCCTTTCTCTATATTTTTACTATTTTTTTTTATTAAATTTTTATAATTCTTTTACTTACTCTAAATTTTTACTACAAATCCTTTAAATTTTTACTATAAATCATCTCAATTTTTATTACTTTCTCTAAATTGTTACTACATTTTTAACTAAATTTTTATCATTCTTTTACTTACTTTAAATTTTTATTCTAAGTCCTCTAAATTTTAAATAATTTTTATATTAAATTTTTACTATAATTCCTCTAAATTTTTATATGAAAATTTTTACAACTTTTTCTAAATTTTATCTACTTTTTACTAAACTTTCGTTTGAAAGTTAAGTAAAAAAAAACTTTCAAACGAAAGAAGTTTAGTAAAAAATAGTAAAAATTAAATAATTTAAAAAAATGTTGAATTTAAAATTCCAGTAAAAAATTTAGAGAAAATAGTAAAAATTCAGTTAAAATTTAGAGCAAGTGGTAAAAATTTATTAAAAAGTTGTAAAAATTAAATAATTTTAAAAAATTTTAAATTTAAAAATCTAGTAAAAAATTTAGAGAAAATAGTAAAAATTTAGAGCAAGTGGTAAAAGTTTAGTAAAAAGTTGTAAAAATTCAATAATTTAAAAAAAAATGTAATTTAAAAATCTAGTAAAAAATTTAGAGAAAATAGTAAAAATTTAGAGCAAGTGGTAAAAACTTAGTAAAAAGTTGTAAAAATTAAATAATTCAAAAAAAATTTTAAATTTAAAAATCTAGTAAAAAATTTAGAGCAAGTGGAAAAAGTTTAATAAAAGTTGATTAATAAAAAATAGTAAAAAATTCAATAATTTAAAAAAAAAAATTAATTTTAAAATCTAGTAAAAATTTAGAGAAAGTAGTAAAAATTTATTAAAAATTTAGAGCAAATGATAAAAATTTAGTAAAAGTAGTTTAATAAAAAGTTGTGAAATATTAATAATTTAAAAAAATTAAAAATTTTCAAATCTAGTAAAAAATTTAGAGAAAATAGTAAAAATTCAGTAAAAATTTAGAGCAAGTAGAAAAAGTTTAGTAAAAGTAATTTAATAAAAAGTAGTAAAAATTCAATATGATTTAAAAAAAATTAATTTTAAAATCTAGTAAAATTTTTAGAGAAAGTAGTAGAAATTTATTAAAAATTTACAGCAAATGGTAAAAGTTCAGTAAAAATTCAAAACTAAAAGAAAAAGAAAAATCTGAGTAAAAATTCAGAAAAAGTAAAAAGAAAAAGTTAAAATCTTTTCTCGATTCTTTCCACAGCCACTTTTTTTCCCCAAACCCAACCATAGAGTTTACCCACAAAATTTTTTTTGGTCAGTGGTTTTTCCCTATGCTGAAAAGATGTTGCGGTGAGGTATTGAAAATGGATTTATTGGAAAACGAAATTCTCAGCAGGAATATTTTTTTCTATCTTTCAGGAAAAAAAAAGGAAAAAAATTTTTTTTTTTTTTGATCAGTTTTTATGCAAAGAGAAAGTCGATTCTACCCTTGAAGTATTATATAGTGGCAGCGATGAGGAACCACTAGTTGACGCGTTTTGCCTCATTTCTTTCACGACTTTCATGACTACAGGAACGTGTTCAAAATCTTCCGTCAACTTAATTTATTTTTTAAAAACTTACTTTATAATTTACAGTTACGTGCAAAGTTCAAACTTTCTTGAAAAAATATTAAATTCAGTGTCGTGCTTTCATCACAATTTTTGCTGAATTTTTTTTTTCTCTTTTTATTTTTTGGTAGAATATTCAAGGTGATATGCAAATTGTTTCTTTGCCTAAATTGTAAGTGCTTTTTTATGTTTGTGTTTATTACGTTAATTTTTTAATCTCCACGAATTAATGGACTAACTCTCTAAATTTGAATTAGTAAAAGTGGTTAGTAATTTGAATTTTGTAACTGACGTTTTGGTTTTTTAATTAGTAAATTTTACTGATAAGTAGTAATTTCTACTAATTTATTAGTAAAATTTACTGATTTTTTGCATTTAAATTAGCAAATTTTACTAATAAACAGTAATTTCTACTAATTTATTAGTAAAATTTACTAAATCAAAATTTACTGACTTTTTGCCATTGAATTAGTAAATTTTACTAAAAAATAGTAATTTCTAATAAATAATTTATTAGTAATAGTAAAATTTACTATATCAAAATTTACTGACTTTTTGCCATTGAATTAGCAAATTATTGTTTTTTATTATTTATTTACATTTATTAACTGAGAATTAAATAAACAACTTTAAAAAATAGTTCCTTAAAGATTAAAATTGATGAAAAAAAATACTTGTGTTACTAATTGAGATAAATGATAATTAAGACGTGTGGCCGTCGTTTATAATTTACAGACAATCTTTAATGAGATAAAAATCAAGTACAAAAATCATGGCACTTTTTTATGGCTTATTGTTGCCGTATTTTACGACCGTTTTGTTATAACTTCTCCATACAATGATAGAAAGGTATTTATCAAATAACACACGAGAGATTTATTTCTCATCAGTCATTAAAAAAAAAAAAAAAAAATTTCAACGGCGAAAATTAATTTTTATTAAAATTTTTTTCATTTTTTTTCTTTTTTGAAAATTAAATACATTATTATTTTTTTGAAGATACATGTGACAAAATTCTATGGGCTCGAAAATCCACGAGAGAAGTGCTTTGAGCATCGATACGGACCGCGCACGCGCGTCCATAAAATGATCGTAAAAACTTAATTTTACGAGAGGCATAATATATTTGCACCACTAACAGAAGAAGCCGTACTGAGAGTTCAAACGGGGTAAAATTTTGTAGATATGTGTAAACATCCTGGCACGCGCTATTATATATATATGTATATACTTTTTCGGTACATTACGAAACTTATTTTGAAAAAAATGTTTGGATTCTTTTTTTTCTTATTATATTCTCGAATACTGTTCAAATTATTCCGACGGGTACTTGAGAGAAGAGAAGCTTTCGTTCTCTAATTGCTACGAAGTAATCTTTCATTATTTTTGTTTTTTTTATTATTTATTAATTTATTATTTATTATTATTTTATTATTATTTTCTCATTTTATTTTTCCCTTTTTTTAATCTCTAAATTTGAATTAGTAAATTTCACTAATAAATAGTAATTTCCACTAATTTATTAGTAAAAATCTGCTAATAGTCATTTTTACTAATTTATTTAGTAAAATTTACTAATACTTATTTCTATTAATTTATGAGCAAAATTAACTAATTTAAAAGCAAAAATTTAGTTACTGATTGAAATTAGTAAATAAAAAATAAAACCTACTGTCTAAATTTAATTTAATAAAATGTTTACTAAGAATTTGTAACTGACTGTTTGCTTTTGAATTCGTAAATTTTACTAATAAATCGTCAGTTCTACTAATTTATTAGTAAAATTTACAAATAGTAATTTCTTCAAATTTATTAGTAAAATTTACTAATAGTAATTTCTACAAATTTGTAACTAAAATTTAATAATAGTAATTTCTACTAATTTATTAGTCAAATTTACTAATTTGAAAGCAAGAAGTTAGTTACTAATACAAATTAATGAACATTTTTACTAATTCAAATCTAGAGAGTATATTTTATTTTTTTATTACTTTTGCATTTTATTATTTTCTATTAATTTTTTTATTTATTTTGTATTTTATTTTTTACTATTAATATTCAATTTTTATTAAATCGGAAATAAAATTTTCAAAGTGTCCGAAACATTGTTGAATTAATAAGAAATATTTTTAGTTTCTGATACATTTTTCAAAAAAAAAAAAAAAAATATTAAACCAGTTAATGATAAATATCGCACGAAAAATTGGTTTTGAGTTTTTTTATTATAATTTTCATTTGTTTTTACTTTTCTATTTTATTCTAAATTTATAAATAAATTGATTAATGAATCAGTAAATAAATAAATATTTATATTATTATTATGATTGTTTATTTTTTTCTTTTATTTATTTTACAGATATACGCACTGAAAAAAATTATATAAAATAAAAAAAAATAAATAAATAAATAAACGATAAAATAAACGATAATAAACGATAATTAATAAACGATAATAAATAAACGATTACTTGTCTATTGTCAAATAAATATTTACTTGAATAAAAATAATTTTTATTTAAATCTACTAAATGGTATTTGATTCAATCACTAAAATTATTAGTTCAAATACAATTTTTTTGGTTGAAATAAAAATTATTTGAATAAAGTAAATATTTATTCTAGACAAGGAGACAAGTATAATCCGTTATTTGAAAAAAGTAAATTTTTTTCCGAGCGGGACAATTACTATTATTACTATTTATTTTTTTTTGGTTGAAATAAAAATTATTTGATTCAAGTAAATATTTATTCTAGACAAGGAGACAAGTATAATCCTTTATTTGAATAAAATAAATTTTTTTCCGAGCGGGACAATTACTATTATTATTATTTATTTTTATTATTGTTTTTGCTATTTATTTTTATTATTACTATTGTTATTAGCCATTAGGCCAAAAAAATAAGTCGAAGATCTTTATTATTTAAATTATATGGCTTTTAAAAAAATTTTTTTTAACGTTATTATTATTATTATTATTATTATTATTATTATTATTATTATTATTATTATTATTATTATTGTTGTTTTTGTTGTTATCACTATTATTTATTTTCATTTATTCGCTTTTATTTACAGTATAAAACAAGACACTAAACTGTTGTTATTATTTTATTGTTTAAAAAAAAATTGTTATCCTACATTTTTTAATTTTAATTATTTCGAATTTTTTGTTTGTAGAAAATAATTTTAAAATAATTTTAAAAATTTTTTCTCTTTGACAGTATTACGAATGGAGGAAGATCAAAGAGTCACGTTCCGACGGTATACATTCAAGTTTGGTAAGTGAATAAATTTTATCTAACAACTTTGAAAGATTTAAAGTCGATTAAATGAAGTTAATGAGCAACTCAATAATAGTCACAAGTTTATTATTTATACACAAGCAATTAATGACGAGATTTTTCTTTTTATTTGAAATTCAAATATTCTTTTGTATTATATATGTATTAATCATATGCCGCCGGATCAAAACTGTTTTAAATAATAATCAAAAAAATATTTTCTTTTAACTTTTTTTTAATTTTTTAATTTTTAATTTTACAAAAAACTTTTGGATTAGTTTATTTAATTTACCAATTTCAAGGACTAAGTTTTTGAGAGAATAAAAGAAAATATATTTTCCATTATTCTCTCAAAAACTTAGCCCTTGAAATTCAAAAAATAAATAAATAAATTATCATAAAAAATTATTTATTTATTCCTTTATTTTTGAAAGAATAAAGAAAAAAATATTTTCCTTTCTGCTCTAAAAAAATTTGTCCTTGAAAAAATTAATTATTTATTCATTTATTTTTGAGGGTCAAAATGTAAAAAATATTTTCCTTTATTCTCTCGAAAACTTAGTCCTTGAAATTCGTAAACTAAATAAATAAATTAACCTCAAAAATTATAAAATAATTTATTTTTCCTACATTTATTCTTTTCTAAATTTCAAGTAGAAAAAGAAAGAAGAGTCCACTTTTCAAAAAATCAAAATGTCGGACACAATATGGCGGGTGGGTTCGATTAGTACTATTGTTTACGTTCCTCGCTTTTTTATAGATTTACAACTTGATTAAAGTGAATATATTTTCGATTGAAATATAAAAATCTATTTTTATAACTAATTAAATGAAGTGAACTGAATAATTTAATTTTATTGGATAAATCAGCGACTATTTTTTTTCTTCTTCCTCAGACGCTTGTAATAACGAATAAATAAATAATAAATTCAGGAGGTTAAGGAAACGATCGATTTTTACTGCATGCGATACACGATTATTTTTATGTCTCTTTTTCTCGATAAAACGTTTCTCCTTTAGTTATTTTTTTTCCCGCCGTTTCTTATATTTATACAGACTTAATTTTGCTGCGGGATGAAAATAATTTAGTGTTTATATTTTTTTTCCACTCTTTATTATTTATACCAAAAAGGATGTATATTAATCCTGTATAAATAAATAAGGAGGAAAAAATAAAAAAAAAAAACTGGAGAAAAGGAATTTAAAAAGTACGTAAATGAAAAGGAAACGAAGAAGGCAAGTGTATTTAAAAAGAAAGAAAAAAATATATAAAAGATGCAAAATATTTGAATGGATAAAAATGTTTGTATATAAAGAGCCTTGAATTTCCGAAGTAACTCCGAATTACTGCCGTAATTTTGCGAATAATTGCACTGGACTAAATTGAAAGGTTTCCCCTCCCCCCTCCTTTTTGGAATATTTAACATTTTCTTCTTTCGTTAACCAATGAATCGCTGTGGCATATTTTAGTTTACGACTAATTAATAGTGGACGATTCGAGTGTTAACGAGGCACAAAGATGGAGTCTTTACTTTACACACGCGGAATTCTCTTAATCGAGCGGACATTTTTATCTTTAAAAATTCACATTGGGATAATTTAAAAATACCGCAGAGAGAAGGGAGATTGAAAAAAGAGAGTCCAAAAAAAAAGGATTTGTAATCATCCAATCCAAAATGTGGGTGGTCTTTATTGCAAAAGATTCTCGCTTATATAAAATGACCGCCGCGTCTTGAGAACGTGATCGCGGTTTTTTTGTCTTGATCTCTTTCTCTTTCTCTCTCTCTCTCTCTCATCATCATTTCTTCCCTTCCGATTGCGCGGCATTTGCATTGGCAGCGTGTTACGCGCGAAGGTTGACGCATGAATAACAAAAAAAAAAAAAAAAAAAAAAAAAAAAAAAAAAGAAGAAGAACATTCGAAGAAATCGCGAAAAATGCAAGGTCATTACACTGGAAAATATATTTAAATGATTTCGAAGATTTACCTTGAAATTTTGTTTTTGTAAATTTACTTTTTTCTGGGGGATAAAAATATTATTTTTCTGTATTTTTGATATTTGTCATTCGTGATATTATTCTGCTCGGAAAATATAAAGTAAAATAAAAAAATGAAAGTAACTTTTACTATTTTCAAAGTAAAACTTACAGTGACAGAAACTTCTGCACATTTTTGGAATTTTTTTACTATTTTCAGAGTAAAAATTGCTACCGAATAAATAAAATAATAAAAGTAAAGTAACTTTTACTATTATTTTCAAAGTAAAACTTACAATGACAGAAACTTCTGCTCATTTTTTTTGGAATTTTTTACTATTTTTGGAGTAAAAATTGCTATTAAATAACATTTTTGTAAAAATTAGTATTTACCTCGAGCGTTTAGTAAAATTCACTTTTAAAATAATCAAATTTGACATAATTGCGCGCAGTAGTTGCAGATTGTTTTGAATTTACTTTGCAAATATAGTAAAAGTTACTATACTAGCGGAGGGAGCAAAATAATTATAATTTTAGCGCACTTTTAGCTAAAATTTGTGTTTTACTTTCAGAAAAACTAAACTGCCTGGTAATTTCTGCGCATTTTTTGCAAATTCTAGTATTTTTCGAGTAAAATTATTGCAAAATTCGTTAAGTAAATTTTTTACCAGAATTCTTTATTTTGTCACTAAATTATCGAATTCTAGTGACAGAATAGAGAATTCTCACTAAAAAACTGAATTTTACTGACAATAACCGAGAATTCTCACTAAAATATCGAATTTTCGTGACAAAAACGGAATTCCAGGACTCAAACCAGTAAAAGTATTTAAAATTTTTAACTAAAATTGTTCTTTCATCAATTATTTAAAATAATTTTCGAAAAAATTTTTGCTAATTTTCAAATCCATTTTTGTTTACACTATTCAATTTTACGAAATTCCAATTATTCGTCAATTCTTCAATTGACGATATTAGAAAATAAAAACTTCAATTAATTTCAAAAAAAAATTCGCAATTATAACTTTTTCAAAAAACTTAATTTCAAAATTCAATTATTTCCAAAAATTCACAATATATTGCTTTTAATATTCAATTATTATCTAAATTTTTAACTGAAATTCATTTTTATGAAATGAAAATCAATTTTTATTAGAAAATTCTACAAGAATTAAATTATTTAAATACAAAACTAAATAATTTATAGAATAATTGAATATTTCTTCAAATTGAGTTATTATAAAGCGAGCTTTATGAAATTTTTTAAATATAACTGAATTGCTATGAAGTATTTCATTAGAATTTTTGAAAATAATCAATAAATTCTTTCAAGAAATTTAATTAAAATTGTAGCTGAAAATAATTATTAAATTCTAATAAACAAAATATATGAACATTTTTTTTTTAAATTGAATTCTTTCAAAGAATTTTCATTAAATTGTTAAGAATAATTGCATTTTTCGAGGAATTTATTTAAAATTGTATTAGAAATATTTGAAATTCTACAATGAGTTTTATTATTTATGAAAATAATTGAGTTCCTAAAAAGAGTTTTAGTATTTACGAAAATAATTGAATCACTGTAAAAATTTATTATTTATGAAGATAATTGAATTATTGCGAAGAAATTCATAAACAAATTTGTAAATAATTGAATTCCAGTGAAATTTTTATTATTTTATGAAAATAATTGAATGTTTGCATAGAAATTTCTCAAATTTTTGTTAAATAATTGAATTCTTTTGAAAAATTTAATTAAAATAATAAATATTGAATATCATTTATAATGGAGAAAAATTTTGGAAAATAATTGAAATTTGCCAAGAATTTTATTAAAATTTGTGAAAATAATTGAATTTCAGAGAAGAATTTTAATATTTCTAAACATAATTGTAATATTGACGAACATTTTTAAAAAATTTTGAACGTAAAAAAACAATTGAATTTTTGCAAATAATTGCATAATAAATATTGAATATTATTTAATGGAGAAAAATTTAGGAAAATAATTGAAATTTGCCAAGAATTTTATTAAAATTTGTGAAAATAATTGAATTTCGGAGAAGAATTTTAATATTTCTAATCATAATTGTAATATTGACGAACATTTTTAAAAAATTTTGAACGTAAAAAAACAATTGAATTTTTGCAATTATTTGAAATTTTTCCAAAATTCTCCAAATTATATCGTACAATTTATGAATTTTTTTTTGTCCTTTTTCTATCAAATTATAGATTTTACGGACCATTTTTTTTAAAAAACTGACTTTTACGGACTTGAATATCAAATTTTAGCGACAGGACAGATAATTCTCACTAAAATATCGAATTTTAGTGACAAAAACAGAAAATTCTCACTAAAATATCAAATTTTAGTGACAAAAACAGAAAATTATCACTAAAATATCGAATTTTAGTGACAGAAACGGAAATCTCACTAAAATATAAAATTTTAGCGACAAGACAGAGAATTCTCGCCAAAAATCTAATTTTAGCGCCAAGACAAAGAATTGTCGCTAAAATATCGAATTTTAGTGACAAAAATGGTGAATTGTCGCTAAAATATCACATTTTAGCGACAAGACAGAATTCTCACTAAAATATCGAATTTTAGTGACAAAAACGGAATTCTCGCACTAAAATATAAAATTTTAGCGACAAGACAGAGAATTCTCGCCAAAAATCTAATTTTAGCGCCAAGACAAAGAATTGTCGCTAAAATATCGAATTTTAGTGACAAAGGCGGAATTCTCACTAAAATATAAAATTTTAACGACAGAACAGAGAATTCTGGGGAAAAATTGAGTTGAAGGACCCGAAAGATTGGAAGCGTCTCTATATCCTTGTGTCTGGGATTCAATATCCGGGGACTTAGAACAACACATAAGGTGGAATATAGACACGAGTATTCTAACAGCGCGATTACTTTAACGACTGATATTAATTGGCACAATAAAACCAGACGTAACGAGGGTTTAATTATAATATTGAATTATGACCGACGTTTATTCTTGTCACGCAATGTTAACGGCGCTATTGCCCACGCTATTTCACTATTTTGACGCTCATTCACAATACAATTAACTTATTGATGAACTCAAGGTCGAGGAGACGTTGACAGTATACACCTCTGTTCGAAAATCAATTTAATCTTTGAAAAAATATCCCTTTTTCTTTATGAACATTGCCGGAAAATGATTTCAAGTCATCAGGAGTAAAAAAACAAAAAAAAAAAAAAAATTATTCGAAAGTTATACTGAGAAGAGAAAAATTAAACACATTCTCTTTGTGACTAATTTTTGCAAATGAAATTTATTATTAAAATACAAAAAGGATTTTCCGCAGCAAAATATTCATTATACAGGTAGAAAAGTTTTTGTTTCATATCTCTTCTTTACGGTAGAAAACTCATGCAGTTTTCTTCGTTATATATATTATATACTTTACAACTCTTTTAATTAAACGAAGCTTCTCAATTGAAAATTTTTTATCTCGCACCTTCTCTATAATTTGAATTTCTCCGCTTAATCAAAAAGTTCCCACATTTTCTCTCTAAAGTAAAAAGAAGAATTTTCGCCGCAACTTTTATTCATTTTCTTTTATTATTTATCTTATGGAGTTAAAGAAGAACATATTTCTTATCTCCAGTGACTTATCACCATAAGTATATATATACTTTTCTCATTTCGTACCGAGAATGGCCAAATTCACTTTTTTAAAAAATACAGACTTTCGATAAATTATTTTTAAAAAAGAAGCCTTAAGACTGAAAAAAAAATTTATTTGATTCAAATAATCGATTAATTGACTATTATCAATTAAATATTTCATTGCATCAAATAATATTTTTTGAAGTCAATTAAATGGTTGGTATTTGCTTCAAATACTGAAATTTGTTTCAAATACCATTTAATTGAGTCCAATAAATATTTCTTTTAAGTAAATATTTAATTGATTAATATTTAATCGGTTATTTGAATCAAATAAATTTTTTTCATTGCAGTAAAAATGTATAGCTATTGAAAAATTAAATTTAACGACTTAATTTTATAGTTTTGTAAATTAAATTACATTCAAAAATCGAATAATTTTTTAAATAAATATTGAAATACCTATTCCAGAGGAATTCAAATTATTTTAAATGATTTCAATATAAAGCCTTATTGAAATTGAACTATTTCGAAAAATTAAAACTGTAATTCTTCTAAAATTCAATAATTCTTTTGTTGGAATTTTCAAATAAAATTATTCAAAAGTTAATCATTTTGTATCCAAGGACCAAGGTGGAAGAAGATTTTAAATTTTTGAAATAATCATTTTATTTCAAACTAAAAATTTAATATTCCATATATTACAGTTTTTACAACAATTTAAATTTTTTAGGATTTTAATATAAAATTTTTTTGAAATTCAATTATTTCTAAAAAGTCATGCTACAATGCTTTTAATATTCAATTTTTATCTCAAATTTTAACTGAAATTCAATTTTAAATAAATTTTTATTAGAAAGTTCCACAAGAATTCAATTATTTAAATACAAAAATAAATAATTTATTGAATTATTAAATATTTCTTAAAAATTGATTTCTTATAAATAGCTTTATGAAAATTTTTAAATACAATTGAATTGCTACGATGAATTTCATTAGAATTTTTGAAAATAATTACATTCATTCAAGAAATTTAATTAAAATTGTACTAAAAATAATTATTAAATTCTAATAAACAAAATATATGAACATTTTTTTTTAAAATTGAATTCTTTCAAAGAATTTTCATTAAATTTTTAAGAATAATTGCATTTTTCTAGGAATTTATTTAAAATTGTACTAGAAATATTTGAAATTCTACAAATGAGTTTTATTATTTATGAAAATAATTGAGTTCCTAAAAAGAATTTTAGTATTTACGAAAATAATTGAATCTCTGTAAAAATTTTATTATTTTTGTAAATAATTGAAATCTTGCCAAGAATTGTATTACAATTTTTGAAAATAATTGAATCTCTGTAAAAATTTTATTATTTTTAAAAATAATTGAAATTTTGACAAGAATTGTATTAAAATTTAAAAAATATATGAATCTCTGTAAAAATTTTATTATTTTTGTAAATAATTGAAATCTTGCCAAGCATTGTATTAAAATTTTTGAAAATAATTGAATTTTAATAAAAATTTTAATTGAATGATTGCATTTTTCGTGGAAAACTTTAAAAATCTAATTAAAAATAATTGAAATCCTGCAATGAGTTTTATTATTTATGAAAATAATTGAATTCTTGGGTAGAATTTTATTCAAATTTTTTTTTAAATAATTGAATTCCAGGAAATAATTTTATTAAAATTTTTTTAAACAATTGAATTTCAGGAAATAATTTTATTATTTGTTATAAATAATTGAATTCCGGGGAATAATTTTATTATTTATAAAAATAATTGAATTCTTGCAAAGAATTTTACAAAAAATATTTTTAAATAATTGATTTTTCGAAAAATTTTATGAAAATTGTGTTTTAAATAATTGACTTCGTGTGGAAATTTTATTATTTATGAAAATAATTGAATGCTTGCAAAGAATTTTATAAAAATTTTTTTTAAATATCTGAATTTTTTTTGAAGAAGCCTTTAATTATAAAATAACAGATACAGAAAATAATTGAATTTCGAAAATGTTTTGAAAATAATTGAATAGTTTGAAAGAATTTTAAAAGAATTGGTTGAATTGTTTCTAAGAATTTTATTAAAATTTTTCAGAATAATTTTGTCTTGCAATTATATTAGGAAATTTAAAGTATAGTGTAAATTGTCAAACAGAGAAAAATGTAAATTTTAATGTCACAAATCTATACTGAAAAAAAATGATTCAAATAACCGATTAATTGACTATTATCAATTAAATATTTAATTGAACCAAATAATATTTATTGGAGTTAATTAAATGGTTCAATTCATATTTGCTTCAAATACTGAATTTATGGGTTCAAATACCATTTAATTGACTGGAATAAATATTATTTGATTCAAGTAAATATTTAATTGATCATAGTCAATTAATCGATTATTTGAATGAAATAAATTTTTTTTTCTGTGTAAAAAAAAGTAATCAAATAGTTATCAAATCGTAAAAAAAGAAGTAAACAGTAGGTTTTAGTAGATAAGTACGAAGCCTGAAATAGTGTAGAACTTGAGATTGTTTCTATGAAAATATTTCATTTTTCGTCATTTTAAAGTTAATGTGTTCAATATTCCATTATCAAAAAAATTGTAGACAAGCAAAAAATCACTTTTTTTTATAATTTTTACAATTATTTAAAAAAATTAAAAAACTATGACCATCTCCACCGGAATTATCTCATATCCTCGTGGAAAATTAGGCAAGTTTTGTTTATTGTTCAGTGCAGTGTATAAACATGAAAGTAAGGAAAAGAACAACATTGTAAAGATTCTCCATTTAGGAAATCAGGGTCAGAGAAAGAGGGAGGCAAAAGGCGGAATGGGCACGTGCCCGCGTACACAGGACGGATGACGATGCCTCGGGAAAAACTAGACTAGGCGTTTTTATGGGCCATCAAATTACACCGACCACCCCATAAAATGGTTAAGCGGGCTTCCGTGCAAGACTCTCCTCACAGCTACACCGTGGCTAATGTCCTTTCGCGAAACCTTACACAATACATATATATATATATATATATCATCTCAAGGGATATCATACGATTTCGAGTTTGAGATGTTTTAGAAAACTCATCATAGACACGTTAAAAGGTACCTGTAGGTGGAAACAGGAAGCGGGATAGTTCCCCACTTCCGCATAGTGCGGAAATAAAATATAGAACATATTTAATACTGTCCAGATCAAGCAGGTAAAATTTTTAGATTTTTGTTTATATTTACAGGAAAATAAATTTTTTTGATTTTAATAAACGATTATCTGTTTATTAAATAAATGTTTACTTGAATCAAAAAAATATTTACTTCAAGCAAAAAAATATTTGCTTGAATCAAAAAAATATTTACTTCAATCAAAAACATATTTAATTGAATCAAATAAATATTGAACTTGAATAAAAAAAAATATTTACTTGAATAAAATAAATATTTACTTGAATAAAATAAATATTTACTTGAATAAAATAAATATTTACTTGAATAAAAAAAATATTTACTTGAATAAAATAAATATTTACTTGAATAAAATAAATTTTTACTTGAATGAAATAAATTTTTACTTAAATGAAATAAATATTTACTTGAATAACAAATTATTTATTTGACGCAAATAAATATTTACTTGAATAAAATATATGTTTACTTGAATCAAGTAAAATTGAATATTGGAAATATTGAAATCAAATAAATTGCATTTGAAGCAATAATTTCGGTATTTATGATGCAAATAAAATGTAATTGACTCATAAAATTTACTTCATTCAGATGATTGATGACTCGTCTACTGTCAAATACACATTTACTTGAATCAAGTAAATTTGAACATTAAAAATATTCAGATGAAACAAATTGTATATTAGAAACAATAATTTCACTATTTGAAGGAAATAAAATTGAATTGACTCAAATAGAATTGAACTTTGATTCAAATAATTAATTACTTGCCTACTCGAATCAAATAAATTTGAATACGAAAAAAATTTAGATCAAACAATTTGTATTTGAATCAATAATTCCAGTATTTGAAGCAAATACAATTTAATTAATTCAAGACAAATTTATTTGATTCAAGTATGCGATTACGTGTCTAATATTAAATAAATATTTACTCGAGTCAAATAAATTTGAATATATTGAAAATAAATCAAATAAATTATATATTTGAAGCAATAATTTCACTATTTGAATCAATATTTTCAGAATCTGAAGCAAATAAAATTTACTTGATTCAGGTAATTTATATGATTTGTCTATATAAATATTTACTATAATCAAATAAGTTCAAATATTAAAAAATATTCAGATCAAATAGATTGTATGCAAAAAAATTATTGATTTTAATCAACAATTTTTTTGCATCAATTCGTTGTAATTTGATACTCTTTAAATTTGAATTATTAAAAATGCTATTATTAATTTAAATTTGTGGCTGACTTTTTCCTTATGATTTAGTCAATTTTACTAATAAATAGTAATTTCTACTAATTTACACATTATTTATTATTATTACTGACTTTTTGATTTTGAATTAGTAAATTTTACTAATAAATAGAAATTTCTACTAATTTGTTTTTTATTTAATATTATTACTGACTTTTTGCTTTTGAATTAGTAAATTTTGCTGATAAATAGTAATTTCTGCTAATTATAATTATAAATATTTACTAAATGTAATTAGTGACTGACTTTTTGCTTTTGAATTAGTAAATTTTGCTAATAAATATAGTAACTTCTACTAATTTATTACTGAAATTAACTAATTTAAAAACAAGAAGTCAGTCACAAATTCAAATTAGTAAATATTTTTTCTACTTCAAATTTAGAGAGTACTTTTAAATTAACAAGTATATTTCTCAAATCAATTCAAAATTATTTTTCTAATTCAATTCTAAAATTAATACCTGTAATTAGTGCGCTGCATTTGTCCATATTTGATAACATTTTACTTTTTTTTATTCCATATATATATATATATAGTAATTACACTTAGAGTTGCACCAATGTCCTTCGAAGTTATAAATGAAGAACAATTTCTCAAGCGCTCTTCATGACTAAGAGAGGGAAAAAAAATACCTAAGCAAAAAAGTCATGGCCATTTGCATAAATTATTAGGATGACTTCAGGCAATTTCAATGAAAAAAAAAAATATTTTAATTAGCAATAACGGTTTTTTTTTCTTTACACTGATATAGTTAGTTTCTCATTCAAATATAACTTAGATATTTTCAGATTGTTTTTCACTGAGAAAAAAGATTGCTAGTTATTACATTCGGATTTTTGATAAATAATAGAACTAATTAATTTATTTTATTGTCCTCCAAAAAATTCAGATTTGTTTGACTTAAGATTACTCTAGATTTCTCTGGGTGACTCTACATGTTACTTATTTTAGCATTTAGGCTTCAATGGGAGTCATAGTGACTTATAAGTGTCTCAAGGTTACTCTTATATGACTCATAACACCTGAATGGCTCCAGGTGGCTTCGGCTGACTTAAGCTGTTCTCTAGGTTACTCTAGGTATCTCTTATGGGACTCATAACTCCTGAGTGGCTCTAGGTGTCTCTAGGTGACTCTCATTGACTCCTAAGTTTCTCAAAGTGTCTTAAAGTGTTTCTTAAGTGTCTTAAGGTGTTCTCTAGTTGACTTTGGATGACTCTTATGTGACTCATAACTCCTGAGTGGCTTTAGGTGTCTCTAGGTGACTCTCATTGACTGCTAAGTGTCTCAAAATGTCTTAAAGTGTTCCTTAAGTGTCTTAAGGTGTTCTCTAGTAGACTTTGGATGACTCTTATGTGACTCATAACTCCTGAGTGGCTCTAGGTATCTTAAAATGTTCTCCAGGTGACTTATAACTCCTAAGTGGCTCTAGATATCTCTAGGTGACTCTAAGTTTCTTGAGGTGTTCTCTAGTTGACTTTTGAGTAACTTTTATGTGACTCATAACTCTTAAGTGACTCTTAATAACTCTAGGTGACTTTTGTTAACTTAGGGTAAGTCCTTAGTGACTCTAGGTGTCTCATAAGCTGTTCTCAAGGTCCCTTTAGGTAACTCTTATATGTGACTCATAACTCCTGAGTGACTCCAGGTGACTCTAGGTGACTTTAGGTGGTCATAAAGTGGCTCTAGGTAATTATCCTGTGACTCATAACTCCTGAGTGCCTCTAGGTATCCCTAGGCATCTGTAGGTCTCCCAAGGTGACTCAGGGAAATTCTTATGTGACTCAAAACCCCTGGGTGGCTCTAGATGTCTTAAAAGCTGTTGTCTAGGTTACTCTAAGAATCTCTTATGAGACTCAGATTCCTTGAGTGGCTCTAGATATCTCTAGGTGACTCTCATTGACTCCTGAGTGACTCTAAATGTTTCCAGGTGCTCTCTAGGTGTTTTGAGGTGTTCTTTTGTTGACTTTGAGTAACTTTTATGTGACTCATAACTCAGAAGTGACTCTTGATAACTATAGGTGTCTTTTGTTGACTTAGAGAAACTCCTTAGTGGTTCTAAAACCAATGTCTCAAGCTGTTCTCTAGGTTCCTCAAGGTATCTCAAGGTAACTCCTATGTGACTCATAACACCTGAGTGACTCTAGATATCTCTACTTGACTCCAGATGACTCTTGAGTGACTCTTGATATCTGTGGGTGTTCCCTAGGTGACTTTGGGTAACTTTTATGTGAATCATAACTATTGAGAAGCTCTGGGTGTCTTAAGGTTATTCTAATGTATTCTTATGGAACTCATAACTCCTGGGCGGCTCTAGGTATCTTTAGGTGTCTCTTGTTGACTTTGGGTAACTCTTGAAAGGCTCTAGGTGCTCTTAAGGTTTTCTTAAGTAACTCATAAGTCCTGAGTTTCTTTACATATCTCTAAATGACACCTGACTGGTTCTAGGTGACTTAAGGCGTTATCTAGGTCACCCATAGCTTCTGAGTGCCTCTAGATATCTCTAGGTGTCTCTAGGTGACTCTAGGTGATTCTTGACGACTCTAGGTGTCTCGAGGTGTTCTCTACTTGACTTTGGGTAACTCTTATGTGACTCAAAACCCAAAGTCAAGTAGCCAGAACCTAAAGACACTTAGAGTCACCTAGAGACACCTAGAGATATAAATAATAAAAAAATACTTTTACCCCCCTCCCCAAAAAATTCACATTCTTAATTTACAAAAGAATGAATATTAATTTAATCAAAAATTTGATTTTAGGTGGAAAATACAGTAGTCGACTGAGATATCTGGGGTTTTGGAAATTTGTATTCGAGTGACGTGGGGTGTGTTGTATCATCAGCTTAACAATGCGATTTGAATGTATCCTGGTGTGAACATTGACACCGGGAACCGGTGACATTGGCTACACGCGAACCAACCAATGAGAGGAGAGAGCACAGACTCTCATCATGATCCATCAGCAAAGGAAACAGCCAGAAGCGCAGGAAACGGGAAACGTGGTGGAAATTGAAAATGTGATGGACAACGGGGGTGAGGGGACAGATGGCGGCACCGGATATATATAGGGTGGAGCTGGAACCCTGCGGAAATTACGAAACTTGCGTTCGTATTCCCGGAGTAGTTCTCCTACGGATTAAACGTAGGTATTTCTCTCTTCAGATAAATCACTTTAATCCACATTTTAACATATATATCAATCGTTCACACATCAATCGGCTATATTTAACAATTATTCTCATACTAAATTGTTAGCTGTATTAATAAAATTGTTTTCGTAACTAAAATTGAGGCGAAATAAAGAAAAAAAATCGAAATTTCCTTTCTCGACCCAATTTAAAAATAAACTGTACAAAATTTATTTTATGTCCACAATTTTTTAATTTCGATTGTACTGCGATTTCTTTATTGAAATTAATATTCAACGTGATGAATATTAAATTTATAATTTAAAGGGATTGATTTTTAAAATATACATTTTATCACCATAAAAGTTAAATATCATAAATTCAATTACTAATATGTATAAAAATAATTTTTATTTATTAAATAAACGCTGTGTTAAATTTAATAATAAAAACAGAAAAAAAAGAATATCGTATAAATTTTTACATTGTCTTTTTACGATCCATGTTAACTTTTATGTACCGTTTATGGAAACGACTTCCTATGAGTTAAAAATTTCAAAAAAACATTCACGATATTTAAAAACTGATGAACTAATTAAATTTTAATTTGGAAAGTCATTTGTGGTTTTGTACAATTTTGTCCCTTTTTTCAAACTTATATTCTATTCACTTTCACAAATTTTATTCCTACTTTCTTTTGCCAATAAATAATTTTTTGCAAAGTTTTTTTTCATTTTTGACATGCCAATAATTTCTTCCTTACAATAGGAAGGAATATTCCTTTGGAATTTTATATTAAAACATAGGGAATATTTCATTGAAACATTGATATTATTCCTCTAGAATATTCTTCTCACATTTGTGAAATATTCCATTGGAATCTTAAGAATATTCCTCTGGAATATTCTATGGAAATATCGGGAATATTCGTGAAGAATATTCTATTTAAAAAATGGGTAAATTAATCTGGGATATTCTATTGATACATTCGGAATATTCATCTAGAATATTCCATTGAAACAATAAGATTATTTCTCTAGAATATTTCATTGGAACTCTGAAAATTTTCCTCTGGAATATCAGGAATGTTCGTCAGGAATATTCTATTAAAATATCAGGAATATTCGTTTGGAATATTCTATTAAAAAATTGGGAATATTAATCTAGAATATTCTAATGAAATAATATATTCTCATTTTAAGAATATTAAAATGTCCGACCTTTTTATTGTTTCTTTGAAATAATTAGAGTATAGGTGTGATACTCCTAAATGGAATATTCCTATAATATTTCAATTAAATGTTCCTACTACATTACAATAACATTATTTCAATGGCAAATTTCTATTTTATTTCAAAGAAATATTCCAAAATCGAATATTTTAATATTTCTAAAATGAGGATAGAATATTCCAAAGGAAAATTCCAAATGTTCCAATGGAATATTCCAGAAATATGATCGGAATATTCCGTGCTATTAGGGTAATCCATTTTGCATAACCATTGAAATAAATCTAATAATAATTTATTTTGAACTGAAAAAAATTCTTAATTTAAAAAGTAATATTTTGATGGAATATTCCTGTATTATTCCAAACGAATATTTTAAAGATCGGTCATTTTAATCCTTTAACGCCGGTAAGGATACATTTTTTAAAAAACATTTAAAACCATCGTTCGTTACGATTTTGTGTGTTAAAAAATTTTTAAAGTACTTTTCTTTATTCAGATTTTATTACTCTTTCAGAATTTGTCCCTTAAATTGCAGAAAAAAATTTATATCAAAAAAGTTGTGACCATTTTTTTTTTTGGTAAAAAGCAGGAAATTTTTTTGTAAAAATTCATATTTTTAGAGGGTACTTTGAAAATTTTGTTTGCTTATACGAAATCGTAACGAACGATGGTCTTAAAAGTTGTTTAAAAAATGCATCCATGTTAACTGATTCAATAAAAAAATTTAGATTCTAAGGGACATTGTTTTATTCAAACTGACATAACTTTTTGAAAAATTAGGCGATTTTAATTTCAATATAGTGAATTTTAAAGCATTTTTTGTGTACTTTTCAATTAAAAAACTCTTTAAAAAAAAAAAAAAATTTTTAACCCCTCTTTTTTAAAAATAAACCTTATTTTACAATTTTTACAGAAATTACTTCTTTTTTTTTAAAAAAAAAATTATTTAACCCCTCTTTTTCAAAAATAAACCTTATTTTACAATTTTTACAGAAATTACTTCTTCTTTCAAAAATAAACCTTATTTTACCTTATTTTACAATTTTTACAGAAATTACTTCTTTTTTCAAAAAAAAAGTTATTTAACCCCTCTTTTTCAAAAACAAACATTAGTTTACAATTTTTATTGAAACTACCTCTTCTTTTAATTTTTTATTATTTTCAGTGAAAAGCTAAGATTTTTTCAATATATTATGTACATTTTAAAAGTGTGACAACAATAGGTTTTCAATAAAATAAATAAAAAGTGTTCAAAAAGTTGATTTTTCTTTAAATTTTCTTGAAAATCCATTGTTGAACCACTTTTAAAATTTACATAATTTATTGGAAAAAAATTTCAGCTTTCTAATCAAAAATGATAAAAAAAATTGAAAATAGAGGCAATTTTTGTAAAAATTGAAAAATAAGGTTTATTTTTGAAAAAATAGGGGTTAAAATTTTTTATTTTTTGAAAGAAGAGTTTTTAAATTGAAAAGTACACAAAAAATGCTTTACATATATTGTACAACTGGAGTAATATTCTTAATTCAAGAATAAAATTTAAGAGAATTTTAGAAGCTAGGAATTTTCCTCTCAAAACAAGAATTATTATTGTTTTCGGTGTAATTTTGGAAATTTATGACAATTTATGCTATAATACTATCATTCAGTCAATAAAGTTGAATTTAATTGGAGAAAAAAGGTAATAAATTAATCTACACGAAGAGAGAATATATATTAAATTTTGTAAATAAGTGTTTTTCAAATTGGGGAAAAAGTGCGACAAAGCGAAATTTTGACATAAAAAATACAAAACTAAAAAACTATGTGAAATTTAGTATAATTATATCAAATATCAAGAATATTTATTAAATTCTAATAAAAGTACTAAATTTCACATTTAACTTTTTTTAAAATTTAGTATTTTTTACATCAAAATTTTGCTGTGTCACATTTTTTTCCCAAATTTGTAAAATACTTTTACAAAATTTAATAAATATTCTCTCTCCGTGTGCTGACTCTATTTAACCCGTTGACTGTCGCTGACGCATATATGCGCAAAACAAAACTGGCCAAAAGTGTTTCATGACGCATATATGCGCAACTTAAAAAAAGTGATTAAAAACTTCTTAAATATTCCTGAAACCGGTTACTCGGGGGTTTTCGAGGTCGCTGATTACGAATATGACGTTCGTTTTCCAAAATTCAAAATGGCGGATCCAATATGGCGGACAACAAAATAAAAAACTGATCAGATTGACTTGAAACGTAGTACTCGTGGGTTTTTGGGGTCGCTGATTTCGAATCTGACATCAGTTTTTCAAAATTCAAAATGGCGGATCCAAGATGGCGGAATTTTTCCAAAATTCGTCAAATTTGATTGAAACTTGTTACTCGGGGGTTTTAAGGGTCGCTGATTACGAATCTAACATTAGTTTTCCAAAATTCAAAATGGCGGACAACGAAATAAAAAATTGATCAGATTGGCTTGAAACTGAATACTCGGGGGTTATTAGGGTCGCTGATTACGAATCTGTCATTATTTTTCTAGGGTATTTATCGAAATTCGATTTCACCAAAAATTATCATACTGATGTCATATTAACCAGTTTCAAACAAATTCAATAAATTTTAACAAATTTTCCGCCCTATTGAACCAGATATTTTGAATTTTGAAAAACTGATTTCAAATTCGTAATCAGCGACCCTAAATACCCCCGAATATTCAGTTTCAATCTATTATAAATAATTTTTTATTTTGTCGTCCGCCATATTGGATCCGCCATTTTGAATTTTAGAAAACTAATGTTAGATTCGTAATCAGCGACCCTTAAAACCCCCGAGTAACAAGTTTCAAGCAAATTCGACGAATTTTGAAAAAATTTCCGCCATCTTGGATCCGCCATTTTGAATTTTTAAAAACTGATGTCAGATTCGTGATCAGCGACCCCAGAAACCTTAGGGTACCAAGTTTCATAAAAATCCATTAAAATTTTTTTCAACACACTTTTGGCCCAAACAGTGGAAATCTCGTTGACAGCCAAGGGGTTAAGAAATTGATTCACTGTAGCAATAAAAACGTAATATTGTGGATGTAAATAAATAATTTGAATTGAGATATTTTTTATCGATAAACAGTAGTAATAGACGATTATAGTCAGACAAAAGTGGTTAAAACATTTCTTTGGAATTTTCTCCATGTTTCGAATGAAATATTCCAGGAATGTGAAAGGAATATTCCCCGCTATATTGGATACGTATTTTTAGAAAAAAAATTTATAAAACTTAAGAAAGATCACAGTTTTTTTTAAGATATCAAATTGAGACAAAAAAAAAAAAAGAATCAAAAGTGTTGCGAAGCAACATTTTGATTCTTTTTTTTGTCTCAATGTTGAAATCAACATTTTGATTCTTGTTTTCGTCTCAATGTTGAAATCAATATTTTGATTCGTTTTTTGTCTCAATTTGATTAGAAAATTAAATTAAAATAGAAAAATTGATTTTTCCAAACGCAAAATTTGATATTAAATTTCTTTTTTCAGTTGCGAGCTTAAAGAAGAGAGGAAAAATTTTACCCGCATTGGATGATCTTTTATATATTTCGCCAGACGACAAAAAAGGAAGAATGGAAGCGGAGTTCTGAATTTTATCTTTGATGAAAAGGAGATGAGTCTCAGGTGCTCTTATGATTGTCTAAACGAGCTTTTCGGAAGAACTTAAAACGTATCTATATATATATTATAAAAAGGAGGGTGTACTGGAATAAGACGCAAGAAAAAAACGGAATGATGGCTTAGCGGGAGTGATGAGAGAATGAGAGAGAGAGAGAGAGAGAGGAGAGAGGGAATATAAGAGGAAAAGGGGATGGCGCGCCATCTAAATATGCTAATACCTTCGACGCAGGATAATGAGTTCTTCGTTCCACCGTGATCCAGCGAACTGCTATGCATGTATATTCAGCTATAAACACGACTCAAGATCGCTATACTCAACGTACATGTATATATATATACTCGTATATATACTTCGTTTTGCCGCCAGGCACGTGACATATTCCATCGACATTATGCGCAACGGTATCAAAATACCAAATCTAATACCCTCGAAACCATAATATTTGAAGAAGCGAGTCCACTTTACCGAAATACAACCAGGTCTTATATCAAAATTTACCCTGTTTTATTAAAATCTTAGTTGTGGTTAATGCACTTTAAGGGGGGAATTCTTTAAACCCAGGGTTGCCACAGAAAATTAATTTTCTTTTTCCCTCATTTCCAGACAAAATTTTGACTTTTTCCCTGACCCTATAAAGAATATTCTGATTCACGTTAAAAATTATTAGATACTCGAAAAAATATTCTTACAGGGTGGCCACATTTCAGTAAAATCAGTAAAGTCGGGGAAATGTCAGTGAAACAAAATTTTTATCAGTAAAGTTAGGGAAACAAAATTTTTGTCAGTAAAGTTAGGGAAACAAATTTTTTGTCAGTAAAGTCAGGGAAAAAATTTTTCTCAATGAAATTAAGTATAAATTGAGAATTATTTCGACTTATTTTCAAAGATTGCGACTTTTTCGACTTCTCTTCCAAACATTGCAACAAAATACAACAATTTTTAGTATACTTAAAAAAGTGCAACTTATTTTGATTTTTACAATGCGAAAAATAACTATAAACCAAAAATTTTTTGTGAATCATTTTTTAATGTATTTAAATTTTTCAAAATATTTCTATAATAAAAACCTTTTTGAGTATAGTTGAAATTTTGTAAAATTTAATTGAAAATAATTAATTTATTTCATTTTCATTTTTCATATAGGATTTCAATTATTTTCAATACAATTTTAAATGAATTCCTCGAAAAATTTAATTATTTTCAAAAAAAATTTCTATAATAAAAATCTTTTTGAGTATAGTTGAAATTTCGTAAAATTTAATTGAATATAATTAATTTATTTCGAGCATTTATTTACAATTTTTGAAGAATTTTAATTGAAAATTTTGAAAATAATTGAAACATCAAACATTTTAATGGAAAATCATTTGAAAATGAAAATTAATGAAAATTAGCTTCTTATTTTTTGAAATTCAATATTTTTAACATTTAGAAGAGAATAAAGTTCAAAATTTTTAATTAAAATTAAAAAAAAATAACTTAGTTTTTATAAATTATATACAAAATTTTTCTTTAAGAAATTCAATTATTTTCGAAAAATTACCTATATTAAAATATTTTTAAAAAGTAATTATTAGAATTGTTTTACAATATTTTTTTAAAATTCAATTATCTTCGAACAATGTAAATAAAAATTTATGAAAATTTACTTTTCTAAAATTTGATCATTTTTATTTATATTTTTCAAAAATTCAATTATTTTTAATAGATTTTACCAAATTTTAATTGTTTGGAAATTTTTCAAAATTCAAAAACTATTATATTTATATAATTACAATAATTATAAAAAATTGAGTTTTTGCATTTATTGACGAATTTTTTTATTTTAAAATTATTTGAAATCATCAATAAATTCTTTTTTAAATAAATATTTAATCATTATTATTACTCCATGGGAACTAAGATTTTAAAAAAATTTCAAATTCAAACATTTTTGCAATTCAACAACTTATAAGAATATTATTGGAAAACATGAAGATATCGATTACTCCGAGTCCTTGATATCTTAATGTTTTCTAATAATTTAAATTTCCATAAAATTTTTTAAACAAAAAATTAAATTATTTACAAAAATTTTAATAAAATCCTCCGCAAGAATTCATTATTTTCATAAATAATACAATTGTTCATAGGATTTCAATTATTTTCAATACAATTTTAAATAAATTCCTCAAAAAATGTAATTATTTTCAAAAAATTTTTGCAAGAATTCAATTACATTTCACAAATAATGAAATTCTTTGCTGAAATTCAAATATTTTCCAAATCTGCAAATTCAAAAGAATTCAATTATTTCAAAAAAAGTAATAAAAATTCGTTGCAAGAATTCAGTTATTCATAAATAATAAAATTCTTCACAGGATTTCAATTATTTGAAAAAAATGTAATAAAATTCGTTGCAACAATTCAATTATATTTTCATAAATATTCTAAAATATAAATTGGATCCCAGTCGATTTTTTTTTAAACTACGTAGAAAAGCAGTTTTTTGGTGTCAGGAAAAAGATTCCCAATTGAAAAATAAAAAAAAAATTGACTGGGATCCAATTTGTATGTATTTTGTGCGTGGTCCTTTATAAAAAATTGGTAAATAGCTGAATTCCTGTGAAATTTTTATTATATATGAAAATAATTTAATGTTTGCTTAGAATTTTATCAAAAATTTTTTTTAAATAAGAATTCTTTTGAAAAATTTTATTAAAACAATAGATATTGAAAATCATTGAAGTGAGGAAAATTTTTTGAAAATAATTAAATTTTTGAGAAGTATTTTATTAATTTTAATTAATATTTAATAATTGAAATTTGGACGAGAGTCTTTTTTAAATTTTTGAATATAATTGAATTTCTGCGAAGAATTTTATTACCTTTTAAAATAATTTTTCAAAATTCAATTTTTTCCAGTACTTTAATAAAAATCCCTGACTTTTTCCTGATTTTCCTGATCATTTCTACTCTCCCTGATTTTTCCCTTAATTCCCTGATTTTTTTTTACCTATGGCAACTCTGAAACTGTGCAATAATTATTTTAAAAGAATTGATTTTTATTCACATTTGTCAACGATGTTTTTTTTCTTCTTGCGTTGCGAAACTTTTAAGAAAATTTGAAAACTCTAAGGAATTTCTATTTTTTTAATTCTGTTTAACCCCATTAGGTCAGGATTAGGACATAACTTCGAAAAAACCCCAAAAATTTTGAAATGAAGATAATTTCTTATCACTAAGTCTTATTATGACTACTTTATGTTTTTTTTGGGTTGATAAAGCTGAATCTAAAGTTTATTTAAATCAGAATTTTTAGAATTACATAAAAAGAATTTATAATTTGATCAAAAAATTTTGAAATGAAGGCAGGCTGTTAACATAACATTGAAAAAAAAACCCAAAATTTAAAAATCGTGAAAAATAATCTTTAAGTCTTCCTATGACTACTTTATGATTTTTGGGATCGTTGAAGCCGTATCTGAAGTCTATTTAACCCAAAAAACAAAAAGCAATCATGGTGAGATTTATATAGAGCAAAAACTCTTGATATTTAAATTTTTATCATTTTTTGAGATTATATTAAAAACCTAAGGTGTTATGATTAAATAGACTTCAGATTCAGCTTTAGCGACAAAAAAATAAAGTACAGTCTGGCTAATACAAATCAGAATTCTTCTTGATTTTAAAAGCCTTATTTTGGTTTTTATTTTTTGAAGTTATGTGAAAATCCCGACCTGATGGGTTTAAATATAGACTTTGAGTTAAAAAACTTATTAAAATTAAGTAAACAGTAATTAATTTTTTGTAGTTCGAAAGTAAAATTTATTTCGAAGGGTTTTATATGCGTATATACAATATTATTATGTACACTGTTTGTTATTCTTTGATGTTAGTAAAAAGAGTATTTTATATGCATGAAGGAAACATTATATGAAATGTGATATCAAAGAATTCTTCATGGTGTGTAAATAAACGGTAGATTAAAGTAAGTGGATATAGAAATTTTATGAAGCAGTAATACCTGAAATGCACTTTGCGATGAGTATAACTATAATTGTTCAATTACTATGAAAGTAATTTATACACCGATACGCTGAAAAAATTCATTTTCAAAGGATATTATATATATACGCACCGTCATGCGTAATTAAAGAAAGTATGTAATAGGTATATAATAATTAAGATTGTTAATGTTAGATATACAAATTATACAATATGTATACATTGTAAGGAACTTACAGATTTCGATCTGGAAATAGGTTATTGAAATATTCGATTTGGACTTTCATTTTTCTTTTCACTTTGACTGTGAATTTCGATTCGATTTTAACTTTTATTTTCACTTCGATTTGGACTTTGACTTTCGATTCGATTTCGACTTTGACTTTTATTTTCACTGTAAACTTTGATTTTGACTTTGACTTTCCATTTGATTTTGACTCTGATTTTTATTTTCAATCTAACTTTGACTTTGACTGCTGTACAATTTAGGAGTCACTGAAGCTGAATCTGAAGTCTATATTGAACCCCATCATGTCAGGCTTTTGACATAACATTGAAGAAATAGTGAAAAATTCTAATCTCTATTTTTTGCAATGACTGCTTTATGATTGAAGCCATATCTGTCCATTTAACCCAAAAAACATAAAGCATCTAATCATAGTGAGACTTATAGATAAAAAATTGTCTTGATTTCAAAATTTTTGGCATTTTTTTGAAGTTATGTTAAAAACCTATAACATGATGCAGTTAAACAGACTTCAGACTCGGCTTCAGCGACCCCAAAAACAAATAGCAATCAAGACAAGACTTAGAGATTAGAATTTTCCTTAATTGCAAAACTTTATAGGTTCACAGTTTGGGTTTTTTTTTGCGGTTACGTCAAAATCCTGACCTAATGGGGTTAAATAGACTCCAGGGACATAGGTTCAGAGTAAATTTCTGTAAAAATAAATACCCTCGAACAAATAACAAAATTTACTCTGTGAAATTTGCGAAATGTGATTAAAGTCGAGAAGCTCATTATAATTTGCGAGTTTCTGTAAGTAAGAGAAGATTTTAGAGAAGGTTTTAGAGAAAGGTTACACATCCATGTAACATCGTATACGAGTGTTACATTCCTCGGGTGATAATGTATAGTATGTGCGGGTGTGTCTTGTATGTACCCGGAATTGTCTTGGTTGTCTATGTAAATGAAGGTCCTATATATACACTGTACATGACTACATGTAAATGGAGAGCAGCTATCACGAGAGAAAGACAGAGAGAGGAAGTAAAAGAGAGGGTTTAGGATGCTTCATGGAAGAAAGGGAAGTAAAGGGAGGAACGAAGCAGTAGCGAGGGAAAAGGGGTTTCGTAAGTAATTAAGGAAGCTCATCCTGAGAGACAATTTAGCTTAATGAGAGGCAGCCAGTTCCTTCCAAGCCCTTATATTCTGTGTGACCCCTTCTCTCCCTCCCTCCTCCTAACCTTCCCTTCTTCACTCTTTGTCCCGCCTTCCATCATTCCTTGGAAAAGAGGAAAGAGAATTCCCCTTTCCATCGATCCGCTTAAGAAAAGTTTCTCTTCTACACACACATATACAAATACACGAGACTCATACCAGAAAGAATTGGATTTCCACGAAAACTTGGAACGTAAACTCGTTTCGGATGGGATTCTATTTTGAGAAAGAGAGTGAGAGAGAGAGAGAGGGAGGGAATCACTCTCGGCATAGGGAGACACCATTTTTCTTTCGGGGGTTGATTACGTAAATTCCGCAAATTTCAGCGGCGAGAAAATGCTCTGAATTTAGAAAACTTTTCGTCTCTGGGAGTTATAAAATTTAGAAGAGCTTAGAAGGTATTTTTCTATTAAAAATTGACGCAATTATTTTCTTCTTAGAAAAATTCGGTTTGGTTATTTTTTTGATTTGTTTTTTGCCTTGTAGTTGCTATTTTTATTGTTGCTATTGATGTTTCTATTGATGTTTCTATTTTTGGGGTAAAAGCTTGGACTTGATTTAGATTTGGTAAAATTTTTTTACTATGAATTATTGGTCATAATCATTTTAATCCCATGGTCCAAGTTTTCGATGAGAAGAGTATGTTATCAACGATGTAGAACATGAATAAACCTAACACTAGATGTTTGTGTACCAATGATCCAGAATTAGCCTAACATTAAATGTTTGTGTACCAATGATCCAGAATTAGCCTAACATTAGATGTTTGTATGCCTCCGATCTAGAAGAAGCAGAACCTTAGACGTTTGTACCAACGATCTAGAATAAGCCTGAAATTAAATGTTTGTACTAAGAAACTGGAATAAGCCTATAATATTAAATGTTTGTACCAAGGATCTAGAATGAGCCTAACTTCAATCGTTTGTACCAAGGATGTAGAATGAGTCTAACTTTAATCGTTTGTACCAAGGATCTAGAATAAGCCTAAAACATAAATCATTTGGACCAATTTTATAAGAATGTTGGTGGTCAACTAACATCTGTAACCATTCTGTTAGAAACTATTACCTACAGACCACCATAGCGTTAGAGAATATTTGATAATTAGTAGTTAATACACAAATTGTCTATTAATGATCCAAAGTGGTGTTAACACAATTAAGTTTTCGGTTCAGCATTAAAGTGTAAGATGCTGCTTGAATGTTTCACTAGTGTGGTCCAACATTGAGAGTATTAAAGCACAGATTGAACCGTATTACATTAAATATTTGCTTCAACTTTAGAGATACTGTAGCTTGAATACAAATACTCGAAAAATCATGATGATAATGATGATGGTGGTAAATATTTTGCTCTAGCATCAGAGATACTATAGCATATACAAATGCTCGAAACCTATAATGATGATGATGATGGTAAATATTTAATTTCAACACTACAGGCACTGCAGCATGTACAAATGCTTCAAAATTAATGATAATGATGGTAAATATTTTGCTCTAGCACTAGAAATACAGCAGCATATACAAGTAGTCAAAAAATCATGATAATGATGGTTAATATTCTGCTCCAACATTAGAGATACTACAGCATGTACAAATGCTCAAAAATTCATGATTATGATGATGATGGTAGATATTTTGTTCCAAAATTAAATACTGTAGCATGTGTAATACTCTAAAATTCATTATGACTATGATAATGACGATGCTCCATTGTTTCCATTGTTTCCCAATTGTCCTGTATTAGAAGTGCAACAATATGTAAATGTTTAGCAAATACAGTCCAGCATTAAAGTGATAGTACAATGCTGAACAAATGCTCCTAATGATAACAGCACCACAGTGAATCAAAAATACGCAAATGCATATTTATCTTACAGTTAAACTCTGTGGAATTTGACACCAAACTGTAAATTTATGCTAACTACAAGTAATCATTTTAGTATACCAATATTAAGAACAAGAATAAATATAACAATAGTAAATATAACAATAATAACAATAATTAATATAACAATATTAAGTACAACATCATAATGTTCAAAACAGATCTAACAAATTTTCTTTTAGTAAACGAATAGTCCAATATCATAATGCTCAAAACAGATCTAACAAATTTTCTTTTACTAAAATAACGAGAGTCAAACTAATTCTGCTCGAAAGGGTCAAAAATTTGAAACGTCCTCTAGTTCAATGCTCCGATAGTTCGTAATATTACAACAGCAGAACGCATCAACAATAAACCAACGAGTTTTGAATTTCTCCTCCATTAACACCAAATCCGTTCTAATTTTAATCATCCTAGAAAAGTTAACCTAATCAAACGAACATTGGAATTCGTTTGATTCATCAAACGAACTCCCACGTTCGTTTGATTAGCAAACTTGTTCATTAGAAAAGTTGATTTAATCAAAAGAACCTGCAAAACGTTCGTTTGAAAAAACATCATCCAATCAACCAAACATTTCCATGTTCCTTTATGATTAAATCAACATTTTCCAATACGGATCATAATTGCAATTCTCCGTCAAGTATCGTAATGATGTTTGCCATTTATGTATATAGAAATAGAGATAAAAAATAAAAAGGAAAAAAAATGTTTGTGGCTCGTAGATTGAAAAGAATAATATAGACGATGAGACAGATCGTCGGCAGTGCTGTCGATTAACTTTTTTCCACGTCGCCCTCTGCTAGTCGTGAAATAGCGCAATAACGTTCTTTCACACTTGTTGCGTTCGTTCCAAGGTACTTACGTCTCTCGGGTTTGGTGAGTTATGGCGGCAAATTATTTTACAATGCTGAACTTAAGCGGTGTGCGACTATGATCGCCAACCATAGTAATAAACTGACGCTGATGCCCATACGTTTTGCTAAAATGTCTAGACACACTGCGCTTTCTACATATATATATATATATATATATATACATATATATTTACAAAATTATACCTAGGATAAAAATCCGTAGAGAATAGTTATCCAAAAATCGAGAAAAATAGAAAAAAAATACAGAAAAATTATAAAAATAAAAAAAATACATAATGCGAAAAAATGATGTTTTTCTTCCTGCTACCTGAAAGTTTTTACTTTTTTGCGGCAAAATGAAATTCCTTGATATAAAAGGAAATTGAAAGTACACCTCTTAGTGATCGGAACACTGGAACCTAGACAGAATTTTAAAAACTGCTGATACGATTCGTATTTCAAACATATAATACCGAAAATGTCCAGCCGAAAATGTCATACCGTCTCAGTTGTATTCAGCAAAGCGGATATAACAAAAAAAAAAAAAAAAAAAAATTAGGGTCGACTCGCTATCAAGTTTTCTAAGAAGGTTATATTTTTCAGGGTCTCTTAGCGCTCAAGTTTAAATTTTTGCTTATACCGCAAGGGTGAATTTTTTTTCTCCACATCGATAAATAACAGAGGAGAGGGAGAACGGAGTAAGCATTTTTTTTTCTTGCGGGGGTGTTTTTAGCTTAGACCACTGAGAAGAAAATATAAGAGTTTGAAGAAAAAGAGGGGTGAATCAGACTGAAGTAACAGAGGGAAAAAACTGAGATACTCAAATACAGGGAACCATCATTGTTATATAAGGAAAATGGATGGAGAGTCACGATGAAATCTTTTTAAGAAAGTAAATGGAACGGAGATGGAAACGAGGGGTATAAAAATGAATGGTACCGTGGAGGGTAGGAAAGGTATCCATTTTCTGCATTCGTCTCTTCGTTTCTTTTTTTTAAAGGTAAAAAGGAAGAGAAAAGGATTTTTTGTTTTTTGTATTATTTTACATTATTCTTTTTTTGTTAATTTCGTTTTTTGTTGCAATTCGGATGAAATGTTGTTAATATTTTGCAATTTCAGTTCATTCAGGAAGTGATTGTTAGTAAAAAGAAGTGATAAATAATTTTATTTCTAGTATTTTTTATGCAATTAACAAATAATGATGCTAATGCTGTTGATGATGATAAACTGCCAAAACAACTGAAATTGCAGCAATATTTGAATTATTTCAGCAATGTTGCTAATATTGCTGTTGGTTCAGATGCTCTTTGACGAGAATGTTATAATAAAAATAATAAATAACTTCAACTCCAACTATTGCTTATAATTAGTAAACAATTAATTCCCAAATAATATTGCTACTGATTATGATGATAACTTCCAAAGAAACTAAAATTCCAGCAATATTTGAAATACTACAGCAATGTTGCTAATACTACTGTAGGTTCAGAACCTTTCTAAGGAGAAGGTTATTAAAAAAATAATTAACTTCAATTCCTAAAAATTCAATTAAAAAATAATGATGCTACTGCTGATTATATGAATTGATAGAATTCAGCAATTCTTGAAATATTAAAGCAATAATTGCTAGTATTGCTGGTGGTTCAGATGCACACTGAGGAGAAGATTAATAAAAAAATTATTAGTAATACTAATTCCTACTGTTATTTACAATTAGTTAAACATTTAATTAGCAAATAATGATGCTACTGCTGATTATGATGATAAAATTCATCAATACTTGAAATATTAAAGCAATATTGCTAATATTCCTGTTACTTCAGATGCTCTTCGACGAAAATGTTACGGTAAAAATGATAAATAACATTAATTTCGACTATTACTTATAATTAGTAAAAAATTTAATTAACAAATAATGATGCTACTATGCTGATTATGATGACAACTCCAAAAAAAAGTAAAATCGCAGCAATAATATTTAATCAATTTTTCAAATATTTCTGTTGGTTCAGATGCTTTCTAAGAAGAATATCAATAGAAAAATAATTAATTACAGTCTATATAATTAGTAAAAAAAAAAAAAAATGGTACGAAAACTAGGGTCAAATTCACCCTTTTTAAAATTGGATTTTTTTTATTTTTATTTTTACTTTCATAAACGAATTGAAAAGAAAACTTGAATGGAAATCTAATTAAAAGCGAAAAATTTGGATAAAAAAAGGTGGGTCGAAAACTACTTTTTCGAAAGAGAAGAAAACATCGAAGAAGGAATGAGTGTAATATCGGGTGCCGCCTCCTTTTTCGAATGAACCAAGGACTTTGGAGGCGGATAAATTTTCTTCTGAGACTGGCGCCATCGGTCAGGAAAGAGCGAAACCCCAAAGTGAAAGGTCGATAAAAGGGAAATCGTTGACTGGTAAAAATGCGAGATAAAGTAAATTTCATCCTTTTGGAAAAAATTCAGAGGCAGCCTCAGGGGCAGGTCCAGTGCTATTTCATAAAAATTCGAATAAAAATTAAGACTATATAACAGGATACAGAAATGAAAATTTGGAACTAAAAAATTTGTTCTATCTTCCAACTAAATGTGAAGATAAAAAATTAATAACAAAAGTGAGAAAAAACAAAAAAAATGTTTTGTAATTTTTAGCACTTTTTCGAATTAAAGTAGATTTACAATTGAATTTTATATGGTTAAATATGGTCCAATATAAACGATATTCTACTAAATTCGACCCCCCTTTTATAGAAGAAGCTCAACTCCCTTAAAAGAAATGTGTCATAGCCATAAATAAAATCATGTGCTGAGAACATTTTCTGTTATGAAAATGGATTGTTTTATTTCATCCCCAAGATAACGAAAAATTTACGATTATTGCCTCAACTTTCTTTCTATGATAAATTAACTGATCAGCGTCTTTAAGTTTTATGGTTCTTTTTTAAATTGAACAGACCACATTTCCTTTAGTCCGCACTCTCTAAATTTGAATTCGTAAAAATGTTTACTAATTTGAATTAGTGACTGAATTTTTGCTTTTGAATTATTAAATTTTACTAATAAATAGTAATTAATTAATTAATTAATTAATTAATTAATTTTATTTATTTATTTATATTGCTAAAATTTACTAATAACTTACTGCTTTTGATTTAGTAAATTTTACTAAAAAATTAGTGAAAATTACTATTTATTAGTCAAATTTACTAATTCAAAGGCAAAAAGTCTTTAAATTTTACTAATAAATTAGTAGAAATTATTTTTTATTAGTAAACTTTACTGAAAACTTTTTGCTTTTCAATTAGTAAATTTTAGTAATAAATTAGTGGAAATTACTATTAATTAGTAAAATTTACTAATTAAAAAGTAAAAAGTTAGTCACTAATTCCAATTAGTAAACATTTTTACTAAATTCAAATGTAGAGAGTAAAAGTAAAAAAATTAATTGTTGAATTTTTAAAAATTAAAATAGTATACAAACTTAAATTTGATAATTAAAAAAATCAAAGATAAACATTGAATTGAATTCAGAAAATCACAAAAATTAATTCAAAACATTACAGAAATGAATTCAAAACAATTTTAAAGTTATGAATCAGTTTTTAACATTTTTTTCCCCCTGGAATTATAATTAATCCTTCTAGCGACATTTTTATAAACTGATATAGTAATTTTTCTTCTTCTCAATATACTCCTATTATTGGTGGAATTTATATGCGCGCTCGAATAAAAATTGAAAAATTGTTGTAATAAAACTTTCACTTTAATTAATGATGGGACATATCGCACTTGTTATAAATCGCCTTTCGTGTATATTGCAGACTTGTTAATAAAATTACGTCCTTCTAAACATGGGAAGTTGATGTAGGAATCTATTCTCGTTGAACAAACAATCGTTGCGCGCATGTTACATATATATATACACATACCTTATAATGTATACACATATAGGCACATATAGTCTTTTATACATCGCGCAATGTTTTTGTTCCGTATAGCAAACGATATATCATCCAAGCGCAGCTATAAAATCAATTTATCAACGACGTCATTAGAAAATATTCATGACACATTTTTACATTATTTTCTTTTCCCACATTTTTCTTTCCTTAAATTGTGCCCGCAAATTATAAATTCTAAAATTACGAATTATTATTTTATTCCAAATTTGATTTAGTTAAAATGTTTACTAATTTGAATTAGTGACTGACCTTTTGCTTTCGAATTAGTAAAATTCACTAATAAATAGACATTTCCACTAATTTATTACTAAAATTTACTAATTTATACAAATTTACTGAATTACTAGAGTAAAAATTAGTAAAATTTAAATTTACTCATTTTTAGTCAAAAACTACTTTCTAAATTTGAATTAGTAAAAATGTTTACCACTTTGAATTAATTACTGACAGTAATTTCTACTAATTTATTAGTAAAATTTACGAATTCAGACAAATTTACTAAATTCACTAGACTAATTTAGTAAAAATATTTTTATAATTTGAATTAGTGACAGTCTTTTTGCTTTTAAATTAGAAAAATTGACTAATAAACAGTAATTTCTACTAATTTATTAGTAAAATTTACTAATTCAAAAGCAAAAAATCAGTCACTAATTCAAATTAGTAATTTTTTTAAAAATAATTAATTATTTTTATCGCAATTGTTTATTTTTGTAAATATTTAAATAATTGAATTCTCGTAGTTGAATCTTTGAAATTTGAATTGCTTTATAAAAGTATAATATAATATTTTAATATAAAAAATTATTAATTTGTCAGCTTCCTTAAAAATCGAAAGCTTTGAATATTATTATTCAAAAAATTCTAAAAATTAATTGAATTTCTGCAAGACTTGCAGTTTAAATTTTCATAAAAAATTTTTAAATGGTTTTACATTAAAAGTATTTCGAAATTTTAAGCAAATAAAGAACAAAAACGAATATTTAAATTTTTAATTTACAAAAATGATTGAAAGATTTAATTCGGATATTCTGAAAAAATTAGGTTTTTGAAAAATATTATCTAATTAAAATTTTTTTGAAGTCCTTAAAATAATTAATAAAATTGTAATGATTGGAAATTTTATAAAATTTTACTAAAATAAATTTTATATTTTAAAGAATTTCATTTTTCCATCCTTAAAATTTAATTATAATTATCATTGTATTTATGAAAATATCATTGTTTTATAAATTTACAAAAATTATTATTCCATTTAAATAATTTAATTCTCGTAGTTGCATTCTGATTGAAATTGATTTAAAAAAATTTTCAGTTGAAATGTTAGAAAATAATAATTGAATATTTAAAGCGTTATAATATAGGGTTTTTAGGAATTAATTAAATTTTAAGATTTTTAAATTAAATACTTTGAAAATTTAAAGGTAGCAAAAGTATTAAAATGTTAAAATTTCTATTTTAAAAAATTATTAATTACATTATATTTATCTTTAAAAATTCTTAAATTTTTGAATAATTTTATTCAAAAATTCAAAAATTCAAAAAAAACACAATTGAATTTTGAAAGATTACAAGTGCAATTTTTAGAAATAATTAAATTTCAAAAGGTTTTTCATTGAAAATATTTCCAATTTTAATTCCTGTGGAAAAATAAATAAGAATAAGTTTTTAAGTTTTTATTTGACAAAAAGTATTGAAGTTTTGAATAATTTAATTTAGAAATTCCAAAAAAAATTTGTTTCTCGAAAAAATGAAATTATAATTTTTCGAAAATAATTGTATTTCCGAAAATGATTTTAAAAAATTGAAACAATTGAAAATTTTGTTAAATTTGATTGAAATAAATTCTATATTCTAATGAATTTTATTTGTTTACTTTTGGAAATTATTTTGAAATATAATCGTATATTTTTGAAGAATTCTAATTCAAAATTTGGAAAATTAAATTTTAAAGAATTTCGAATTACAGTTATTATTAGGATTGTTCCAGTGGTACTATAAAGCTCAATTATTATTTAATAAAAAATATCTTACATTCAAGTTGTTGTTTAAAATATGTTGTCAATTTCTACATGAGTTGTTAAAATAGTTCTTAATTTTTTTTTTAAATTTGAAAATTGTTGAATAAAATTTTTAATTAATTGAAATTTGTTAAAATATAAAAAACTTTAAGAAAAATGGTGTTTTTTCTCCACCTGAGAACGCCAAGGTCACCACCAGGTGGCAGAAGAAAATATTTTCGCTTCAGTTATAAAATTAATAATATAAATAAAAAATTAAAAATAATAAACAAATTGTAAATAATTCTTATCAATTGATATTATTTATAAGTAAATGTGTGTCAAATAAAAAATAATGTATTCGATTCGTTTTAAAAATGACAAAAAATAGGGAAAATTTTTATTATAATGCATAAGTATTAAAAAAAAATTGCTGTCTATTTAAACTTAAAGTCTGCTATCCTGTTTTATAATTCTTGTAATATTGTATATATATATGTATATATTTGTGTGTATATGTATAAAGTGTGGTTGACTTATTGCATTTGAAATGACTCTTAAAATCCAATTGGTTTTTGATTGTTAAAAGAATAATAATAAGTGATGCTTATTAGAAGCATAAAATATTTATAGTATAAAAACAGTCGATATGGTGGCAGTTTATTGTTGTCCGTTACACCCTTGTAAATGCGACAATATAAACTTGACGAGCGCGTGGCTCTGTCATAAATGTCTAAGAAAAGTAGCACTTAATTTGTTTCTCATTTCTTGTTTTGTGGTATAGGTGTTTGCAAAGTAGTTAAATATATTGAAAAAAGGGCGCCCAAGTAACCCTTCAAGTGAATGTAAATAATTTGTCTTTCTACTCTAAATTTACACTTTTTTTATTTCATTTCCTTTTTTATCATTTTTTTCCTTTCAAAACTTAGTTTGCAAATTTAATTCACCAATTTCGATTTCTAATTATTTTCCGAACTTAATTTTCCAAATTTAATTTCACAGGATTAATTTTTCAAATATTTTCCGAATTTAATTTTCCAAAGTCTATAGTTGACAAATATTTTCCGAATTCAGTGTAGAAATTTTGCCCCAATCGGGCCCTATTCAAGCCCTGTTAGCACGAAAACAGTCCCAATTTGGGCTGCGCGCACTTATTAAATTCCAGAGTGAAAAATATTTCCCCACGAGAATATTATACATCAGTTTGCACTCATGTAAAAATTGAAAAGCTGTTTTCATAAATCAAAATGTGTCATTCAATTCATTCAAGTGCAATTTACAATCGTCTCTGTTATAAATATATAATATTTTTACCGACACTTTCTCTCAATGTTTATGACATCGTAAATTTAAAAAATATAAAAAACAAAAAACTTTTTAAAAGAATTTTTTTTTCCTTTCTCCAAAAATTGATTAATAAAAAAAACTTTCAATTTCTGTTTATATGATAAAAATTTCCGTCTTCTTTTTTTTTTGTCATCAACATATTATGAAAATTAGAAAAAATTATTAATAGAAGTTCTATTTTTAAAAAAATATAATTTTACGCGCATTTTTTAAAACTGCTCCCTTTTATTCATCCGGCCTTTTGTTCTCTCTGTTCCTTGTCGAAAAATAAAATCTGAAATGTTCCTGCGAGATGTCCTTCAAAAAACAAAATTTATGACTTCTACCGCGAAACGAAGAAGAGGTCAGAATTTATTGGAGTAAAAATAAAAAAAAAAAAAAAAAAAAGGAGCGGCCCTTTCTTATATATTATATGTGGATCAAGTTTTGATCCCTTTTTTTGGCCTTGGCGAACTGAAAATAAAATCTGTTCGAGATATCGACCTTGAGGAGTGCTACAAAAGAATTCGGAAACTTGGAATGTACAACCTGCTCGGATTTTTGGAAAAAAAATATTCAAAAGTTCCTTTTTGGAAAATGGTGGTAAATATTTTGGGCTGGTACATTGTAGGATATTTTTCTAACATTAAAAAATAAGTGTTCTCGACTCTCTTTGATTCTGTTATTCATTTTATTTTATACTTTTCTTACTTTTTACTTTTGTGTTATTTACTTCTTTTATTATTTACTATTTTATTATTTACAATTTTTTTATTTACGTTTTTTAATTACCTACTTTTTTATTATTCACTCTTTTTAAATACTTAAATTTTTATTTCTTAGCTTTTTATTCTTTACTTTTATTCTTTACTTTTATCCTCTACTTTTTATTCTTTACTTTCTTATTATTAACTTTTTTTTAATTACTTACGTTTTTATTTTTTACTTTTTAATTATTTATCTGCTTTTTTAGGATTTACTTCCTTTATTATTTACATTTTTTTAATTACTTACATATTTATTATTTACAGTGTACTTGTTTTAATTATTACGTTTTTATTTCTTAACTTTTTTGTTATTTACCTACTTCTTTTTGGGATTTACTTCCTTTATTATTTACTTTTCTATTATTTACTGCTTTTAATTACTTATAATTTTTTTTTTACTTTTTAATTATTTTTCTACTTGTACGATTTATTTCCTTTATTATTTACTGTTTTACTATTTACTACTTTTCATTGTTTACGTTTTTATTTCTTAACTTTTTTGTTATTTACCTACTTCTTTTTAGGTTTTACTTCATTCATTGTTTACATTTTTTAATTATTTACTTTTTTATTTTTTACTGCATTTAATTATTCTTACATTTTTATTTTTTACATTTTTATTTTTTACATTTTTCTATTTGTACGATTTACTTCCATTTTTATTTATTTTTTTATAATTATTTACTTTTTAACTATTTACTAAATTTACTTCCTTAATAACTAAATTTGTTTTAATCATTTATTTTTTTATTATATTTACTGCTTTTAATTACTTACATTTTTATTTTTTACTTTTTTATTCTTTTCATACTTCTTGTACGATTTACTTCCCGCTTATTATTTATTTATTTAATTACCTAAATTTTTACTTAGGTATAATTTGTTATTATTTACCTACTTCTTCATTCGTGATTTACATCCTTCACAGTAAAAAGAAAATCTTAATTTAAGAGTTTTAAATTCAGTAGCACTGTCTGCTTCAATGTAAAATCCTCCAAAATTCATTAATACGTAAATTCAGCATTGACTGCCTTAAAATGTAATTTAAGAAAAATGCCTTAAAATATGATTTACTTCCTGTATTATTTACTTTTTTAATTACTTACATTTTTATTATTTACTTTTCAATAATTTTCTCTTTTATTATTTATTTTTTTTATTTATTTATGTTTTTATTAATTTCTTATTATTTACTATAGTTTAATTTTATTTACCTACTTTTTTATGACTTACTTCCTGTATTATTTACTTTTTTAATTAACTTACATTTTTATTACACACTTTTTTATTATTTACTTTTATATAATTTACTCTTTTATTATTTACTGTTTTAATTACTTACTTTTTTATTACTTACTTTTTAAATTACTTACTTTTTTATTATTTACTTTTTAAATTACTTACTTTTTTATTATTTACTTTTACATAATTTACTCTTTTATTATTTACTTTTTAATTACTTACTTCTTTATTCTTTATTTTTCTTAATCTTTACTTTTCTTATTATTTACTTTCATTTTTCTAATATGCATCGAAATTATGCTGATTAATCGAAGTCATTTAGTGCAAAAAAAAAACCTTTTTTTTCACTCACATTATCGGCAATGAATTTTCAACTCTTTTATAAATATACAATACCCTTTTAAAGGACAAAAAGAATGATTTTATCTTCATTTTTTACTGCTCACCAGTTTTTAACCCGAACAAAAAAAAACTAATTACCACAAAGTTCAGAAGTATACTGAATGTTATCTCTCTAGTATTGTTTAACGTTAAAAAGCCGAAACAGTATATATATACATATAGAAGAAAAAAAGAATTTTTTTTTAACGACTGAAATTTTTTCTATATTTTGCTCCCACACGAAAAACCGCAGAGAAGAAAACAATAAAAGAATGGATTAAAGAAGAGAAAAATGAGAAATAAGAAAAGAAAAAGAAACCAATGTTTAAAAATTTACGGAAATTTACAAATAAGAAAGTAATTATATATCTTTATTCTCTGTAATGTTTTCTTAAGTGATTCGGAGTAAGAAAAAAAGTATATAGTAAAAGTCGTAAGTTTTGTTTGAGTGCGGAAAATATATGACGACACTTTCGAACGTTATTATTGGTATTTAAACAAAGTTAGCTTCTTTAAAATGAAATGTCGGTGTTCTAAACAAATATATATATATATATATATATATATATAGTAGCGGTATATGGTTACACCTCATAAAGATGAGGACGGTAAGCGTAGTACGGTTGTAATTATCATTACGACAATTCGTTTTGCCTCGCTAATTGTCCGTCACATGACGGTATAGTGTGAAACAAAGTTTATTGCCGCTCATGAATATATGTGTGGTATATTGAATTGTGTTGATTCTTTGCTTTTTTCAGTGATTATTGTTCGTTTTTGTATATTTTTAAAAATAGGGTCCATGATATCGAATTTTATAGGGGAACATAGTCAAGGTTGGCCCATTAGAAAAAACAAGATAAAAAATCAAATCCCGAAACGTATGTCTTTATAAATATTAGAACAATATTCGAAAATGGTACTTTTTGTCAAGATTGTCCCCTTTCTACAGTCAAGGTTGGCCCACCATTTAATATGAATTTGCAAATTCATATTAAATGGTGGGCCAACCTTGACAAAAAGTACCATTTTTTAAAAATCTTTATCACTTTTTCATTTTAAAACTAATTATATAATTTACTCTATGGTAAGCAAAAGTGTTCCTATTACACAAAACTTTCCAACAGGACTTTAATTAATCAATTTCATTTTTAAGAAAGTTATATAAGCCTTTTGTTATACCACCTTTTGAATTTTGCAAAAGGTGGTCCGACCTTGACTATATCCCCCTATAAAAATATAAAGAAAATGTAAAAATTTACCTAATAAAATACAATAGAAAATAAATTTTCTTTTTTAAAAATTTCAGTATGGTGGTAAAAAAAATACCTTGTGGATAAAAGGCATTTCAGTCACCCGGTATAAATTGAAGACTATGTGCGCCTGCAGCAGGAATACTGTATATATACATACATTATATATATATATATATATGTATATATACAGCAGGCAATGTGTGAGATACGTTTTTGTACTAGTCGAGAGGAATGGTGTAGCATATATAATCTCCATGTATATATAACATGGCACACACTCGTCCCTTACGGTGCGCATATGCTATCCGAGAAGCAGGCGAGAGCCAACTATATACATACCTCCTTGGCCGCGGGTATCAGCCATTTTGAATTCCTTGGCATTTCTCCTGAACTGATTCTCTATATACATTTTGTAACGGCTGCACACTGTGCACCCATGGATGCCCATGAATAGCTATTTATTTTATATTTATATTTTCCACTTGTCAAAAATCGCTTCAAGGCCCCCTGGGCAATATTATATGTTGAGATGTACAACTTCTGAATATGTTACATATATAAAATACTTGTAACCATTTCGCGAGCGAGTGCCACTTTTTCGTTTTTAATTCTCTTTTTTTGGACTCTTTGCAACTTTCTCATTTTTTCAATTTTTGTATATTATATTCTATTTTTACTTATCATCTCTTTTTTTGTTTTCAAGTATTTTTTTACGCTCAAAATCTGAATTGTACTAATTTTTACTCTCTTTTCCCTAAAACTTTAGTAAGAAAAAAATTGTAACTACTATCTTAAATTAATAAAAATGTTTATTAATTTGAGTTAGTGACTGACTTTTTGATATTGAATTAGTAAAGTTTACTAATAAATAGTAGAAGTCAGTATTTAATTAGTAAATTTTACTAACAAATTAGTAAAAATGACTATTTATTAGTAAAATTTACAAATTCAAAACCAAAAAATCAGTCACTAATTCGATTTAGTAAAAATTTTTACTGATTCAAGTATATAAAGAATTACTGAAGCAAAATTGCTTCTAAACAAGTAACTATACTAATTAAGTAAATATTTTTACCACAGAAATAATGGCACAATTTTGATTTAATTTTGACTAATTTCAAATTTAGTAAGATATGAAAAATTGACGAAACTACATTTCGAGAAGAAAATTAAATATTTTTTTTCTAAACTATAATTACTGGAAAACTATTTTTTGCATAATTCGTTAGAAATATTGTAATAGGTGTCTGAAAAAAATATTACGTAATTGTCAAATTGCAATAGTTTAGAGGCGCACTCTCTTTGTAATTTCTAACGGAGAATAATTTGCGTAACGTTTCAAAAGTGGTTGAAAACTGTGCGCGGTTAATAAAGTTTCTACTCTGAATAAAATGCGTGGTTGGTTTATAATGACGGGGGGCCGGGATGTTTATTACGGCGGAATATATATACATATACATAGATTGTCTGGAAAATTTCAGAAAATAATAATAAATTACCACTTTTACTAATTTCCCCCTTCTCTATATTTCAGTTTGTAACGACTTTTCGTTCAAATATCAACTTTTTGTTAAAAAAATATTAACCAGAATTTTTTATATAGCGTTTTCTTAATACAATATATTTATATTTATGTAAAATATATTTACACAAATTTTCTATCCAATTGAGAACAATCTTGACAAAAAATTTTGTGTTAAAATGATATTGGCACCATATATATTATAGAATAATTTCAAATTGTCAATCATATAGTTTAAGATTCGATTTGATTTTCGATGTTTTGGATAATCTACGACTTGGAGATTCGACATTTTTTCGCACTGTAAAAAGAAATTAAAAATAACAGTATATTTTGTCATTTTATCGATATACAGTAGTAATAAACAATTATAGTCAGACAAAAGTGAAGAATTTTTTTGGACCGTTATTTGCTGTAAAAGTTTCTTATACAGTCATCTATAGACAATATATATTGTTTCTTTACTAAAGTGGAAGTGACATTTAAGTGGTAAGTTTTGGTATTTTTGTATCAGTAGTACAAGTCAATTTTCAGTCAGACGACACGGCTGCAAGTTCTTATTTAAATATTAAATCAGTAGTAAAAAATCAGACCAAAAAGTCTGATTGGTAAACAATATTAATCAGACATTTTTGGGTTTGATTTTAAATCAGTAGTACAAGTCAGTTTTAGTCAGACACAATAAACTTGACGTTTTTTTCGTAGATTTTAAATTAGTAGTAGAAGTACGCATCACTCAGACATTCGATTTTCGTCCGTTTTGTAAAAGTAGTAAAAGCCAGTTTCAGTCAGACAGTATGCTTAGAATTTTTATTTTTTGGAATTTTTAAATAAGTGGTAAAAGTATGTAATTGTCAGACTTACAATTTTTTTTAGATTTTCCACAAGTAGTACAAGCAAGTATCAGTCAGACATTTCGACTGCTTCAGTATAGCAATAATAATTTATAGTTTTAATTTCTTGTAAATTTTACATCAGTAGTAAAAGTACGTACCAGTCAGACATTATTAGGACAATTTACATTGGTGAATTATTTGCATAAGTAGTACAAGTCAGTTTTAGTCAGACATTTATCTGCTTTTGTCAGACTTTATATATTCTCGAAAAATTTGCACCAGTAGTACAAGTCAGTTTTAGTCAGACATTTCTCTAATTTTCTTAGCAACTAGTCGGTTATTTCTGGTAAATTTTACACTAGTAGGGAAAGTATAAACCAGTCAGACATTTACATTTAGAAATTTTTATTTTGCATTTTCATAAGTAGTAAAGGTCAGTATTAGTCAGACAATTACATTTTTCTAACTAGACACCAGTAAATTTACAATTTCTTCTAAATTTTACACTAGTAGTAAAAGTATAATGTACTAATCAGACGACTTTTTACATTGTGAAACTTCATTTAAATTTTTATCAGTAGTGCAAGTCAGTTATAGTCAGACATTTCGAAATTTTCTAACTAGACACCAGTAAATTTGTAATTTCTTCTAATATTTTACACTAGTGGTAAAAGTATGCACCAGTCAGACTTTCCACATTCTTATAAAATTTACTCCAAGTAGTACAAGTTCATTTTAGTCAGACATTTAAATTTCAATTATACTCAATATAGGGAATTTGAATAATTTCTTGTAAATTTTACCCTAGGTTGAACTAATATAAGAATAAGTCATTCTTCGCAAATTATAAGTCTTATGCTTTAGTAGTAAAAGTAATTCACACTAAAAAAAAAATTTTACTTTTAGCCTGTTTTCGAGGCTGAATTTAAGGTGTAAACGGAGTCAGCCCCATTAAACAAGGACAGACTTATATGAAATACATGGGCTGAATTTAAGGTGTAAACGGAGTCAGACTTTTTTTTTCTTGTGTTTTCAGTCAGACAAATTATTTTATTCTTTATATTCAGAATAATAAATAATATTTTAATAAGAAGGCAGTTTTAATTTCAACCAATTTTCTGAATTTTAATTTTACTATCAGCCAAAAAAGTATGATAACACATAACATTCAACAAAGTATATACAAGAGAAGAAAAAATGTGAGAAAAATACTGTTTTCGAGTTTTTCGCATTTAATTTGAAATTAAATTTTTTTTCTTTGAGAAATGTAAAGTAATTTCTTCCCTCCTGTTTCTAAATAAGAATTTCTTTGCTCAAAATGAGTTTCCTCCATTTTGAGATACTATTCTGCTGGTACATTATTATTTACTGGCGAGCACGCCGCAAGCAATTTCCCGCCCACCCTCCTCTCTTTGCCCTTATAATATAACGCAAACTGGGTTACACCACAATGTCTTTATACATATGAAAGCTTTTAAAACTATATTTAGCATTCTTAATGTCCAACACCACATTCAGAAGGCACGACTACTGTCACTCCTCTATTTTTCTTTAAAAACACATTTAAAACGTAAATTTACAAAATAAATTTTATTTTCACTTTTATTTTTATTTTATCTTCCCCTTTTACTTATCCTTCCTCTTTTCTGTATTCGAATCTTTTTCTACCTCTTTTTTTCTCTCTCTCAGACTGGTTTTTTTTTCTTAGGGTGTAAATTTACTTTTTATAACCCCAGACTTAAAATTATTCGCTAAATATTAAAATATACACAGTAAATCGTGAGGTATTAAAAAGTGTTGCAGATTAAATTAACACAAAAAAAGATTAAAATAATTAATTTTGGTGTTATTTTTTCACAATGAATGAAATTTTGGTTCATTAAATTTTTTTATAACTATAGAATATGAAGATATCGATAACTCCGAGTCTTCGACTCGGATAAATTTTGATAATTTTTGATTTTTCTTCATATTTTATAATAATTAAAGATGACCAAGTAATAAAATCATTATTTTATATTATAAAAAAATCTTCTTCAAAATTATTTTCATTATTTCAATTCAATTATTATTTTCAAAAATTTTTAACTACAATTTTACTTTATATCAATTATTTTTAATAATTTTCTAAAAAGTTCTTTAACAATTTTCAAATCCATTTGTTTACAATATTCAATTATTCACGAAATTTCAATTATTCCTAAATTCTTTAATTAAATGCATATATTAGAAAATAAAAACTTCAAATAATATAAAAGAAAATTCAATTAAACTTTTTCAAAAAAATTAATTTCAAAATTCAATTATTTCTAAAAATTCACGCTATATTGCTTTTAATATTCAATTATAATATAAAATTTTATCTGAAATTCATTTTTATGAAATGAAAATCAATTTTTATTAGAAAATTCCACAAGAATTAAATTATTTAAATGCAAAAGTAAATAATTTATTGAATAATTGAATGTTTCTCAAAATTCAATTCTCATAAAGAATTTTGTTAACAAATTTTTAAATAATTGAATTCTTTTGTCGAATTTTTTTAAAACTTGCATGAACATAATTACTTTTTTCAAGGAATTCAATTATAATTGTATGGAAAATAATTAAAACGCTACGATGAGTTTTATTATTAGTAAAAATAATTGAATCCTTACGAAGAATTTTATTACTCTTGAAAATAATTGAATTTCTGCAATAATTTCTAACTTCTCTAAAATTAGATTTTGTTTTAGTGTTTTTAACTAAAATTCTTCAATAAATCCATTATTTTTAATAATTTTTAAAAAAGTTCTTTGAGAATTTTCAAAATTATTCGTTTACAATTCAATTTTACAAAGTTTCAATTATTCGGAAATTCTGCAATTATAAATATTTATTGAAAAATAAAAACTTGAAATAATTTCAATAAAAATCCTATTAAACTTTTAAAAAAAATTAATTCTACAGAATGATTTGTCAAAAATATGAAAAATTAAGAATTTCAATAATTTTAATTTGATACTTTTTCAAAATTTAATTGTTTTTAAAAATCCACGTTATAATGCTTTTAATATTTAATTGTAATCTAAAATTTTAACTGAAATTCATTTTTAAAACCATCTTTTTTAGTAAATTCTACGAGAATTCAATTATTTAAATACAAAAATAAATTATTTATTAATTTCATTTTTCTTGAAATTAAATTTTCATAAAAAATGTTATCAACAAATTTGTTAAATCATTAAATTCTTTAGACGAATTTTAATGAAATTTTTAAGAATAATTACATTTTTCGAGGAATTCGATGAAAATTGCATTAAAAATAATTGAAATTCTGCAATGAGTTTTATTATTTATAAAAATAATTGAATTCCTAAAAGAATTTTATTATTTATAAAAATAATTGAATCTCTGTAAAAAAGTTATTATTTATAAAAATAATTGAATTATTGCGAAGAAATTTATAAAAAATTTGTAAATAATTAAATAACTGTAAAAATTTTTATTGTTTATAAAAATAATTGAATGTTTGCGTAGAATTTTATTCAAATTTTTTTTAATAATGGAATTCGTTTGGAAAATTTTATTGAAATAGTAGATATTGAAAATCATTGAATTTTTTCCTTTTTTAATAGGTTTTTCAACCGGAGGGAGTAAAATGACTTTTTCTACCCTAGGGTGTAAATCCACTGTTTATAACCCTATAGTTAAAAAAGAAATATTTTTCAACCCGAGGAAGTAAAGTATAACTTTTTCTGTCCTGGTTCTGGTCGAGCTCTATTCTGGTTAAAAAGTAGGTCAAATTAAAACAGTTTATTTAAATCAAAATCTAATTCGTATTCAAAAATAATTTTTTTTTTTGAAAAAAAATAATATTTTTAATTATTTTTCTATTTTTATTATTCTTGTTTCTTTTCAGAAGATAAATTTATTGTGGTATACAGATTTACCTGGCCTTGGGCATCTCTCAACTCTACACACATATATTATGCGCGCGAGAGTTCTGGAATTTTCTTCAAGGAAAAAGTCACGAGTTACATATTATATACCCACATTGCATACATATTTTATATTTAAAAAATTCTCTAACTTTTCTTTCCTGGTATAATTTGCAAAGATAAAAAAATAATTTTCTAGCGCCAACATGAAAAAAAAATCACACTAATGGGTCATTGTCGATGAGCGTTTGTAAAAAGGAAAAAAAAAAATTTATGAAAATTTATTCTTTTATACAGTGTTAGAAAATTGGATAATAAACTTGGAGTATTACGAGGGGGGAAGGGGGCATTTCTTAACGTGTTCATTCATCAAATTTATTATATGACTGAATTGCGCGCGCCATTCAGTTGGAAAAAATATTGTAAAGTGAAAAGGGACATTTATTGACGTAATGAAACAGGAAAAGTAATTTAATACTTTTAAATTGCTTCTTTTTTTTTGTCGATAAATAAATATAATTGCCAAATTATATTAATAGGTATAAAAAAATCGTTTTTCTCTTAGTGGATTTTAAAACAATAATTTTTTCTATTAAAATGGAAAAAAAAATTGTTCAGGTCCCAAAAGTGGAAAAAGTAAGAAGCAACAAGGCCCAATATTGGCCCAGTATTGTCAATGTTTCAAAACTTTTGCCATTAAAGTGTCAATAATGTGCGCCATTATTGCGCCAAGTTTTAAAACCATCACTGGAAATTATATTTTACCATTAAATATTTGTCCATTACTGGCAATTTTAATTCAATGTTACACAATTTTTGCCATTACTGGGCCGAGCTTCGTCCCATCACTGGTATAATTATATTTTGCCATTAAAGTGCCATTACTGTGCCAAGCTTCGTACCATCACTGACAAAAATATTTTACCATTAAAGATTTTATGGCAATTATACATTACTGGCAATTATACTTTGCCATTAAAGTGCCAATAATGTGCCATTACTGGGCCAAGGTTTGTCCCATCAGTGGCAATTATATTTTCCATTAAAGTGACATCACTGGGCCAAGCTTCGTACCATCACTGGCAATTATAATTTACCATTAAAAATTTCCCCAGTACTGGCAAACATTTTTTGCCATTAAAGTGCCAATAATGTGCCGTTACTGGACCAAGCTATGTACTATCACTGCGACAATTACATTTTACCATTAAAGATTTGCCCATTACTAGCAATTCAAATTTGTCATCAATGTTTCAAAATTTTTGCCATTATAGTGCCATTACTGGGCCAAGCTTCGTCCCATCACTAGCCAATTATATTTTGCCATCAAAGTGCTATTACTGGGTCAAGCTTCGTACCATCACTGGCAATTATATTTTACCATTAAAGATTTGACCATTACTGGCAATTATATTTTGCCATTAAAGTGCCATTAAGGTGCCAATAATGTGCCATTATCGGACCAAGCTTTGTACCATCACCGGGACAATTATATTCTACCATTAAAGATTTACGCATTACTAGTAATTATAATTTGTCATCAATGTTAGAAAACTTTTGCCATTAAAGTGCCAATATTGTGCCATTATTGAGCCAAGATTCGGACTAATCTTGGGAAATTATAGAATATTCGACACTTGATGCCATTATTGACTGAGTAATGGGACGTTTTAAACACCAGTACTGCCCTAGGAACTTTTGCCATTTTTCGGCTGGAATTACAGGACCAGGACCGTTTTTCCAGTCTTGGCATTTTGCACTCGCTAACTGTCTCTTTAACCCCATTTAACTATTAAAGTAACACCCTGGGGTTAAAATAAAGGTTTTAAAAAAGTTATCTTAAAAGTAAATAAAAACAAAAAATTGCTAAAAATTATAATATAAAAATTGAAAGATTGAATTTTGTACAGAAAACAGTAGTCACCACTGAGAGTTGCGGTTTATTTTTAGAAGGAGAGTTTTTAAAAGAAGAAATATTTTTTTTTTCCACAGCATGGCGACTGAAATTAGACTTGGGTCGGTATCCAGAGGGGTTTAGCTCGAATGTGTAGAGGTTGGGTTTTCGTTCTCAGCAGTGTTCGTTGGTCTCTCGAATCATGTCCCGAAGTATGGACGGGCGGAGTGGTAACACAAGGAGAGAATGGAAAGTGGTGGGAGCGCAGGGCAAGGGGAGCTTGGGTTGCGTGGAGTGGGGGAAAAACTGGAAACGGTTGGGGGCAAAAGACGGGAAGGGCAAATGGAATACGCCATTGCCCGACGGCAGCCATACTCCCAGGCTCTCTTTCGACTCGAGAGATATCTGCCCGTGTAAAGGATCGTTTCCACTATCACGACGATTCGTTTCTCAAGTTTCAACGCCAATAAAATATCCCACCTTTTGCAAGAAATTCTATTTTACGACTAAGCTCCACACTACTTTTAATCCAATCAATGTCTTCCTCAATTATCATTTTATTTCGGAATTTACATATATATATGTATTATTTCCCAAAAATGTCAAGTTTTAATTTCAAAAAGTGCTTTGAAAAATTCTAAAAAGAGATTTATATTTGGATTTTTTCTCTTTCTGGACACAGGAAAAATATTTGTTAAATTTGTTGCGTCTAGTTTTCAGATTTAACACCAAAATTGTGTTGAAATAACACCTAATATATAAAATAGGCATTAATTAATTTTTTCATGAAAATCCACAATTTTCTGTTTTCTTTCTTTTATAAAAATTCTTTCCCTTATTTTATAAAAATTGTTTCGCTTCATTTCTAAAAACTGTTTCTCTTCTTCTATAAAAATTGTTTTTCTTCTGGTGCAAAATCTTTTAAAATTAAATATATAATTTTTAAAATTAAAAACATAATTTTTGATGTTGAAAATATAATTTTTTAAATTGAAAATAAATTTTGAGATTAAAAACATTTTTTTCAATTAAAAATACAATTTTTGTAATTGAAAATTTAGTTTTTGAAATAAAAAATACAATTTCTGGAATTGAAAAAAATTTTCTAAACTGAAAATACAATTTTTGGAATGGAAAATATAATTTTTGAAATTAAAAATACAATTTCTGGAATTGAAAATTTAATTTTTAAAATTAAAAATACAATTTCTGGAATTGAAAACAATTTTTGAAACTGAAAATACAAATTTTGGAATTGAAAACACCATTTCTTAAATTGAAAAGAATTTTTGAAATTTAAAAACCATTTTCCAAATTGAAAATATAATTTTTGACATTTGAAAATACAATTTTTGGAATGGAAAATATTTTTGAAATTAAAAATACAATTTCTGGAATTGAAAATTTAATTTTTGAAATTGAAAATATAATTTATGGAATTGAAAACAATTTTTGAAACTAAAAATACAACTTTTCGAATTGAAAACAATTTTTCAAATTGAAAACACCATTTCTAAAATTGAAAATATAATTTTTTAAATTGAAAACACAATTTTTGGAATGGAAAATATAATTTTTAAAATTAAAAATACAATTTCTGGAATTCCAAACAATTTTTAAAATTGAAAATACAAGTTTTCGAATGGAAAACAATGTTTGAAATTGAAAACACCATTTCTTAAATTAAAAAGAACTTTTGAAATTGAAAATATAATTTTTGAAATTGAAAACACAATTTTTTGAATGAAAACTATAATTTTTAAAATTAAAAATACAATTTCTGGAATTCCAAACAATCTTTAAAATTGAAAATACAAGTTTTCGAATGGAAAACAATGTTTGAAATTGAAAACACCATTTCTTTAATTAAAAAGAATTTTTGAAATTGAAAACAATTTTCAAAATTGAAAATATAATTTTTGAAATTGAAAATACAATTTTTGGAATGGAAAATATAATTTTTGAAATTTAAAAAACAATTTCTGGAATTTAAAATTTAATTTTTAAAATTCCAATTCCAACTTTTGGAATTAAAAAGAATTTTTGGAATCGAAAAGAATTTTTGAAATTAAAAATATAATTTTGGAAATGGAAAACACAATTTTTAAAATTGAAAATATAATTTTTCGCATTGTTTTTATATTTCTAAATGTCGCAAACCCTTTACAGAATACCAGTAATCGACGATTTGGTTTGAATTATTTCTTAGTACAGTGGTCGTAAAAAAATAACGTTAAAATTTGCTGTGCAAATTACGAAGAAATAAAAAAAAGTAGCCTTTAGTTGGAAGATAATAATTATCCAATCACCTCACGACATGCCCAGATGAAAAGTTGTAGGTTATATATTGAAAAAAAAGAATAAAGTGGAATTTTTTTTTATTGTTTAATTACTGTTGACCTTTACTTACGTTCGATTTTATTATATAATGGAAATATTTTTCAATTCCCGACATTTATTTATAGAATATCTGCTGCAAAATGAATTTATTTTTTATAATTCAAAATTAACTTAATTTTTCATAAACGAAATCTCTCATTTTTTTCGTGAAAGAAATTTTGCGCTGTTTACAAATCTGGTTCTTGTTTCTTTGATTGAAATAAATTTTACTTAATTCAAATAAACTTTATTTGGTTCAAAATAAATGTCATTTGAGAAGAATAAATTTTCTTTATGGCTCAAATATATTTTATTTGGTCCAAATAAATTTTATTTGGTCCAAATAAATTTTATTTGGTCCAAATAAATTTTATTTAGTCAAAATAAATAATTTAATTTGCTCTATAATACTTTTATTTAAGTCAAATAAATACTCGATTTGATTAAATAATTTAGAAGCCTCTTTAAGTACTTTTATTTAAATCAACTATAAAATTATACCTGGTTCAAATAAAACATTTCTCGGGAAGCACATAAGGGAGGAAAATCAAGAAAAAAAGTTACAAATACTTTTTTTAAAAACGGAAACATTTTTCGAAAGTATTTTTGAAAATATTTCCAAAAGGTTTAGTTTCTTTGTAAAGTTCTTGAAGATTTCTTTCTTAAAGGTGAATGCAAACTTTTTTACGATCAAGAATTGTCTTTAAGAGATGTTTCAACAGTGACAATATATACTATATATATATAATATACGATTCTACACTATTGACCTGCTCATGTAGCCACATAGTATATACGTTTACTTTTACCCGGGTAATTCGTCATCCAGTGGAGTTTCTTTACCGCACATAATAATATTATACGATCCTTTGAGTTCTGTTTCTTAAGTGACATAAAATGAAACCAATAGCTACCATTTCAAAATGTGACCGCACACAGATATATTTTTTTTCCACTGCAACTTCTGAATCTTGTGGACTGTAAAGCGATTTTTTTTTCTTTTTTTTCGATATATTGTCAAATATTTGATATGCGACGCGTTCCCATCAAGAGCGCGTAAGAAGCAAAAAATTTTAAGTTATTTTTATAATTCTGCGATGAATTTAAAAAACTTGAATAAACTATAAAATTTAAATTTACCAACTAATGTCAAAGTATTTAAATAAATTTGATTTTATAAAACAATTATTGTAGCTGCTATTTTGAATTTTTAAAAACCGGTGACAGATTCGTAATGAGGGACCTCGAAAGCCCCGGTGGGACAAGTTTCAAGCCAATCAGGTCGGTTTTTAATTTTCTAGTCCGCCATATTGGATCCGCCATTTTGAATTTTGAAAAGCTGCTGTCAAATTCGTTATCAGTGAATATTTATGGAGCGTTTAATCACTATTTTCAGTTTATGCATTATTATTATTATTATTATTATTATTATTATTATTATTATTATTATTATTATTATTATTATTATTATTATTATTATTATTATTATTATTATTATTATTATTATCGCAGTCAATTTGCGTCAGCGAAAGTCAACGAGTTAATAAAACAAGAACCACCTTCGATTAAAATTAACTTTCCTCTATGATATTAGAAGTTATTTTTAATTTTCAATTGAAATATTTCACTATTGCGAAGGCTATTTGCGAAGGCATAAAATCTAGTAGTTTTAAAGTAAACTAATACTTGAATTTCTATTAAAAGGAATATATATACAGAAGTACATATAATGCCTTTTCCATTCACTTTTCATTTAAAATAATCGAAAAATCGTATCAGCCATACGTGTATGTGCCTCTGCGGACGTTAAATAAAAGTCGCGCTGCGCTATATTCGCTATATAGTCGTTTATTTGTATATGCGCGTGGAATCTATATGGCAAATATATATATATATATATATATATATATAGGTATTCCCAGCCGACTCGTTACCACCGATCACCGCGCGTCCACCATAGGTTTCAAACTCCCCCCATTTTCCATAAATTCTGAATTTTATTTAGTCCGCTCGTTCGCCGTCGCTTTGCATCTTTATTCAACGGAGGTATACGGAGAACGGAAAAGGGAGCGGGGGGGGGTTTACAATTCACAGAGGCATCTACAGAGTGCGTGTGTATATTCTCCACTATCCTGACTTTCGTGTTGCTAAGCTACAAAGGCGTAAATGCATTTTCAACTCTCTTCTAGAGAGTTAGATCAGAACTAAAAATCTGTATCATAAAGAAAAATTATTGTTTTTTCGGGAATTTTTTACAAAGACAAGTTAGTTTTTCGAAAAGCGATTGTGGCGGTAATGCGCGCGCTACTGGGAGAAAAGAAGTGGTAGCAGCAGCGATTGGTCTTTGCGCGAGTAGTGGGGATAAGAACTGCGCGCGCCTCAAGAAGAGAAGCTGGTTTTTTTTATTCTAAACCCAAAAAAGTGGATTTTTACCTGATAGAATAAAGTTATAATTTATTAATATTATTTAATTCAATGGAATTTACAAATTATAAAAAGATTTAGGAAATTTTAGGATCAATAGTTGAGAAAATTCACATTTTCAAAAATTCCGGTTTTTTAAAATTTTTAATAACTTTGACAGATTAATAGTGTAACATCTACCAGTTGGTAGAACAATGCGCCTAGAAAGACTGTTAAAAGTGGCAAACAAATTTTTCGATTTTAGCCCATTTTTTTAAAAGTATTAACAAAAAAGATTTTTTCAAAAAAATTGAAAACACAAAAAAAATCAATTTAATTCTATAAAATCTGAAAAAACAACAATTCTGATATTTACAAATATTTTCTCTTTCTAAGAGAACTACCATTCACAAATTTTTTAGCAATTTTTATAACTAAAAAACCAAAAATTCATACTTATGAAAAATTAGGTTTTTTGAATTGTTAATAACCTGGGACAGATTTGTACTAAAATGTTCTTTTGTACGAGAAATAATATGTCTATGAACACAAGTTTCAAGCGGAAGAGAGATTTTTTGAATTTAGACCATTTTTCCAAAAATATGGACAAAAAACGATTTTCGAAAAATATAGTAAACCCACAAAAATGAATTTTTACTCAACGGCGTAAAGCTACAATCTACAAATATTATTGAATTCAATGGGAACTACAAATTAGAAAAAGATTTGGGGAATTTTGAGAATAAAAAAGTTGAGAAAATTCAAATTTTCGAAAATTCCTGTTTTTTGAATTTCCAATAACTTTGACAGATTAATATTTTAATGCCTGCTAATTGGTAAAACAATGCGTCTAGACTAACAGTTAAAAGTGAAAAAGAAATTTTTTGATTTTGGCCCATTTTCTCAAAAGTATGATCAAAAAAGATTTTTTCAAAAAAATTGAAAACACAAAAAAATCAATTTAAACCTAAAATATAAAAAACTACATATTTAAAATTCACAAATATTACGCCTTTCTAAGGGAACTACAATTCGTAAAAATATTTAGCACATTTTTTTAAATAAAATAACAAAAAAATTCATGTTTTAGATATATACGGTTTTTTGAATTTTTAATAACCTGGGGCAGATTTGTACTAAAATGCCTGCTTGTACGAGAAAAAATATGTCTATGAAATGAAGTTGAAAGCAAAAAAGAGATTTTTAGATTTTAGACCATCTTTCCAAAAATGTGGTCAAAAAACGATTTTCAAAAAAATCGTAAACCTAAAAAAATGGATTTTTCGTTGATGGAATAAAGCTACAATCTTCTAATATTATTTAATTCAATGGAATTTATAGTTCAGAAAAATATTTAGCTAATTTTGTGAATAAAAATTTGAGAAAATTCAAATTTGAGAAAATTCCGGTTTTTTGAATTTCTAATAACTTTGACAGACTAATATTGTAATGTCAGCCAGTTGGTAGAACAATACGTCTAGGCAAACTGTTAGAAGCGAAAAAAGTTTTTTTTTATTTTAGTCCATTTTTTCAAAAGTATGGTCAAAAAAGATTTTTTCAAAAAAATTTAAAACAAAAAAATCAATTTAAACCTAAAATATGAAAAACTACAATTCTAAAATTTACTCACAGTATGTCTTTCAAAGAGAACTACAATTTGAAAAAAAATTTAGCACATTTAATGAATAAAAAATCTAGAAAATTCATATATTAAAAAAATTCGGTTTTTTGAATTTTTAGGGACAGATTTATACCAAAATGTCCGTTTGTAAGTGAAAAATTGCGCCTAGAGAAACTATTCAAACCGAAAAATAGATTTTTTATTTTATCGCTTTTTTTAAAAATACAGACAAAAAGTTTTTCGAAAAAATATGATAAACCCCAAAAGAATAGATTTCAATTGTTAGTGGAAATGTGATTGATTCTAAATTTCATAATATTTACTATCTGGTAAAATCAAACTAAAAATATTGAAACATTTTTTGTTTAACTAAAATACAATATATGTTTGAATTATTAATTTTATATTAAAAAAAAAATATTAATTTTTAAATAATGTTTATAGTGTCAAGGCCGCTATGCAAAAGAGTCACATAAGACTCTACGAGTGACTCTCTTAGAAGTTTTAGCGCTTTTGGAGAAAAAATCGAAAAGGTCGCAATTTTTGGAAAATAAGTCGAAAAAGGTAGCATATTTTTAAAATAGTTGAAAAAGTCATAAAATCCGAGGTATGGTACTATTAAAAATAATTTTTTTGATAAAAATCTAGCGCTACATAAAGAAAATAGGTGGTAGTTAGCCACGATTGGTCTTTGAGCGAGGAGTGGGGATATTTAATGTTGCGCGCGCCTTTGAAGAAAAGTGGGGGGTCCAGCAGCGATTGGTCTTCACATCATTAGTGGGGGGTAAGAGCTGCGCGCGCAACCAGAAGAAAAGAGGTAGCGACGCAGCGATTGGCTTTCGCGTTAGTAGTGGGGATAAGCAAAGCTGCGCGCGCCGAAAAAGTAGGGGCAATGCGGGAATTTTACATTCCTGTATCAGAACTATATGCCTCTGTAGAAATTTTTCTTTTAAAAAACATTTTTTATTTTTCTCTAGTTTCTTTTCCTTCTAATCTTTCTATTTTTTCTATTTCTTTTCCCCTTTAGAAAACTTTCTAGCTTCTATGAAATAATTACAGGAATTATTCTCAATCCTGTTCCATTATACAATTTTCCTTATAATGATTATAATGAATAAATATTGTAATAAAAAAAAACAAGTGACTTTATGGTAATATTTAGTTTTAAGACAAAAATCTAGTCGTACAGGACTGTTTGTGTTTGCGACCGTGTACATATATGTGCGTGCGTATAATCAGCGACCGGTAATTTAGATAGCTGCGTTATTTTATACAGTTTATATCTCCGCTTTGCGAACGTCGAGAGTTCGTTGTGCGCGCGGGACTTGGCTGCTATATACACACACACGATGAAAAACGGAGGCTTGGTTGTTGTTAGAAGGAGGGCCGCCGCGCCGCACCGCGCGTTCGTGCATCGAGAGAACAAAATAATGCTGAACATGCCCGCGCCATAGGACGCTCGTAAAACAGGCTCCAAACGAACTGCATGCGTTCGTAATTCCTATATAACCCACACGCATGTATACGCTCCCTTTTCTTCTCCCAGGTATACACTTTCAAAGAGCTAATGAGCCTTCCATCCAACTCTCGTTCGGTTTCGTGTCAGAAATTCCAAAAGGCTAATGAAGATCATGCCCTTAATTCTCAGCAGTTACCACCCCCCGAAAAAATTGTATTTATACCGTCGAAATTATTTATTTACTTTCAATTTTTTTTTTGTGTACTTTTTTAATTCACAAATTAAGTTTTCAAAATAGTAAAATGGTAAATAATCAATTGTCATAATCTGATGAATCATTATTATCTGCGATAATATATTTTATTTTAGGTGTGAATGATCTAATTGCAGTAGCTGTTTGGTTTTCTTGTTATATAACATACAAGTGAGAGCGCGAGGATTATAGCTGCGCGTGTGTCCATAAAATTCATCATAACCAGAAAATAGGCCTTTTGACTCCCGGTTAAAAAGACACATTCACACTTAACGATCTGTAAAAATTCTCGGGACAAATGACATTCAAGAAGAATGGAGGTAATCACAACACACTTTGCGATCGATGGAATCATAAATTACCCAGACGCTTTACAACAACATAAATGTGCATTCTGCATTTGTTATCACGTCGTAATTCTATGACTTAGTTTTCTCATACAAAAGATGCCCTTCTTCTCTTCGTACACTCGGGACAATTTATTTTTTCTCCCAAAAAAATTGGATATATTTAAAAAAAAAGAGGAGACAAGTAATATTTGTTGACACTGTAAAATTATATTCATTACCTGTAAAAAAAATTTTATTTCCTATTCCCGTTATACAATATAAAGGATCATTAATCATTTTGTATGCGGATAAAAATTGAGGGGGTGAAAGTACGATATCACGAAGAACATGAAATATAACCTGAAGAGCCACAATGTCACAGTATTATATAGATGTTCAAGTACCCTCAAGTTTTGAAATTGCTAATAACGGTAAATCGTCATATTATTTTTTTTTAAAAGACGAAGTAAAAGTATTCTTTATGTGACACAGAGAATAAAAACATTGCCTCTCTTTTAATATGAAACAATTTTTCTCCTTTATTTACCACATCTGCAATTATTTGGTACAACTACAATTTAATTGATAAATAAGTATATTTATCAAATAATTGTAGTAAATAAAAAATAAATTAATAAAAAAATACCAAAAAAATATAAATCCTCGATTTTCTAATTATTAATAACTTTAAGTAGATTGAAACTAGAATGTTTGACAATAGGACAATTTATGCAATATAGCACTTAAAAGTATAAAAGTAGATTTTTTTTATTTTAGCCCTTATTCTCAAAAATATGGACAAAAGGAGTTTTCTTAAACAATCAAAAGAAGTGAAAAAAATAGATGTTGAATGAGAAAATAAATTTAAAATCTACTGATATTATATCTTTCCGAAAGAACCATGATTCAAAAAAAATATTCAGCAACTTTAATAAATAAAAACCGAAAAAATGCATATTTTGAAAAATGAAATTTTGTTTATTATTTCATAACTTGGGAAAGAATATCACTTGACTGAACAACAATAGGTAAAAAAATTATACTTCTAGAAAAACAGTGAAACCGGAAAAGAGATTTTTTGATTTTAGCCCATTTTTTCAAAAATATGGACGAAAAAGATTTTTCAAAAAAAATTAAAAACTAAAAAAATATATTTTAACTTTATAATACAAATCTAGAGACTGAAAATATTATTATATTCAATGGAAACTACAAATCAGAAAAAGATTTGGTGAATTTTGAGAATAAAAAGTTGAAAAAATTCAAATTTTCGAAAATTCCGATTTTTTGAATTTCCAATAACTTTGACAGATTAATATTGTAACGTCTAACAGTTGGTAAAACAATGCATCTAGAATAACAGTTAAAAGATGGAAAAGAAATTTTTTGATTTTGGACCATTTTTTTAAAAGTATGATCAAAAAAGATTTTGTCAAAAAAAATTGAAAACACAAAAAAATCAATTAAAACATGAAATCTGAAAAACTATAATTTTAAACTTTACAAATATTACGTCTTTCTAAGGAAACTACATTTCGGAAAAAGATTTAGTAAATTTCATTAATAAAAAAAAACAAAAAAATTAATATTTTTGAAAAATTCGGATTTTTGAATTTTTATAAACCTGGAACAGACTTATACTAAAATGTTCGCCGGTACGAGAAAAAATATGTCTATGAACACAAGTTTAAAGCGAAAGAGAAATTTTTAGAATTTAGACAATTTTTCCAAAAATATGGACAAAAAACGATTTTCGAAAAAATAGTAAATCCACAAAAATGAATTTTTACTCGACGGCGTAAAACTACAATCTACTAATATTATACAATTCAATGGAATCTACAAATAATAAAAAGATTTAGGAAATTTTGTGAATAAAAAATTGAGAAAATTTAAATTTTCGAATATTCCGGTTTTTTGGATTTCCAATAACTTTCACAGATTAATATTGTAATGTCTGCAAATTAGTAAAACAATGCGTCTAGAATAACACTTAAAAGTGGAAAAGAAATTTTTTGATTTTGGACCATTTTTTTATAAGTATGATCAAAAAAAATTTTTTCAAAAAAATTGAAAACACAAAAAAATTAATTTAAACCTAAAATCTGAAAAACTAGAATTTTAAACTTTACAAATATTCACGTCTTTCTAAAGAAATAACAATTCGGAAAAATATTTAGCAAATTTTATGAATAAAAAACTAAAAAAATCCATATTTTTGAAAAATTTAGATTTTTGAATTTTTATTAACCTGGAACAGACTTATACTAAAATGTTCGCCGGTACGAGAAAAAATATGTCTATACAAACAAGTTTAAAGCGAAAGAGAAATTTTTAGAATTTAGACCATTTTTTCAAAAATATGGACGAAAAAGATTTTTCAAAAAAAATTAAAAACTAAAAAAATATATTTTAACTTTATAATACAAATCTAGAGACTAAAAATATTATTATATTCAATGAAAACTACAAATCAGAAAAAGATTTGGGAAATTTTGAGAATAAAAAGTTGAAAAAATTCAAATTTTCGAAAATTCCGATTTTTTGAATTTTCATCATTGATCAAAAAAGATTTTTTCAATAAAATTGAAAACACAAAAAAAATCAATTTAATCCTAAAATATGAAAAATTACAATTTCAAAATTTACAAATATTACGTCTTTCTAAGGAAACTACATTTCGGAAAAAGATTTAGTAAATTTCATTAATAAAAAAAAACAAAAAAATTAATATTTTTGAAAAATTCGGATTTTTGAATTTTTATTAACCTGGAACAGACTTATACTAAAATGTTCGCCGGTACGAGAAAAAATATGTCTATGAACACAAGTTTAAAGCGAAAGAGAAATTTTTAGAATTTAGACCATTTTTCCAAAAATATGGACAAAAAACGTTTTTCGAAAAAAATATAAAACCCCAAAAAGTAGATTTTAATTGATAGTGGAAACCTGGAGTCACTGATATTATTTCATTTAATGGAAACAACAATTTAAAAAAAGCATTTAGCGATTTTTATGAATAAAAATCCAAAAAAAATTCGGATTTTTCAAAAAAACGGTTTTTTGATTTTTTAATAACTTGCAACAAATTAATAATGTAACGTCCGCTGTTTGGTAAAAAATTGCGCACGAAAAATCATAAGAAGAAAAAAGAGTGTTTTGATTTCAAACTATAATGTTCTTTAAAATACAAGAGAAGTTTTATTAAAAAAACAAGAATGCTATATATATACTAAAAAAGAAAACTCGTTGGAAATAATCCATAACACCCCAATTTTCGAAATGAATTTTTTACAGTCAATTACTTTTGTCTATATATAAAAAAATATAATAATAATTAATTTTTCTTTTAGATTTAATTAAAAAAATAATTCGACTCGCATATGCTTTTTTTAAAATGAGAAAACTAACAAGTCTAATTAAGAAATAACTTTTCTAACATATAATTTGTTAGACTCTAATATATTAACAGAGTTCTGTATAACTATAAATCAACAAGAACATATATATATGTTTGTTATATCATATACCTGTCCAAAAAAAACATCATCATAAACATTTTTAATTACTTTTACAAAATTAATATATATAGACATAAACGTTCGACTACATTTTGAAAAAGCTTTCTCATTTACTAACTTCAACATTTTATTACCTTACGCACCGATAAAAATTTTTATATTCACCTTTATTGAAATATTTAAGTAATTACAATTATTTACAAATTATTATTACCATTTTTTTTTTAAGTGGCATACTCTTTTCTCAAATTTTTCTCTTTTTAAAAACCAATTTTATATAAAAAAAAATTTTTATCAGTTCATGAACTGACTTTTAAAGTTCAAGTCAATATAACGTTTCGCATAAACTCAGAGCCGACTTCACTTTTTTTTTTATTACAAATAACTTTTATTTGGTTCCAATATTATTTTTTCTGTTTTATTTATTTAATTTTTGTATTTATATTTAAAGTTTTAAAAACCAAAAGGTCTTTGGTTTTTGGGAGTAATGTTTAAGATTATTTCAAAATTATAAATTCAAAACTAACAGATGCCATATTTAATGTCTAGATTTTTTCGAGTATAGTACTACATTTTTAACTCGAAAAACTTTACTTCCTAAATTTGTCTTCAGTATTTTTTTAACTCGAAAAACTTTACTTCCGAAACGATTTGCTTCTTAAATTTTTCTTCAGTACTTTTTTAACTCGAAAAACATTAAATAAAACTTCTACTACAGTTTGAGACAAATGTATTTTTATTAAACTTAAATAAATTAAAATTTATGAATTAAAATTAAATTAATTAATCCAAATTTCCCTCAACTTTATTTTGTACTTTTGTAATTTTCCAAAAAATTGCGAGAGACGAAGGAAGAATTTTTTGGGGTTACAGAAAATGTATATAAAATTTCAAATATTTTGATCCTCTGTATTCATTAATCTTTATTTTTTGTAATCAGTGTTTTAATTGTGGGTGTTTCAAACTAAAAGATGAATTTCAAAGATATATCTTGAAAGGTTCATCAGAGCCTGGAGATGTAACGCTTTTACTAATGAATAGTTTCATGAAGTATCAGTACAGTTTCATGAATTATTAATATTATGAGTATTAATGATTATTATTTAATATTAATCATTATTTCACCCACAATTTTCAGTAGTTTGAACCAAAATAAGATAAAGCACAAAAGAAACTGACCTTGCGGCTGTAGTGACGATGCAGAGGTCGCTGCTCGTCCTGAGTTCCGCGACGTCTATCGTCGCGGGGGATGCTGTGATCCTTAGGGAGGAGGGGCTGGTTCCCAATACCCTTCCAGGGATTCTCCAATTGATGGCGGTTAGTCCATGCCGTTTCGCTTTTCAGCTGCTGAAACATCCAATTGTTCGATTCACACTGTGCACGAATTAGCGATTCTACGGACATCAGGCAATTTCTCAAACATTTCTAAAATCACTCTTTTTCCCCCCCAGAAAAAAAACAAAATTGCCCCAATGCTAGTCTCTCTAACGCTTGTTACTGTTTTTTTGCTATACAACAAGTATCACAAGTATCGCAAGTATCGCAAGTATCGCAAGTATCACAAGTATATCACAAGTATAAACTGAAAGTTACACAAAAGGATCCAAATGAAAAATTGGAATTCAACAATTTAGCAAGCACAAGTTTCAAGTTTCGCGAATGGATTTCAAATTTTGATTCCAGTTTGAAATGGGTGTTGTCGAATAACATCCGAGTGAATGGAGTTCGGATAAATAATGGGAGCAGGGAAGAGCGCGAGGTGGCACCAAAGACGTTCCTCTCTACAACTAGTTTTGAACACGCGACGTTTAGTTCAAGTTGGTTCGGAAGAGGTTTCTTCTCTCTCCAATGGTATGGCGGCGGCGGTGGTGGTGAACGAAACGGAAATACACTCGGCGCTGATTGCCAAAGATTGTCAATATGACTCAGACAACTGTGGACTTGACGCTACAAAAGTAGCAGCAAGCAACACAGCAGAAGTAGCAGCAAGCAGCAAACAGCAGCGCGTGCAAGCAGAAAAAGAAGTAGGTTGGTTGGATGGGTTGTTCGACTGGTTGCTTAGTACCGACCAACGGGATTTACTATATGCTTTCTCGACTGTACGGACTCGGCGAGTCGACTACCGAGCACGACACGTATATATATATATATATATACATAGATATATGTATAACCATTCGCCTCTTAACTCGTTCTCTTTGCCGTAACTGTAGGATGGAACGAACGGTCGAAGCAAGCCAATCAGGCGCCCACCGTATCTACCTGTGGACTGCCTTCTGTGTAGCACCTGCGGCAATGTTTCGGCCTTATACTTTGTGAAATGCCGGCAAACATCGATGACAGATCGGACGCGCGAGATGACCGGACACAAGCAATAAAGGAAAAAATGAGAATGTAAAAATCCTTCCTCCAAAAACATTTTTGATACACGAATAATTTTTGGGCACAAACTGTATATGCTATGCGTAATCCATAACATATAGTACAGTTTGTCTATGTATATACGCTATGGGTAATCCATAACATATATACAGTTTGTCCTCTTGAACACGAGTCCAATCTGATAATGTTTCATTCCCTAAACCGTACGTCATATAACTTGAATCAAACTTATCAGGATGACCCTTCTGATTCTACTACGGTACCAAGAATTCCCATTTCGTAGAGCATATCAGATGCTACATCCTTCGAATAAATGGCTCCTTACTGGGAGATTGGAGTCGAGATTATCTTTTACAAGGAGGATATCAATTGCGTTCGATCGTTCCTTTTCTTGGAGAGGTTGTTCGACTAATTTACATTTCCTAATCGTATTCCTATATCTTATTGCTATTTTTACGGGAGGGGAATTGAAAGATATTCTAAAAAAATCTTTCTTATTTTTTCAACATTGCTCAAGACAAATGGACAAAACCAGTTCATCCATAATTGTTCTTACCAAACGATAATAAGTAAAACTTGATTAGACTCAAATTTTGTCAAATAGTTGTAAACAAAATGTTTGTTGTCGAAATGTTGTATAGATCCTAAACGATCTTATGTTTGTTTCCTGTTTTTTTAGATATTTTACTGCTGCAATTTGGATAAAAAGTTGATAAATTTGTCCAAATGTCGTCAAAGAATGATAACAAAAAAGGCCCCAGTAACTAAAAGCAATATTTTTTAATGTTGTACCATATTTTAAGAAGAGCAAAAAGTTAGCATTACTGATATTTTTAAATACGCTTAGTTTGTGTTTTTGAAAACTTTTCTTGAAGCAAACTGAACAGTTTTCAAATTTATCCGAATTTTGTCACAGAATAATAAACTGAATATCCTAACAAGGACAGAAAAATTTAAATGTTGTTGCACTCCACACTTAACGGATGATGTTTCCGTTCGCTACTGATACCACATTAGAGATATTTTGAAATTCGTTTAGTTTTTACTTTTGGGACTTCTTGCTACAGCAAACTGAGTAATTGTGATAGAAATTTTAATTGTTGCACCTCATATACCAAATAACGATTTTTTTAAGCAAAACTAATTTTGAAATATGTTTAATTTTTACTTTTGGTAGTGGAACTGAGACACGAGTTGACAGCATTGTTCAATTGTTGTCCCAGAATGATAAGCTGAATGTTCCAACAATATGGATGAAAAAATTTAAACATTGCACCACATTTAACGGATGTTGCTAAATGTTAATAGTGATACATTTTTGAAGATATTTTGAAATACGTTTAGTTGTTATTTTCGGGACTTTTTGCTCCAGTAAACTCTATGACAGGTTGGTAAATTCATTCAACTTTTGTCCCAGAATAATAAGCTGAATATTGCAACAATTTGAATAGAGAAGTTTAAAGATTGTACCGTATTTAACGGATGTTGCTACAGTTAATAGTGATTTATTTTTGGAGATATTTGTAAATACGTATAGTTTTTACTTTCAAGACCTTTTGCTCCATAGCGAACTCTACAAGTTGACAAATTTGCCCAAGCTTTGTTCTAGAATGATAAGCTGAACATTCAAAAAATGTGGAGAAAAAAATTTAAACATTGCACCACATTTAACGGATGTTGCTAAACGTTAATAGTAATTTCTTTTTAGAGATATTTTGAAATATTTTTAGTTTTTACTTTCGGGACGTTTTGCTCCAGCAAACTAGAGGAAAAGATTGTAAATTTGTTCCAATTTTGTCCCAGAATAATAAGCTGAATGTTCCAACTTTTAGGATAAAAAAAATGTTGATGCTGCACCAAACTTAACGGATGATGCTTCAGTTGATAGTGATTTGTTTTCAGACATATTTTTGAATACTTTTAGTTTTTACTTTCGGGATCTTTTGCTCCAGTAAACTCTACAACAAGTTTGTAAATTTGTCCAACTTTTGTTCCAGAATGATAAACGGAATGTTCCAAAAATTGTGGATGAAAAAATTGTAAAAGTTGCACCACACTTAACGGATGATGGTACATTTTTAGGGATACTTCGATACGTTTATTTTTTACTTTCAAGAAGTTAAAATTTCCTTCAAATATTGCAAATCTGAGTCAATAGTCTAAATTAGTGATTAAAAATTTGAATGAAAGGTTTAGAAATAAAGCAACAACATAATTGATAAGTGGTATAAATCAAAACTTAAAATTCTTATCCCTGGACGATTTTCTCTGCTTGGCGGTAGTAAAATAAATTTCTATCAATTATACAGCAATCAGTGTACCATACACCAGGATTGTATATTATAAAATCCATAATTGACATATAGCCTACATTGTATATAGACAATTGTCTATATACAATTGATTCAGAGTATAATTAATGTTTTTGAACTGTTTTTTCCCATTTGCGCAGTATGAGAGAGAAAGAGAGAGAGAGAGTTTACTGCCCCTAACAGTAAAAATTATTGCACAAGTCAATGCTAAACGTTTTAAAATTTAATGATCAAAACCTAGGCCAATAATAAGAGTAAAATAAATTTTTCGCCGAGATTATCGATTCCTTATGGAAGCATCTAATGATAATAATCTTCATTGCCCTCTAGCTTCAAAAGGTTTGATTCTTCCATATAATCGTGCTTCTGAATGAGCTTAATGCACAGGTACGATCTTAAGTATCAGTTTCAGTAGTAAAGGCGCATTTCAAGAGTGTATATACGCAAGAGAGAATAAAAGAGTAACAGACGCCGAACAATCCAGGAGAAATAAGCCTTTCGAGAGAAGCTGATTGAGTCACTATACAAGAGAAAGAAAGAGAGAGAAAAAAAACCAAAGAGAGAGAAAGAGAGAGAGAGAGAGGTCTTTTATTTCGGTATGCCTATTGGTTATTTCAAGGCGTCCGCAAATGCGAGACAAAAGGTCCGCCTTCGATCGAGGGAGTCAAGAAGAGTTTCTCTGGGAAACGTTTAAATTCATCCGCTCCTCTTCATGCCTTGGGCTGACCTTTTTTTCTTCCTCCTTTAATGTTCCAGTGCACTTTGTTTAAAACAGAATTGCACGACGATTTTTGCCCTCTCCTTATTTCTTCTTCTTTTTTTTTCTTTCTCGTTCACAACACTCGAAAAGATTTCCTTCCTTCAATTCAAGACAAATACAGTTGTTTTCATTTCATCTTTCAGTGATTTTTCTAATTATAATGAGATATTTACGATTTGTCTTCTCTTCACGCCGCCATTGGAGCAAATCTTTTTAAGAGGAGAAAAAAAACGAATATTCTATACCGACACGGTCCACGTGCAGGCGCCCGTGCGAAACGTTCAAGGAACAAATTTACACGAATAAGATGGAAAATTTTCCCATGCCGGATAAACGGAGCGAGGCAAATATTGTCCCTAGAGACGTTAATTATCATCTTCCGCTATATTGGAATCACTCTACGAAAAAAAGATGGTTCCAAAAAAAAAAAACATTTAGACGCAGGGTTGCCATAAAAATTTAATTTTGTTTTTCCCTGACTTCCAGGCAAAAATTTTGAATTTTTCCCTAACCCTAAAGAATATTCTCACCCACTCTAAAAATTTTCCGTGATTTCCAGACAAAATTTTGAATTTTTCCCCGACCCTAAAGAATATTCTCACCCACTCTAAAAATGATTATAGATCAATTGTAAAATTATTATTCAAAAACACCAATAACTTCATTTTTTAATAAATAATTAATCATTATTATTTTTCCAGAGGAATTAAAATTCTTTAAAATATTCAAATTCAAACCTTCTGAAATTCAATAACTTATAAAAATATTTTTGTAAAACATGACCAAGTGATAAAATCATTATTTTAATTTATTATTAAATAAAAATTTTTTTTATTAAATTTAATTTATTATAAGAATATTATTAATCTAACTATAGTTCAAAATTATTTTCATAATTTAGTTCAATAATTATTTTCTACAATTTTTAAATAAAATTCTTCTTTAAATCAATTATTTTTAATAATTTTTGAATAAGTTTTTAAGAATTTTCACATTTGTTTACAATTTAATTTTATGTGAAATTTCCATTATTCCGAAATTATACAATTAAATATACATTAGAAAATAAAAATTTCAAAAAATTTTTTAAAATTTCGATTAAGCATTTTGAGGAAAATTAGTTTCATGAGAATTTTTAATTAAAAGTGTATGAAAAATTCAAATTTTCAAAGATTTTAATTTGAAACCTTTACAAAATTCAATTATTTCTAAAAATTGCAATAGTAACTACTCAAAAATTCAATTATTATCTAAAACTTTAATTAGAATTAATTTTTAAATTAATTTTTATTAGAAAATTCTAGGAGAAATAAATTATTTAAATACAAACATAGATAATTTATTGAATAATTAAATGTTTTTTAAAATTGAAATCTTGTACATAATTTTTTTAACAAATTTTTAAATAATTGAATTTATTATTTACGAAAATAATCGATAATTACTGCGAAAAATTTTAATGCGATATTTTAAAACATTTGATTTATTCGAAAAAATCAATGCAAATTCTATTTTAAATAATTGAATTCCTGTGAAATTTTTATTTTTTGGGGTAAATTATTGAAACTTTGTGTAGAATTTTAGGAAAATTTTCGTTTAATAATTGAATTGTTTTGGGAAATTTTAATAAAATAGTAGAATATTGAAAATCATTGAAGAAAAAATTTGAAAATAATTGACATTTTGCCATGAATTTTGTTAAAATTATTGAAAATAATTGAATTCTTATGATGAATACTATATTAATTATGAAAATAATTGAATTTTAAAATTAATTTTATTCAAATTCCTAGAAATAATTGAATTTTTTCGAAGAATTTTGATATTCATTTATAAAGATAATTGAAATGTTGACAACTTGTTTTGGATTTTTTAAAAATACTTAAATTTCTGCGAAGAATTTTATTAATTTTAAAAATAATTGAATTATTGTTGTAATGAATATTGTTATTTATGAAAATATTCGAATTTTAACAATGAATTTTATAAAAGTTCCTAAATATAATTGAATTTTGGCGAAGAATTTTGGTATAATTATTTATAACGATAATTGAAATGTTGACGAGGATTTTTTTTTTAATTTTTGAAAATAATTGAATTTCTGGAAAGAATTTTATTATAATTTTGAAAATAATTGAATTATTGTGATGAAAATTGTTAGTTTTGAAAATAATTAAATTTTATTTACAATAAATTTTGCTATTTATGAAGATAATTGAAGTGTTGAAGAAAATTTTTTTTTAATTTTTGAAAATAATTGAATTTCTGAAAAGAATTTTATTAATTTTGAAAATAATTGAATTTTTGGTGATGAATATTGTTATTTGTGGAAATAATTAAATTTTCCAATGGATTTTATACGAATTACTAAATATAATTGAATTTCAGCGAAGAATCTTACGATTTATAAAAATAATTGAAATGTTGTAGAAAAAATTTTTTTTTCTAATTTTAAAATTAATTTAACTATTGCGAAGAATTTCATAAAAAATTTTGAAACAATTGATTTTTTTAGGAAAAAATGTATGCAAATTCAATTTTTAATATTTGATTTCCTGTGAAATTATCATTATTTTAGAAAATAGTTGAATATTCGTGTAGAACTTTGTCAAAATTGTTTTTCAATAATTTAATTCTTTTGGAAAATTTTATTAACATAGTAGAATATTAAAAATCATTGAATTAAGAATAATTTTTGAAAATAATTGACATTTTGCTATGAATTTTATTAAAATTTTTGTTAATAATTGAATTTTCTCGAAGAATTTTGATATTCATTTAGAAAAGAAAATTGAACTGTTGAAAATATTTTATAGATTTTTTGAAAATAATTGAATTTTAAAAAATTGTATTACTTTTGAAAATAATTGATTTCTTCATTCTTGTGACGAATATTGTTATTTATGAAAATAATTGAATTTTCCAATGAATTTTATACAAATTCCTGAATATAATTGAATTTCAGTGAAGAATTTCACGATTTATAAACATAATTGAAATGATGTCGAAATTTTTGTTTTCTTAATTTTTAAAAATAATTTAATTTCTGAAAATAATTAAATTTTGATATTTTGTTATTTTGATATTTGTTAAGATAGTTAAATTCTTTTAATGAATTGCGTCAAAATTTCTAAAATTGAAACCTTTTTCAACAAAATTGAAATTAAAATTTAAAAAATATACTTTTTTAAATGATTTATAATGTCAGCTCTGCAATAGAATTAAGTTATTTAAAATAAATTTTTGTCAGGAATAGAAAAAATTGAAAGTTTTTTTTTAGAATTCGTGGTAATTTTTTTCAGTACTTTTAATAAAAATCCCTGACTTTTCCCTGAATTTCCTGAGTTTCCTTATACATGTGGCAAACCTATTAGAACTATTTTTTTTATTACATAGAAAAAAAATTTTGGGCGAAAATAAAATTATGGGTTTTCTGTATATACGGTACTAAAAACGAAAAATTTAGGGACGATTACAAAAATAAAATTAGGAAAAGAGAGCATATGACTTTTATCCATATGAAAATCTACCATATGAGAAAACATTAGCATTCATTTTGAGAGAAGGCCATATCCAGTAATGGCCGACATTCTCTCTCTATCTCTCTCTTGTGTTTTGGGAATAGTCTCCACCCTTGGAGGCGGAAAATGAATTGGGTTTCATCCTGCTCTATTTATTTTAGTCAGAACCCTCAGGATCTTGTCGGAGGCCATTAACTGATTTATGGTGTACGTAAACATTTTGATATATTCCGTTCTTGAAAAAAAAAAAAAAAACTTCTCCGGCTCCGCACACAAACTTCATATCCTGATGTGAGGAAAAAAAATGTCCAGGCGTGCGCATGAGATTTAAAACCATTCCTATGACTTTTACTATGAAACACGCACCATTTCCTGTTCAAATATAATATAATATGGGTGTATATAGTCAAAAGACTTGTAATTCGAGTCACGGAGAACACTCATTTTTTGGGGGACTCTGACTCCACCCTATATATATATTGTAATACCTCATTTACAATTTGGGACAAGACGTCCTCGAGAAATAGAAAATTATTTTATGTTCTTTTTTTTATGTTTGTAATATGTTGAAATTTCATTTTTTCCTCATTTGACAGATGAATTTATGACTTTTCGGGAAAATACATGAATTTTCTAAAAATTCTTTCGATTTGGAAAATTTAACGGAATTTTTTACAAATTTTTTTTTTTAATATTGTTTTTTTATTTTTTTTAATATTTATTTTGAAAATTTTTTAAAAACATTTCTATTTTCTTATTTAAAAAGAAAATATAAATGTTTCTAAATATTCTTTTTTAATATTTCTTTAAAATAATTTTTAAAAACATTACTATTTTTTTTAATTTAAAAAGAAACTAGAAATGTTTTTAAATATTCTTTTAATATTTTTTTAAAACATTTTTTTTTAAACATTTCTATCTTTTTATTTTATAAAGAAACTAGAAATGTTTTTAAATAGGTGTATTCTTTTAATATTTCTTTCAAATATTTTTTTAAAAACATTTCTGTTTTTTTTAATTTAAGAAGAAAATAGAAATGTTTTTAATTATTCTTTTAATATTTCTTTTAAACATTTTTTTAAAAACATTTCTATTTTTTTTATTTAAAACGAAAATAGAAATGTTTTTAAATATTTTTTAAAATTATTACTTTTAAACATTTTTTAAAAACATTTTTATTTTATAAAAATATTTTATCTAAATATTTATTAAAATGTTCGATTTAAATATTTTTTTAATAATTCTTTCAAGGGGAGGGTACAATCAATTTTTCTAATTTATCCAAAAAATAATTTAAATATTCCACAAAATTATTTTTTAGGTAATTTTTTTTGAGGAATTCAATGGTAAGAAAGTAAAATCGGTCAGAAAATATTTTGACCATTTTTTAATTTATATTTTTCTTAAAAATTGGTAGGTTTTAATAAAAAATAAATAATAAATAATTTTTTAAGCATTTTTGTTTTTAAATGAATGACTTTTATATGGCTTTTACATTATTTATTAATTAGTTATTTTTTATCCATGCATAATTTAGTAGAAAATATGTTTTTGAATCCATAAAAAATTGCCTAATAAGACTTTTATCATTTTTGAAGTATTTTTTTTTGAAAAAAAAACTTTGTTTATAGGCGGAAAATGAGATCATAATTTTATCATAATTTTTAATATTTTTTATTTTTTAAATATAATAATAATGATCTGAATTTTTTATCGATTTTTGAATATTTTTAAAAATATTTCTTTCAACAATTTTTTGTAAATATCTCATTTTAATATACCTATTTTTTTAAAATTTCTTTTAATATATATATTTTATTTTGAATATTTATTTCTAATATTTTTTTTCTTTCTAAAATTACTACCTTTTTCAAACATTTTTTTTTTAAATATTTTTTTTTAAATAATCTAGATGAAAGCAATTATTGTTGTTATCAATCTCTCCAATAACGATCTCGATCAATCAAATTTATACGTTACATCTTTCATTTATCGCTCTTTATGAGTAGAATGCGTTCCCTATTAATGTCTCCTCAAAATGATTAATTTCCATTGGGGGGAAAAACAATTTAAAAATAGATTTAACGCTACAGCAAAAATACACTTTCATATAAAAGGTATAACTAAAACACCTAATTGGAAAAATTACATCCATACCTCTTCAAAAAAAAAAAAAAAAAAAAAAAAAAAAAATACACCGGAAAAAAGAATCTTGCGCACCAATTTCAATAATATAAAAGAAAAATAGAAAAATAATCTCTGTTCAATATCATTATTTTGATATTTATATACATGCGCGATTTTATGGAGGAGGAAAAAAAATCTCACGAAAATTTATAAAAAGATGATTGTTCTTCGAGGGCATAATCTTGCATCCACTTAGGAGCAAAAAATATACTCAGCTCGCAGGATTGTTTTATATAGAAAAAAAAACTGAAAAAAAACTTACAAGTATACATCATTTTCTTAGGGAAAGATTCTATATAACAGAAAATAGTTGTTGAAATTACCCCTTTATCTCATACCAATGCGATAAATAATACAATTTCGTTTCTTCGATTATATTTAATGTTTCATGAATCAGCAAAAATTTTCCACGAGGGAAAAAACATAAATTTTTTTTATATTCTAAAATTATCATACAATTTTGTTTCACTCTATTTTTTTAAATGTAATTCTTTTTGTCAAATAATTATGTATAGTTTCTTTGAAATGCCAATTTTAATTTTTAACTTTTGTAGACAATTTTTAAATTCATTTGTTTTCAATTCAATTTTACGAAATTTTGATTATTCGGAAATTTTTCAATTAAATATAAATTAGAAAATAAAAGCTTGAAATAATTTTAAAAAATTTGGATTAAACTTTTTGGAAAAAATTATTATCATAGAATTTTTAATTAAAAGTATGAATAATTCAAATTTTCAAAGATTTTAATTTGAAACCTCTAAAAAATTCAATTATTTCTAAAAATTTCAATTATTAGTAACTTCTCCAAAATTCAATTATTATTATCTAAAACTTTAACTGAAATTAATTTTTAAATTAATTTTTATTAGAAAATTCTACGAGAATTCAATTATCCATAATTTTATCAAAAAAATTTTAAATAATTGAATTCTTTCGACGAATTTTAACAAAATTTTTATGAATAATTACATTTTTCGAGGAATTCGATTAAAAATTGTATTAAAAATAATTGAAATTCTGCAATGAGTTTTGTTATTTATGAATATAATTGAATTATTACGAAGAATTTTATAAAAAAGTTTCAAAAAATTGATTTTTTCGAAAAAATGTTTGCAAATTCTATTTTTAATAATTGAAATTCTGTGAAATTTTCATTATTTTAGAAAATAATGAAATATTCATATAGAACTTTGTCAAAATTGTTTTTAAATAATTGAATTCTTTTGGGAAATCTTATTAAAATTATAGATATACAAATTATTCAATTAAGAAAAACTTTGAAAATAATTGAATTTTGAAATGAATTTTATTAAAATTTTTGAAAATAATTGAATTTTATTACTTTTGAAAATAATTGAATTCTCGTGATGAATATTGTTATTTATGGAAATAATTGACTTCCTCCGAATGATTTTATAATTTATGAATATATTTTAATCCCTGAAAAGAATTTTAAAATTTATAAAAATAATTGAATTACTGCGAAGAATTTAATGACAAATTTTAAAACATTCGACTTTTTCGAAAAAATTATGCAAATTCTATTTTAAATGATTGAATTTCTATGAAATTTTCATTTTATTAAAAAATAATTGAATTTTTGTGTAGAATATTATCAAAATTTTTGTTTAATAATTGAATTCCTTTGGAAAATTTTATTAAAATAGTAGAATATTAAAAATCATATTCAATTAAGAAAATTTTTTGAAAATAATAGAAATTTTGCCATGAATTTTATTGCTTTTGAAAATAATTGAATTCTTGTGATGAATACTATTATTTATGAAAATAATTGAATTTTTCAATGAATTTTATTAAAATTTATGAAAATAATTTAATTTTGGCGAAAAATTTTGCTATTAATTTTTAATAAGATAATTGTAATGTTTTCAATTTTTTTTTTAGATTTTTTGAAAAGAATTGAATTTCTGCAAAGAATTTGATTAATTTTGAAAATAATTGAATTTCTGCAAAGAATTTCATTAATTTTCAAAATAATTGAATTTCTGTAAAGAATTTTATTAATTTTAAAAATAATTGAATTTCTGGAAAGAATTTTATTAATTTTGAAACTAATTGAATTCTTGTGATGAAAATATTGTCAGTTATGAAAATAATAGAATTTTACAATAAATTTTTCTATTTATGAAGATAATTGAAATGTTGAAGAGGATTTTTTTTTAATTTTTGAAAATACTTGAATTTCTAAAAAGAATTTTATTAATTTTGAAAATAATTGAATTTCTGGGAAGAATTTTATTAATTTTGAAAATAATTGAATTTCTGCGGAAAGAATTTTATTAATTTTAAAAATAATTGAATTCTTGTGATAAATATTGTCAGTTATGAAAATAATTGAATTTTACAATAAATTTTGCTATATTTATAAAGATAATTGAAATTTTGACGAGGATTTTTTTTTAATTTTTGAAAATAATTGAATTTCTGGAAAGAATTTTATTAATTTTGAAAGTAATTGAATTTTTGGTAATGAATATTGTTATTTATGAAAATAATTGAATTTTACAATGAATTTTATAAAAATTCTTGAATAGGTATAATAAATTGAATTTTGACGAGAATTTTTTTTTAATTTTTGAAATTAATTGAATTTCTGGAAAGAATTTTATTAATTTTGAAAGTAATTGAATTTTTGGCAATGAATATTGTTATTTATGAAAATAATTGAATTTTACAATGAATTTTATAAAAATTCTTGAATAGGTATAATAAATTGAATTTTGACGAGAATTTTTTTTTAATTTTTGAAAATAATTGAATTTCTGGAAAGAATTTTATTAATTTTGAAAGTAATTGAATTTTTGGTAATGAATATTGTTATTTATGAAAATAATTGAATTTTACAATGAATTTTATAAAAATTCTTGAATAGGTATAATAAATTGAATTTTGACGAGAATTTTTTTTTAATTTTTGAAAATAATTGAATTTCTGGAAAGAATTTTATTAATTTTGAAAGTAATTGAATTTTTGGCAATGAATATTGTTATTTATGAAAATAATTGAATTTTACAATGAATTTTATAAAAATTCTTGAATAGGTATAATAAATTGAATTTTGACGAGAATTTTTTTTTAATTTTTGAAAATAATTGAATTTTAGAAAAGAATTTTAATATTTATTAAGATGGTTGAATTCTCTTTCAAAGCGTTGCGTTAAAATTTAAAAAATTGAAATTTCAATTTACTGAAACATCAGTTATTTTTAACTGACAATCAGTTATTTTTATCTAATTGTCAGTATTGAAATATTATACTATTTGAAATAGTGACTGACTTTTTGCTTCTAAATCAGTTTTTTTTAACTGATTCAAATTTAGAGAGTACTTTCCCTGACTTTTTCCTGATTTCCCTAATCTGTGGCTGTGGTTAAAAGAAGAAAAAATCTACAAAGGAAGGAAATTGTAGTAACAACAACATAACATCAGGTGTTAATTAACACCTATATGAGTACACTCATTAGCTATTAGATATTAACAATGTGATTAGGTCGCAGGGTAAAATAAGTATAATAAAGTGAAATAAACCTAAACAGTATATAGACTTAGTGGGTCCAACTATCCGCCTACAATGTGTTTTATGTTTATTATTTTATAGCAGTGTAATCTTATAGGCCGTTATAGGCCTAAATAGACAGCCACCGCGTTTAAATAACGACGCTTTGGAAAGGTTTCTTTAAAGCCATAACTTATCGTTGATCATCGTTCATCTCTTCGTCAGTCGGCTTTTTGAGAGAAAGAGATATGTTCTATACATATATATATATATACACACAAAGTTCGAAACTGCACTGCGCGCGGCAATAAATTCAACGCCTTAGGAATGAAAGCATAAAACGACGACAACAATAGTTGTATACCAATATTATACCGCGTCGTTATTATATATAAGGCACAAATACGAATATATATCCTTTTTCCATATCTCCTTGACAGGACGAATATTGCTCGACTTTGTTTCTTTAATCTTGAACCGACTTGCTCGCGCGAGGCCTCTCATTAACAATGAAAAAGCCATAAATTAAACACAGAGAGAGAGAGAGAGAGAGAAAGTCTAATGTATAAAAAATATCAAGTGCAATTGATGGGAAAATTGCTATGTGCGCATAACGAAATAATGAACCAGACGAGAAATTTATTCTCTCATCTTTGGTTTGAAATTTATTTATATTTCTTAATGATCCGCCGACTGCATCAAGATGATAGAAAGAAACAGAGAGTATGCTAACGTCCCCTCTTCTTTCTCTTTCTAGGTCTCGCGCATGCGCAGGAACGAGCATTTCTACTCAAACGCATCAGCGCGCATGCGTTATGAATTAAAGACAAAAGAGGGGACGTTAGCTGTGTAGCCACAGCTGACACTTTTCTACCGACGCGACCTCTCGCGTCTTCTACTGGTATAAATAATTCGCAAATAATAGAAATCAGAAAACTATTCTCAAAAATGTTAATCAAATTCTTTAAAACGATTCAATTATATTTTCAAAAAATATTCGAAATTCAATTAATTTTCAAAAAATATTCGAAATTCAATTAATTTTCAATATCTAGTAGTTTCATTAAATTTAATTTTTATTTTCATTTAATTTCACAAAATAATTCAATTATTTTGAAGAAAATTATAAAATGCATCCAAAATTCAATTATTTTCACAAATAATAAAATTTCCACAAGAATCCAATTAATTTAGAATAGCATTTTTAAAAAAATTTCAAACAGATCAATTATTTAACAAAATTTTTATACAATTCTTCACAATAATTCAATTACTTTAACTAATAATAGCATATTATTCATGGAAATTCAATTCTTTGATAAAATTTCTGATAAAATTCTAAGCAAGAATTCAATTATTTTCATAAATAATCAAACTCATCGAAGAATTTCAATTATTTTTATGTTTGTAATACTATCTTAAATTAATTAATCGAAAAATTCAATTATTTTTGCAAATCAAGTTTTACACAAGAATTCAATTACCTATTTAAAATAAAATTTTCATAATATTTATTATTTTCAAAAATAATTTTTCTCTGAAAATTTTTCACAGAAATTCAATTCTTTTTAAACATTTTAATTAAAATTTTTCGCAATAATTCCATTATTTTTATAAATAATTAAATTCTTTTCAGGAATTCAATTGTTTTTGAAAATTTTAATGAAATTCTTAGCATCTATTCAATTATTTTTATAAATAATAAAATTCATTACAGGATTTCAATTATTATTAATACAATTTTAGAGGAATTGATAAAGAAATGTAATTATACTTAAAAATTTAATTTCAATTTCTCGAAAAAATGAATTATTTAAAAAAAATGGTTTTTTTAAATTCTTTGGAAGAATTCAATTATTTACAAAAATATTCGAATTTTTCACAGGAATTAAATTATTTTTAAATATTATAATAAAAAAGATCGAAAAATCAATTATTTCAAATAAAATGAAATTTGTTTTTTAAATAATTCAATTATTCTTTTTGATTTCATTTTTAATAAAATTTTTCACAAGAATTAAATTATTTACCTTTAAATAATTCTTCGAAAGAATTCAATTATTAAAGATAAATAACAAAATTATTCCCGAAAATTCTATTATTTTCAGGCATTTTAATAAAATGCTTTGCAAAATTCAATTTTTTTTCATAAATAAACAATATTTATCACAAAAATTCAATTATTTTAAAAAAAATAAATTTTTTCTTGGAAATTTAATTATTTTAAAAAATTCTAATAAAATCGTTGGCAAGAATTCAATTATTTTCATAAATAAAAAAATGCATTTTTTAAATTCAATTATTTTCAAAAAAAAATTTAATAAAATGCCAGACAGACATTCAATTATTCTCAAAAATTTTAATAGAATTCTTTGTAAAATTTAATTATTTTTAAAAAATTTTCGCAATTTAATGATTTTCAATGTCTACTATTTTCCTAAAATTTCCAAACAGAATTCAATTATTTAAAAAAATTTTTGTAAAAAGAATTCTTTCTTTCGAAAGAAATTCAATTATTTTTATAAATATTTAAATTCTTTCTTGAGTAATAAAATTTGGTTCAGGAATTGAATTTATTATTTATTTTAATTTTTTTTTATTATAAATCATGAAAAAATAGGTACCTGCAAATTTTCGATTTATTAAACAATATTTATTAAAGAAAGAAAAATTAAAATGAATTATGTAAATTTACTTACATTAAATGTACATTAAATACCATTAAATAATGGTATTTTTTATCATTTTCTGCCTAAAAAGAAAATTTTTTTTTCAAAAAAGTGCTTCAAAAATTATAAAAATCAATTTTTTATATGAAAATTTTTTTATGAATTAGGTAATTTTTTGTAAGGAATTCACTGGTCATAAAATGAAATCGGTTAGAAAATATTTCGATCATTTTCGACGTTATATTTTTCTTGAAAATTGGTAGATTTTGATAAAAAAATAAATAATAAATCAATAAATCATTTTTGTAGAAAATATGTTTTTGAATCCACAAGAAAGTGTCGAATAAAAAAATTGATTTTCATAATTTTTTAACCATTTTTTTTTTTTAAATCATTGTCTTTGGTTAAAAATGCTCAAAAATACCATTACTGTTAAACTTTTTAATTTGAAAATTCATTTGTTTATTTTTCTAATTTCAGATCATAATTTTATCATAATTTTTAATTTTTTTAAATTTTTTAAATATAATAATTATGATCTGAAACTAGTTAGAAAAATAAACAAATGAATTTTTAAATAAAAAAATTGAACAATAATGGTATTTTTTATCAATTTCAGAAAATTATAAAAAGCAAATTTTTTATATGAGCACGAATCAATTTTTAAATGATTTTTTTAAATGACTTTTTTAAATGATTTTTTTAAACGATTTTTCTAAACGAATTTTTTCAAAAATAATTTCTGTTGAAATCAACTATATATATAGTTGAGCTATCAAAAGAAAACTACAAATTATAAATAAGAAACGAAGAAATTGATCATTTTGTAAAAGTCAGACAATAATGGTCATGATTTATGTTGAAGTTTCTGAACTATAATTATAGCGTCTTTAGAAATGTTCGATTAAAATGCTAAATAAGACAAGTCAATAAAAGCTCCCGATAGTTGTATATATTTTGAAAGAGTGGGGAATATAATATATACCAATCTTCTAAGTCTAAGCTTATATCTTGACGGTTTTTTTTAGGTACGTCCCACTAAAAAGGAACCAGATATCTTAATTGGTGTGGTCACTATACCTGACTCTCATTCCGTAATGGCGGATCTCGTCGACCATTTTTTTTTCTGTTCCTTTTCCCTCATTAATTCCTTGCCTCTAGTGATGGGATTAATCAGAGTTGTTCATCCATAAGAAATTTATGTCCCCATGTCGTTTACCCTATCCGGTTGCACATCATGTTTTTACTATTTTTTTTAAGGGTTCTAAGTAATTAAGATATCTTCGTAGAATCTGCTTTTTGATTTTTAATTACCATCTCCACTATGTGAATTCCTTTTTCTCTTCTTTTTTTAGTGAATTTCTTTATTCATTTCGTGTGGAATTTTTCTAATTATTTATAATTAATTCTCCAATGGGAATATTTTTTTTATTTTTTTTATTCATTTCGTAATTTTAAAACGTTCTCTCTAGAATTAGTAAAAATGTTTACCGAATTTAGTGACTAATGTTTTGGTTTTTAATTAAATAGATATTAATTAAATTAGAAAAATAATAGAATTTAAAAATGTTTAATTCAAATTTCTTTTCATAAAAATAAAATATGAATTAGAATATATTTTTAATACTATATTAAAACTGTAATAATCATATATTCTGACACGGGGGAGTTCAGGGAAAAGTGACGGATTTTTATTAAAAGTACTGTAAAAAAAATTTTTAGAAAGAAATTCTGAATTTTTGTATCTTTTTTATTTGCTTCATAAACTATGAAATTACCACGAATTCTAATATAAAAACTTCAAATTTTTCTGCTTCTGACAATAATTTCTTTTCAAACAACTTAGTTCTTGAAGAAATATTATATAAAATTATTATTACTTAGAAATTATTTAATTAATAATTTTACTTAAATAAATATTCAATGTAAAAAGAGTTGCGTTTATAAGTTTCATAAACAAATGAACTTTAAACGATTTCAATTATCTTCGAAAATGTAAAAAAATTCTTGTCATAATTTCAATTATTTTCAAAAATTTTCCTTATTTCAATGATTTTCAATATCTTTACTATTTTAATAAAGTTTCCCCAAAGAATTCAATTATTTAAAAAAAAAATTTTAATAAAAATGTAGGTATGTACGCAAACATTTAATTATTTTCATAAATAATAAAAATTTTACAGGAATTCAATTATTATTTACAATTTTTTCGCAATAATTCAATTATTTTTCATATACAATTTTAATCGAAATCCGCGAAAAATGTAATTATTCTTAAAAATTTGATTCAAATTTGTCAGAAGAATTCAATTATTCAAAAATTTGTATGGATAAAATTCGTTATAAAATTTAAATTTTAAGAAATATTTAAAAGTTTAATTGAAGAATTTCTGAATAATCGAAATTTCGTAAAATTGAATTGTAAACAAATGGATTTGAAAATTCTCAAAGAACTTTTTTTTGTGTAAATAATAAAACATCTAAAAACTTGATGATTTCTGTCTGAAGAATTCAGGAAAAGAGCATATTATTGAGTTATTTTCAATTATAATAAATAATATAAAAGTCATTTTTTTTAAAAAATGCTATACAAAAATGATATATTATTTATTTTTTTTTATCAAAATCTACTAATTTAAAAAAAAAATATAAATTCGTAAATGATCGAAATATTTTCTAACCGATTTCATATTGTGACCAGTGAATTTCTCACAAGAAATTACCTAAAATTCATAAAAAAGTGTTCATATAATAAAAAATTTATTTTTATAATTTTTGAAGCGTTTTTTTGAAAAATAAATCTTTCTCATTTAGGCAAAAAATGATAAGAAATACCATTATTTAACGTTATTTAATGTAAATAAATTTACATGATTTATTTTAATTTTTCTTTCTTTAAAAAATATTGTTTAATAAATCAAAAATTTTCAGGTATTTTTTTCATGATTTATAATAAAATAATATTTGAAATTAGAAAATTAGAAAATTTGAAAAAAATTATGATTGACAAATAAATTTTGTTTATTATATATGCTTTTTCTATAAAAAATTTCGTTTAACTTGATCTAAATTATAAAAATTTTTCTCCTTTTTATTTATAGAAGTAGAAATATTAAATAAAATTCAAAATTTTTTTAAAATAAAGGAAAAAATTATTTATAAATTCTATTTGTCAATTACAAATTTTAATTGAAAATGAAATTGAAACTTTTGAAATTTTTAGAAAATAAATGAAAAAATTTTACTTAAAAAATGTTCTATTACATTTATTTACGAATTTCTTTAATTTTAAAATTATTTAAAAACATCAATAACTTCTCTTTTAAATAGATATTTAATTATTATTATTTCTTAATAGGATTTCTTCATATTTTATAATAATTAAAGATGACCAAGTAATAAAATCATTATTTTATATTATAAGAATATTGGTACTGTATAACTTCTTCAAAATTATTTTCATCATTTCAATTTAATTATTATTTTTTAGAATTTTTAATTATAGGTTTTATGAAAATAATTGAATTTCTGTAGAATTTTTAATTATATTTTATGAAAATAATTGAATTCCTATAGAATTTTTATTATTTATGAAAATAATTAAATGTTTTTGTAGAATTTAATTAAAATTTTTTTAAAATAATTAAATTATTTTTTGGAAATTTTATTAAAATAGTAGATATTAAATGTCATTGAAATGAGAAAATTTTGAAAATATGTAATTGAAAATTAGGACAAGAATTTCATTGTCATTTTTGAAAGTATAATTGAACTTTGGTGAAGAATTTTGTTATTTATAAAGATAATTGTGATTTTGCCGATAATGTTTTTAAAATTTTGAACATAATTGAATTTTATTACTTTTGAAAATAATTTAATTTTTGCAATTTGTAATTTCTCCAAAATTGAATGCTTTTAGTGTTTTCAACAAAAAATTTTATTTAAAAATTTTTAAATTCCATTATTTTTAAAATTACTAATTTTATTTGAAAAAACAAATAAGAAGTTAGCCGCCCACTTCAACTTACGAATATTGTTGCTAGCTATATAATAATATTAGTAGTTTATAAAAAAAATATTCTGATAAATAACAATTTTATGCAATAAAGATTATACTCTGAGAGAAAATTTTTTTTAAATTCAAAAATAAGTATAGCCAACCTAACAACCCTTATAACAAGACTTTGGTTTCGTTCGTAGTTTCTAAGGGCCTCCAATAGGGGCCGTTAGATTACGTGGTTAGTAATCGTTGCTATATGGTAATGGTTGCCATACCAAAATTACTCGACAAAATGGAAACTTTTGGTTTAAAGACGGCGAAAAATACTATTATCAAAAGTATTTGAGTGAAAACATGTTTATAAAATGGTATTTATATACTGAAGAGTCTGTGACCGCGCAATAAATGACGTAGCAACCATATATATACCAAAACAAATAGACGACATATATAGTATAATAAAGCGATTGGCCGCGTTGAGCACGTGTTTCGTCGAGTTAATAAAATCCAGAGCAAAATCGTTTTATTCGTATATACCAAAGTATTTACGATTGCAATTGTTGCTGGATATCTATCATATTTATCACCCATTTAACTTGGCGCGTCGATTTGTCTTAGAGGTGCCCTGTACATGTGTATATATATATATATATTGCATTTCGCACTTCAGACCGCGATAGATGGTTGTGTGCGACCATAAGAGAACATAAGAGCTCATAAATGCGAATTTAAGAGGCGTAATAAAAACACATTGAAATCGAGAGTGAACGAGGCAAGCGCGTGCCATGCCGGCCCGCGAGGATTTCCTTACTTCCTGGCAATAATCCACCTTAAACATCAAAAAAAATTTTAATCTCAATTCATACGCGCACTCTGGCGAACATTTATATATTATATTGTTGCCAGGGGTTTTAATGGTGCGACAATAGTCCATTGAATCGACGATTATCCTTAGAAACTGGTCCATAAGGAATTTTCCCAGAAAGTTCAACTCCTTGAATGAGAAAAAACCTCAAAAAATCAAAACGTGGAAAATTTAAATCATTGAATGTTCAAACATCGAAAATTCAATTCTTCGAATATTCGAAATTTCAAAAGTTGAAAAGATGAAAAATTTCAAACCTCGAAAGTACGAAGCCTTGAATGTTTGAACATTCAAGGCTTTGAACTTTCGAGGTTTTGAATTTTTAAAGATATAAAATTCGAAAGTTCGAAGCCTCGAAAATTCAAAAACCTCGAAAGTTCAAAACATTAAATATTCAATTCTTCGAATGGCAAAACCTCGACAGTTCAATTCTTTGAAAGCTCAAAATATAAAAAATTCCAAACCTCGAAAGTTCAAAGCCTTAAATGTTAAAATTTTCAAAAGTTGAAAGCCTCGAATGTTAAAAACATAAAAAATTCAAAAGTTCAAAGCCTCAAAAGTTGAAAACATGAAAAATTTTAAACCTCGAAAGTTCAAAGCCTTAAATGTTCAAAATATCCAAAATTCAAAATCGAAAATTCAATTCTTCGACAGTTCGAAGTATAACAAATTTTAAACCTCGAAAGTTCAAAGCCTTAAATGTTCAAAATATCCAAAATTTTAAGGTTCTAAGCCTCGAAAATTTAAAATCTCTAAAGTTCAAAGACTTAAATGTTAAAATCTTCAAAAATTCAAAAGTTGAAAGCTTCGAATGTTAAAAACATAAAAAATTCAAAAGTTCAAAGCCTCAAAAGTTGAAAACATGAAAAATTTTAAACCTCGAAAGTTCAAAGCCTTAAATGTTCAAAATATCCAAAATTCAAAATCGAAAATTCAATTCTTCGACAGTTCGAAGTATAACAAATTTTAAACCTCGAAAGTTCAAAGTCTTAAATGTTCAAAATATCCAAAATTTTAAGGTTCCAAGCCTCGAAAATTTAAAATCTCTAAAGTTCAAAGACTTAAATGTTAAAATCTTCAAAAATTCAAAAGTTGAAAGCTTCGAATGTTAAAAACATAAAAAATTCAAAAGTTCAAAGCCTCAAAAGTTGAAAACATGAAAAATTTTAAACCTCGAAAGTTCAAAGCCTTAAATGTTCAAAATATCCAAAATTCAAAATCGAAAATTCAATTCTTCGACAGTTCGAAGTATAACAAATTTTAAACCTCGAAAGTTCAAAGTCTTAAATGTTCAAAATATCCAAAATTTTAAGGTTCCAAGCCTCGAAAATTTAAAATCTCTAAAGTTCAAAGACTTAAATGTTAAAATCTTCAAAAATTCAAAAGTTGAAAGCTTCGAATGTTAAAAACATAAAAAATTCAAAAGTTCAAAGCCTCAAAAGTTGAAAACATGAAAAATTTTAAACCTCGAAAGTTCAAAGCCTTAAATGTTCAAAATATCCAAAATTCAAAATCGAAAATTCAATTCTTCGACAGTTCGAAGTATAACAAATTTTAAACCTCGAAAGTTCAAAGTCTTAAATGTTCAAAATATCCAAAATTTTAAGGTTCCAAGCCTCGAAAATTTAAAATCTCTAAAGTTCAAAGACTTAAATGTTAAAATCTTCAAAAATTCAAAAGTTGAAAGCTTCGAATGTTAAAAACATAAAAAATTCAAAAGTTCAAAGCCTCAAAAGTTGAAAACATGAAAAATTTTAAACCTCGAAAGTTCAAAGCCTTAAATGTTCAAAATATCCAAAATTTTAAGGTTCTAAGCCTCGAAAATTTAAAATCTCTAAAGTTCAAAGACTTAAATGTTAAAATCTTCAAAAATTCAAAAGTTGAAAGCTTCGAATGTTAAAAACATAAAAAATTCAAAAGTTCAAAGCCTTAAAAGTTCAAAACATGAAAAAATTTAAACCTCGAAAGTTCAAAGTCTTAAATGTTCAAAATATCCAAAATTTTAAGGTTCCAAGCCTCGAAAATTTAAAATCTCTAAAGTTCAAAGACTTAAATGTTAAAATCTTCAAAAATTCAAAAGTTGAAAGCTTCGAATGTTAAAAACATAAAAAATTCAAAAGTTCAAAGCCTTAAAAGTTCAAAACATGAAAAAATTTAAACCTCGAAAGTTCAAAGTCTTAAATGTTCAAAATATCCAAAATTTTAAGGTTCCAAGCCTCGAAAATTTAAAATCTCTAAAGTTCGAAGACTTAAATGTTAAAATCTTCAAAAATTCAAAAGTTGAAAGTCTCGAATGTTAAAAACATAAAAAATCAAAAAATTCAAAACCTTTAAAGTTGAAACATGAAAAATTTAAAACCTCAAAAGTTCAAAGTCTTAAATGTTTAAAATATAAAAAATTTTAAGGTTTAAAGCCGCGAAAATTTTAAATCTCTAAAGTTCAAAACATCCAAAATTCAATTCTTCAAATAACAAAACATCGAAAATTCAATTCTTTGAAAGTTCAAAATATAAAAAATTTTAAACCTCGAAAGTACAAATCCTTAAATGTTAAAATCTACAAAAATTCAAAAGTTGAAAGCCTCGAATGTTAAAAACATAAAAAATTCAAAAGTTCAAAGCCTCAAAAATTCAAAACATTAAAAATTTTAAACCTCGAAAGTTCAAAGCCTTAAATGTTCAAAATAACCAAAATTTTAAGGTTTAAAGCCTCGAAAATTACAAACCTCAAAAGTTCAAAGCCTTAAATGTTAAAATCTTTAAAAATTCAAAAGTTGAAATCCTAGACTTTTAAAAACATTAAAAATTCAAAAGTTCAAAGCGTCAAAAATTCATAACGTTAAAAATTTAAAACCTCGAAAGGTCAAAGACTTAAATGTTCAAAATATCCAAAATTTTTAGGTTCAAAGCCTCAAAAATTTAAAATCTCTAAAGTTCAAAACATCCAAAATTCAATTCTTCAAATAACAAAACATCGAAAATTCAACTCTTGGAAAGTTCAAAATATAAAAAATTCAAAAGTTGAAAGTCTCGAATGTTAAAAACATAGAAAATTTAAAAGGTCAAAGCCTCGAATTTTAAAAACATAAAAAATTTAAAAGTTCAAAGCCTCAAAAATTCAGAACCTTTAAAGTTCGAAAGATGAAAAATTTTAATCCTTGAAAGTTCAAAGTCATAAATGTTCAAAATATCCGAAATTTGAAGTTTTAAAGACTCGAAGTTAAAAACCTCGAAAATTCAAAACATAAAATATTCAATTCTTCGAATAAAAAAGAACATCGAAAATTCAATTCTTCGAAAGTTCAAAGTATAAAAAATTTTAAACCTCTTCTAAAAGTTTAAATAAGCCTTGAATGTTCAAAACATTCAAAATTCAAAAATTCTAAACATCTAAAATTCAAAAGTTGAAAGCCTCAAAAATTCAAAATCTAAAAAAAAAAAACAAATTTAAAACCTCGAAAGTCCAAAGCCTTGAATGTTCAAAACATTCGAAATTAAAAAATTCAAAGACTCGAAACTTCAAAAGTTCAAAGCCTAAAAAAAATTTAAAACATCGAAAATTTCATAATTCTTCGAATGGCAAATCATCGAAAATTCAAAAGTTGAAAAACATTGAAAATTCAAAACCTCGAAAGCAAAGGAACATAATAAAGTAGCAAAAAATTTACATGCAACAATTTAATGAAATGTGCGTAAAAAATCGGGAGCTACAGTTTCTTCCTGAAAGCGATATATGAAAGAAGAGATACAACATCTTTTTGTATTATATATATCTTGCAGACAGTGATAAAATGTTTAAAAGGTTATGGGTGAATGTTTGAGGGGCTATACAAATTTTGTGAGTCGTTTGGGTGTCCGTTGTAACATATTTTAGCACTGAATCTCTTCCATAAACCAGTTTCCGCTTTCCCTTTTTCGAGGTTATGCAAAAAAAAAACTCCAACTCCCTTAAAGTCCTTACGACTGTTTACTATTCCCAAACGATGTTTCTCCTTGAATTGGTCACGATACAATTTTTTTTTCTGATAATTTCTTCTATCCCGTTAACGATTTTCAAACTTGAGAGAGAAAAAGAGAGAAAGAGAGAGAGAGAGAGAAAGATCAGTATTATTCTCAGACGGCGTTAGGATCAAGGTCCTTGTGGACCCTTCCCTATATATAGAGTAGTAGGTTTTCATTGTTGGGAAAAAAAGGCATAGCTTTTACTACGAAAATTACTTAACTGATCGTGTTTATCCAAATCATTTATTGTTCCCTGAAATGGAACACGTTTTCTTGTTTAGTACCGTTTTTTTCCCTATGACAATTTCCGGTAGTAAATTTTAGAATTCAAATTGGTAATTAACTTTCAAGATCGTGACGAGAATGTAGGTACATACATATTTGTCGATGGAGGAAAACATAAAAGAGAGTGGAAAATTTGTCAAAAAATTATTATTATTATTATTTTTTTTATTATTACTATTATTACTATTATTATTATTATTATTATTATTATTATTTTTATTTTTATTTTTATTTTCATTTTTATTATTATTATTAATTCTTTATTTAAAAATTATTTCAATTATTAATATATTATTATTTAAATAATTATTTAAAAATTATTTACGCTAAGAGAATTTTTTACATTTTCCTTAAAAATTTGTTTTTATATTTTTTTAGTATTAATTATTATCAATTTTTGTAATATTCATTTTTGTAGACTTTCTGTAATTATTTTTTTTTTTTTTGTAAAATTTCCATTCTGGTAATAGTTTTATTTTTCGGGAAAAGAATTCTTTATATTATTTTCAACTAAAAAATGGTTAGTTAAAAGTTATAAAAAAAACTATTATTTGGAAAATATAAAAATTTCTATATTAGGGAATTTTTAATTTTTTAATAATTTCAACATTTATCGATATTTTTACTGGGTAATTTTCTATTGTAAATAAATGAAAATATAATATAAATAATATAAAATAAATAATATAAATATACAATAAATAAAATAAAGAGAATGCTATGCGAATAAAGTAAAATAAATAAAGGAGAAAATAAAATAAACAACAAAATAATGAATAAATATAACGTAAAATAAAACAAATAACAAAATAATAAGTTAATGAAGTAAATTAAATAGAATAAATAGAGTAAATAGAATAAATAGAATAAATAGAGTAAATAGAGTAAATAGAGTAAATAGAATAAATTAAATAAATTAAAAAAATAGAATAAAGAAAAAAAATACAATAAATATAATAAATAAATATTTACAGTAAAAAAAACTCTCGTTATTATAAAGTTTAAAATAATATATTGAATATTTGTGTATTAATTTATAATTAATCAATCAAGCAATTAATTATTAAAAATACTTTCGGTGAAATTAAAAGAAAAAGAACAAAGTTAAAAAAATGGTAAAAAAATGAATGAAAAGAAGAAAAATAAGAAATACAAAAATAAATAAAAATAAAAACGATATACAATATTTTTCATGCAAAAACGATCTACTTGGGAGTGGATAAATAATTTCCTGGAACTACAACTTTCGCTGTTTTTGATAAATATTTATCTATTCCAGTAAATGTTTTAACAGCTTCAAAGTGAATTTTCTTCTTGTCTGCGTAAAGAAATTTTATGAACCAATCGAAACTAAGTAAAAGGAAAAGTAAATCCAATTTTCTCAATTTCAAATAAGTTTTTAGTAAAGTGCCTTTTATTATATATAGAAATTCAAAAAACTTGACAAAGCCTTAATGGATCCCTATTTCAGAAAGATTTTCTATCATATTTTTACTCTTATTTACCAAAAGGTAAATTTTTGTTATTTAGGTATATTTATATTTATATTTGGTATTTCAATTTTTATTTATTATTTTAGTTTTATTTTCACGCAGGAGAAGAAGTGTTATTTTAACACCAAATGTGGTAGAAAATTATATACGCAACAAATTTAACACATTATTTTATGTTAATTTTTTTAACTTTATTTTCAATTTTAATTATATTTTTAATTTTAATTTTATTTTTAAATGTAATTTAATTTTTAATTTTAATTTTACTTTTTATTCAATTTTTTTACTTAAAATGAATTTTCATTTGATTTCAAAAAGTTTGAATTTAATTTGAATTTTAAATAAATATTCAATTTGATAAATCGCACTTTAAAAAATAATTCTTGTTTTCAGACCTTGAATTTGACTAAAGCAACTTACATTAGTTCAAATATTTATTTAATTTCTCATTAGAAAACTAATTTTAAGACCTAAAATTGTCTTATTTTTTAATTTAAGCACAAAAATGAGTTAAATTTAAGAAAAAAAAAGTTTTTTTTAAGAGTAACTGAAAATCAGTAAAATTTCACTGATTTAATTTTAGTAAGAAGAAATAATGAAAATTCTTTTAAATTTCCCAAAAAGTCAGGAAAAGAGAACGAAAATTTCCAATAGTGAATTTTTACTATATATAATACAATGGGGAAAAAATTATTTCATTCAATTAATTTAATTTAATTGAAAAATATTTATTTGAATCACAATTATTTGAATGAAATAAATCTTAATTGGGTCAATAAAATAATTAATTGAATCTAATAAATGAATTTATTTAACATACACATAATAAGTTATTTGAAACAATTAATATTTATTTTACTCAATTAATTCGATATTTGATATTAAATAAAAATTATTTGCTAAAATTAATTTATTTTATCGCTTAAAATAAACATGTAGATTTCAAATTTTAATTTAATTGTAAGAATTTAATGTTAATACTTCCAAAAGCATTGAGCCCTTAGAAAATAAAATCGATAGTAAAGAATTTGAATTTTTATTATTTTTATAATTTTTTTTGAAGTATGAAATAATAGAAAAAAAATTCATTTACTTATTAATTACTTAGGGGAGAGTCTCTAGTTGTGAGACGGGTTTCATTTTTGACCCGTAAATTGTAAACGGGCAAACGAAATTGTAAATAAAATACACCGTTCGAAAGGTAACAGAAATACGCAACTTTTATTAAAAGAAAGTATAGTGTTTCGATGAACTCAAAAAATTTTACGATACATTTTCCGAGCACATCGCTTTTTTCAAAAAAAAAAAATGTCTCCAGTTGTGAGACACTCATTAAAAATTGCTAAAATTTAATAAGTTTGACATAAAACGTTATGTTTAGTAGAAATAATGAAATATATTAATAAAATATATTATTATATACTAAATAATAATATTTATTCGCCAAAATATGACTATCAAATAAACACAATTTAATAGCTTTAACAAGAGCATTAAAATTGATTTCTTCTGAATCAATTGACTTTTTTCCACTTGACATGCCCAAAAATACTAGAAAAAAAATCAAAACAACATTTAAATAGTATGCCTGCAAAGTCGTATTTTTTATGCTGCCCAGATGAGTGTTGACACCGTCTCACAACTGGTGATATGCTGTGTCTCACACCCAGAAATTGGCGCTATTTTGAAAAAGGAAAATTAAATTATTTTCAACCGTAAATTGGAACAATGCAATGTTGCATCACAAAATATAAGGAAAACACTAAAAGAAAATGCATTACATTTAGGGGAACATAGTCTAGGTCGGCCACCTTTTTGACTTTTGTTTATAACTTTTTTTTAAAAATGAATTTGGACAATTGAAGTATATGGTTGGAAAGTCCTGTTTAATAGGAACATTTTTTCTGTACAAAGTAAATTGACAGGTTTAAAAATGAAAAAGTTATAAAGATTTAAAAAAAAAAAAATTTGTAGTCCAGGTTAGCCATTACAGTCAAGGTCGGCCATGTTTAAAATTCAAAGGGCATTAATCGTTAAAAAATAAAATAACATGTTTGGAGTTACGGAAAATTGATTCTTTATTGTTTACAGTTTGTAACTTAATGAAATAACAAAATAATAACAATAAACAATATAAAAAAATAAATATAAATAAAAAAAAGTTTTGCACTAAAATATTAATAAAATTAAATAAAAATATTAATAAGATGATCAATTATATTATGAGTTATACAGAATTGCAGTTTTTGCAAATGAAGTAGCTCGTCCTCAACTTTGCGCATTTTAAACACATAGTGGCCGACCTTGACAGTAAGTAACATTACCGAATTGTTGTAAACAAAAAGAAATACGTTTCGGGATTCGATTTTTTACTTTGTTTTCCTTTCAACCATGAGTCCCACAAATTTTCTGCATACTTGCCTTGACGATTCAATTTGTTTTTTATCTTTTATTAATGGTTTTTCACATTATGCACAAAACTTTTTTTGAGCTTTTTTTGTACCGACGTCACAGAAAACACAATTTTCGATTTTCCGAAAATGTAATTGAACAAAAAGTTAGGTTTCACTAAGACAAGCTTCGACAAAAATGCGCGTAGGTGGCGCTAGTGAACTTGACAAAAAAACGCGAGTGGCCTACCTAGACAGTAGGCCAACCTTGACTACATTCCCCTACCTTTTTCAATTAATTAAATTGCAAAAAAAGTACTTTGCATTTATTGAAAAAACGCTTTTTAGTCGATTATCACACACAGTGTTGGTATTTAACAAAAACAGTTTATATATCCGTTTCGGTGTACACGAAATAGTTGGCTCATATAAAAAGAAATGTTTTTATATAAACCAATCAGCTTTTTAATATTGCATGTTAAAAAAAATTGACTGTCTCACAACTGGAGGTGTCTCACAACTGGAGACTCTCCCCTATTATTAATAATTATTATTAATAAATTAAATTAAATTAAATTTAAAAAAAAATAATAATAATAATAAAATAATAATAATAATATTAATTTAATTAAATTAAATTATTATTAATACTTATTATTAATTACTTATTACTTATTCATTTACATTTTTTAAAATTTATTTAAATCTAAAAATACTTTGTTTTGATGGAAATAAATTTTGTATTTGGGGTTAATAATTAATTATCTGATGCAATTGAAAGAAGTATTAGTCTAAATTAAAATAATTAATTATGATGAATAATTGAATATTGGATATAAATAAATATTTAGTTATTTCAAAAAAATTATTTTATTCATGCAAAATAAATATTTATTTGAATTAAAAAATATGCATTATTGTATCAAGTAATTTTCATAATTAATTTACGGCAATATTTATTGGATCCAATTATTCCATTTATTTGACTGAAGTAATTCGTATTTGGTACAAATGACTATTTAACAAATAGTATTTGATACTATAAATAGTAATTAAATACAAATAGTATTCTATAGTATAAATAGTACGAAAATACAGATAGTATTTGATACTATAAATAGTAATAAAATAGTAATAGTATTTGATACTAAAAATAGTAAGAAAATACAAATAGTATTCGATACTATAAATAGTATTTGATACTATAAATTGTAAGAAAATAAAAATAGTATATATAAATAGTAAGAAAATACAAATAGTATTTGATACTATAAATAGTAAAAAAATATACAGATAGTATATAAATAGTAATAAAATATTAATAGTTTTTGATAGTATAAATAGTAAGAAAATACAAATAGTAAGAAAATACAAATAGTATTTGATACTATAAATTGTAAGAAAATAAAAATAGTATATATAAATAGTAAGAAAATACAAATAGTATTTAATACTATAAATAGTAGAAAAATATACAGATAGTATATAAATAGTAATAAAATATTAATAGTTTTTGATAGTATAAATAGTAAGAAAATACAAATAGTATTCGATACTATAAATAGTAATAAAATACAAATAGTATGTGATACTATAAATTAAAATATTCAGGTCCAGTAAATATTTACTTAGTTCAAGTAAATATTTCAATGAATAATAGACAAATAAATCATTTAATTGAATCAAATAATTTCTATTCGATTGAAATAATTTTTTTTCCAGTGTACAACTGAGGCTACATCATGGAGGGCACATATAAGAAGCAGGAACGCGAAACTGGGAGGTTGAAGAGAGGTATAGACGGTTTTGTCCTCTCTCGCAGGGAGCCACGGTCGATACTTGCGTCTCCAAGGAAGGCAGCGTTGCCGGCAAGCTTCCTTGGAATTTGCACTTTTCTATCCACCATCATTCCCCTCACGATAAACACTCAGGGCAAGAAGAAGTCGATATCACGCTCTACAACAGGAGCTTCGTCAACACATATATACGAAAATTTCTCTCCACGTACACAAAAATCCTAAAAATTCTTGAAAAAAATACTTTTTTGTCTTTTCATTATATTTTTTTTTTATTTTTGATACTAGAAATTACATTTTGGTACTTTTTTACTTCTATTTTATTTAGAAAACGAAAAACCAAATCGAAAAATTATTTTAAGAATTTATTTTTCGGTACTTTTTTTACTTAGGTACTTTCTTAATTTTTTACTTCGATAGTGATTAAATTGATCTTTTTTTTCTGGGCGTATTTTTTGCCTCTGTTGATAAGAAAAAAACACTTGTTTTTTTCTTATCAACAGAGGCAAAAAATACGCCCAGAAAAAAAAGATCAATTTAATCACTCCTTTAAACATGATCCAGGGATTAAACCACTGAAGCAATTAAGGCAAAGGAAGACATTTACAGAATAATTAAACAGATAAGCTAATCACTTAATTGAACAGTTTCTAGAGAGGGATTTAAGTGCAAGGTCTCGTCAAAATATCTTTATTCTTCTTTTTTTTTTGTTAAATTCTATTAAGATCTTTTTAAGTGCCCATTAAACTTGAGATATTTGGTGTCATCGAATTTTTAACACCTTTTTTTCAATACTAATGTGTCTGATAACTGGAATAAAAACCGATTTAAATAAAGAAAGGCAAAAAAAAAATTCGCTACTATACTAAAAATAAATTTTTTATCACCAACATACAACTCTCTAAATTCGAATTAGTAAAATTGCTTAACTAATTTTCTGCATTTGTCACTGACTTTTTGCTTTTAAATTTGGTAAATTTTGCTGATAAATAAGTAAAAATTTAGAATTTACTACTACTGTTACTAGTACTAATACTAATTTACTATATTTTGCTTTTGAGATAGCAAATTTTAATAAAAAATTAGTAGAAAATACTATATTAGTAAACTATTCTAATTCAAAAGCAAAATGTGGACAACTTTTCAACATTTTTACTAATTTAAATTTAGAAAGTAGTTTTTGACTAAAAATTAGTAAATTTTACTAATAAATTAGTGAATTTTACTGATAAATTAGTAAATTTTAATAATAGATTAGTAAACTGTATTAATTTAAAAGCACAATGTCGACAACTTATACACATTTATATTAATTTGAATTTAGAAAGTAGTTCAAAAAATTTGAGATTTATTAGCTTTGAAAATTTCAAACTTTGGTATCTTTTTAAATTTTTATCAAAATCTGTTTCTCTGCTTTTTTCCTCAAATTTAGTTCAAAAACAAGCAACTTTTCCTTTGGACATTTTTCTGTAGAAGAAAATTTAAAAAAGTTATCACATTTTTTTAAAAAAAGTACAAAAAATTTGAGATTTATTAGCTTTGAAAATTTTCAACTTTCGTATCTTTTTAAATTTTTATCAAAATCTGTTTTTCTGCTTTTTTTCTCAAATTTGGTTCAAAAACAAACAACTTTTCCTTTGGACACTTTTCTGTAAAAGAAAATTCTAAAAAGTTACAACATTTTTTAAAAAAACGTACAAAAACTTGAGATTTATTAGCTTTGAAAATTTCCAACTTTGGTATCTTTTTAAATTTTTATCATAATCTGTTTTTCTGCTTTTTTCCTCAAATTTGGTTCAAAAACAAGCAACTTTTCCTTTAGACAGTTTTCTGTTAAAGAAAATTCAAAAAAGTTATCACATTTTTAAAAAAAAAGTACAAAAATTTTAGATATATTAGATTTAAAAATTTCAAACTTCAGAAACTTTTTAAATTTTCATCAAAATCTGTTTTTCTGCTTTTTTCCTCAAATTTAGTTCAAAAACAAGCAACTTTTCCTTTGGACATTTTTCTGTAGAAGAAAATTTAAAAAAGTTATCACATTTTTTAAAAAAACGTACAAAAACTTGAGATTTATTAGCTTTGAAAATTTCAAACTTTGGTATCTTTTTAAATTTTTATCAAAATCTGTTTTTCTGCTTTTTTCCTTAAAGTTGGTTCAAAAACAAACAACTTTTCCTTTAGACACTTTTCTGTAGAACAAAATTCAAAAAAAAGAAAGAAATAGAAAAAGAAGTCAAATTCTCTCTTTAAAATATTTTACGGATTTTTATAATTTTGTTTTTCTCTTTTAAATTACACAGCAGTTTCTAAAAAAATGGAACAGAATTATTTCCCTGCAAATCCTTCATATATATTATATATATATCTATGCGAAAACTGAATGAAAAAATGACAAATGGATGAGAAAAACAGATTTCCATCCTGTTTGTTTTGTACATTTCTTAGAAACTATTATAAATAATGTCATCGCATTAATGTTGAACAGTACGAACATTGTTTATTTTCTTGGAAAATATATTCATAAAACAATTGTCTTTAAATATAATCGTCATATTCTTCAGGTTGTATAATAATCGCGCAGATATAAAAAAAAATGTGGTTTGAAAATAATTTGCAATTAACACAGTTTTTTATGAAACAATTTACTCATTCGGAATAAAAAGAATTATTACGTAGAGAGAGAGAGGGAAAATGTCTTTATTTGCAAACTATACCTAGAGAGAACAATGTTTAAAAAAATATAAGATTTAGGAAATTTGTTTTTCCATTCTTAAATAAGAAAAAAATGTGTTAAATTTTTTCGTATGCACTGCAAAAAAAATTGTTTAATTCAAATAATCGATTACTTGTCTTGTTAAATATTTACTTGAATCAAATAATTTTTATTTATGTCAATTAAATATCGTGTCATTTTGCCACAAAAAATTTTTTTGAAGAAACTTATATGTCGGTATCATTTTGACACAAAAAATTTTTGTAAAAAAATACATCGGTATTATTTTGACAGAAAAATTTTAGTAAAAAAAATTCCCGTAGCAAAATTGAATGGTGATCGTAAAAAGAATTGTGATTTTTGAAAAATACAAGGATAGTTTCTTTTAATTTGAAAATCGTTCAAAGGAGAAGAAACTTCCGAGGCCATAAGGTCCCTCCTGAGCGATGTGAGTATTCGAAGAGAGAACGAGTGAGTCGAGATCTAAAACCTCTCCTCTTGCGAAGAGATGAACGGTCGAGTGCTATAGCGGTCCTTTTTGCAACTGACAATAAATTGCACTGTCAGTACGCTCGTTCCACGAGGTCTCTTCTCAACATTCGTCGGAAAGGTCTCTACATATATACACGTTTCGATACACAACACACACGTTGTTCTCAATTTCGTAGAATGCTACATTCGCTACTTTATACTTTGCCTTCAACTTCAACATATGAAATTTAAGAAAATAATTTTTTTTCTTTTTCTAAAAAATTTTTTTTTTGGACAAAAAATATTTAATCTTCTCAATTGGGACTTCTCTCTTCTTCTTTTTTCTTCATCTTCTTCTTCTCCTTTTTCTTCTTCTTTTTCTTCTTCTTTTTCTCCTTATTCTTCTTTTTTTCTTATTTTTCTTCGTTTTTTCCTTATTATTCTTCTCCTTTTTCTTTTTTTCATAAAAAATTTAGTTTCATCTGACTTCGAATTATTCAAGTCAAAACTTGGTCTCGTTTATTAATCGACAGTTGTCAGTTGTCCGATATTTAGACTAAGAGCGCAGGCGCGGTATCATGCGCAAAACGCTCTTTTTATGGCGGTAATTTTCAAACACAAAAAATTTCCATTTTTTTAGAAAGAAAATTCGAATAGAAAATTTTCAAGGCACTTTAAAACTTTTTACACAGTTATACTCAGTGTGAGAGACAATTTTCTCTATTTAGTAAAAAAGGATACGAGTCATTATTATGCACAGTGGGACAGTACAATAGCCAAGTGGAACTAATAATCTTTTAAACTTCCACGTTTAAAACGTGCAAAAACCTTTTTCTTTTACCAAAACAAAAGCGCAGGCTTCACACACTCAATTATTAATTTTTGAAAAAGTAGCAAAAAGTATATCTTTAAGACTGAAAAAACTAGTTGACACTCTGAGACAAATATATATTTTTATTTAACACAAATAAATATTTCGAATAAATAAAATTTTTCTCTGGGTGTTTATTAATTAAATTAAAGTCGAATAAAATATTTCTTCATTATTTAAATTAAAGTGAATAATGTTTCTTCACTATTTAAATTTAAGTGCGAATAATATATTTCTTCACTATTTAAATTGAAGTGAGTAACATATTTCTTCACTATTTAAATTGACGTGAATTATATATTTCTTCACTATTTAAATTAATGTGAATAATATATTTCTTCACTATATTTAAATTAAAGTGAGTAACATATTTTTCTTCACTATTTAAATTAAATTGAGTAACATATTTCTTCACTATTTAAATTGAAGTGAATAATATATTTCTTCACTATTTAAATAAAGTGAGTAACATATTTTTCTTCACTATTTAAATTAAAGTGATTAATATATTTCTTCACTATTTAAATTAAGGTGAGTAACATATTTCTTCACTATTTAAATTAAAGTGAATAATAAATATATTTTATCACTATTTAAATTAAAATGAGTAATATATTTCTTCACTATTTAAATTAATGTGAATAATATATTTCTTCACTATATTTAAATTAAAGTGAGTAACATATTTTTCTTCACTATTTAAATTAAATTGAGTAACATATTTCTTCACTATTTAAATTGAAGTGAATAATATATTTCTTCACTATTTAAATAAAGTGAGTAACATATTTTTCTTCACTATTTAAATTAAAGTGATTAATATATTTCTTCACTATTTAAATTAAGGTGAGTAACATATTTCTTCACTATTTAAATTAAAGTGAATAATAAATATATTTCATCACTATTTAAATTAAAATGAGTAATATATTTCTTAACTATTTAAATTAAAGTGAACAGTATATTTCTTCACTATTTAAATTAAAGTGAGTAAAATATTTCTTCACTATTTAAATTAAAGTGATTAACATATTTCTTCATTAATTGAATTGAAGTGAATAAAATATTTCTTCATTAATTAACATATATAAACACTGAAGAAAAGTAGTTTTCGGATAAAGAAGTCAAATTAAAAGTATTATATATAGGGTTAAAAGTGCATTTGTCGTAAAAAATCTTTCCCATTTAGATATTGAGTACCTACCACTTGCATCCACGTGCAAATGAATTGCAAGAGCAATAAAGGACAGAGGAGAATGTATGGAGGGATCTATTCTCTCTCAAAGCTAGCTTCCGTAGAAATCCTGCCTATATTCCGGTTCGAGTTTCAAGATTTCGATTTACTGCAGAACTCCTTTCAAAGCGATCCTCTCCCGCCTTCTATATATATTTCAATCCTTAGCCAGTTTATGACCCTTAAATTTTTCAATGCTTTTTTCTCTGAATAAATTCTGCCCTTCAAAACCATAATGTGCAGTCAATTAAACATTCTGCTTTTATCTAAAGTTATCCTTCCATATACATCATCATTTTTCATCATTAATATATTAATTTTTTTTTTATTTTTGTCGTTTTCTCTTTGCATCAAGTATAATTTTTTCCATAGATACCTTTTTCCATAAGTACAATCTTTTATATTGTTTAAATAATCTTTCCTATTTTTTATCTATTATTCTATTTAAATTTTTTCACTTTTTGAATTTCCCGCCAAAAGTTCATCAAATTGCCGCCTAGATGGCATGAAAATTCTCTCACAAACGAAATAAAACTAAGGAGTCGATTTAAATTATAATTGTTATATTTCGAAGTGGGAATTTTAAAATTGAACGGAACTGAAATGTAAATACTGAGTTGATGATTGATGACTTGAGCTTAAATTAAAATCGCGCAAGGATATTATATATAAACGAGAGGCGATAAAAAATTTGTCGTGGAAAATGGTTGCCCTCGATTTTTTTTAGCATGCAAGCACAACTTCTGAAATTCTCGACGAGTGCAATCGAAACTAATGGTAAGAGCATTAGCGACGAATTGTCAGCTTTATACAGGCGATATAACGTTGAGAGAGACCATAAACTCTCATCGTACAACGTTGCTGCTTCGTGTGTACAGTGTTTGTATATATACATTCGGATATGTTGTACAATTACCCCTCTCAAAATATATATATATATATATATATATATGTATGTATATATGAATCTTAATCGAGTTAAATATTTTATTTAAATATATTGTTTCTCTCTTCAGGTATGTAATTTTAATAAAATTTGACAGAAATTTAATAATATTTAATAGATTTTAGCTAAATTTAATCATATCTAGTTAATTTAGTCAAATTTAGCCAAATTTAGTGAAATTTAGTTAATTCAGTCAAATTAAGCCAAATTTAGTCAAATTTAGTCAAATTTAGTCAAATTTAGTCAAATTTCGGCTGTGCAAAGTAAAAACCTAGTAAGTCGCATATTTATATAATACTAAACTTAAAAAAAACTGATGTGAAATTTAGTAAAGTTATATTAAAATTTAATTAATATTCTGAATATATGATATAATTATACTAAATTTCACATAAGTTTTTTTATAATTTAGTATTTTTTTAATCAAAATTTCGCTTTGTCACACTTTTTCCACAGTTTGTAAATTATGAAATTTATGAAACTTTGACAAAATTTAATGAAATTGAATTTAAAAAAAACCTAATAATTTTCCAAAAAAAAAAATTCGATTTTATATGAAATTTGAATTGCAATAATATTTGTTGATCACCCGGTATATATATATATATATATATATATATATATATATATATATATATACATTTTCCCAGAGCGTTGATTACAAATAGTTACTAAATAGGATATAAGACTTTAAAGAATAAAAAAAAAAGTGCAACTGTCATAAAGAAATCATCATCATCACACTTTTCTTGCGGTTGACAATTATGAAAAGAATTTATAATACCTTCGGAACGGGTCATACAATTAGTGAGGGATAATTGAAAAAGCGTAACTAAATGGAAGGTGATCGAATGGGTTTGCTTGCATAAAAGCGGCTATACCCTTGCACTTATTTTATAGAGAGATGCGAAAGGAGGAAAGGATGCGAGACCCGTTCCGGATGCACTTAGCCAATAGAAGAAAGAGAGAGAGAGAGAGAGAGAAAAGACAAATTCGAAAAGAAGCGAACCATCTAATGGATGTGAATATATCGCTGCAATAAATTTCACTAAAAAAACGAGAGACTTATCTCTCTTTGTTTTTTTTTATTTTCTGCTTTTCCCACTCTTAAGTGCGGGAAAAAAGAAAAAAAATTAGAAAAACAACAAATCAATAAAAAAAAAAAAATGACAAACAAAAGAAAGAAAGAAAAAGAGATAAACGTCAAATAAGAAAGAAAAAGAGAGAGAAACAACAAATAAGAATAAAAGAGAGAGAGAAACAACGAATAAGAAAAATAGAGAGAGAAACAACAAATAAGAGAGAAAAACGTTAAAATAAGAAAAAAAGAGAAAGAGACAGAACGAGAGAGAGATTGAAAAGCGATTTTTAGAAATATCTTCAGAACCACGGGTTTAAAAAAAAACGAGAAAGAAAATAAAAAGAGAGAAAATCGAAAGGAAGGAAATCGAGAAAAAGAGAACGGGTGAATCCTCTAAAGTACTCTTTTTTCATCATTTTTTTTCTTTTTCCTCTTTTTTTTCTACTTAGGATCAGTCCTCTCTTAGCCGACGGGCTTATAGAATTCGAAGGAAGAGCCAAGAAAAGTCCTTTTGCAGGAGCGGTCGAGGCGTCACGTTTCCTGTACGCGCCGGCAGCCATCTTTCCCTGGCTCGACCAATGAGAGCGGTCCTTGAACCGGGAAGAAAACTACCCCACAGTTCCGTGAGCCCCACCCGTGTATAGCGTCCCGGTTCGATCAATACGGAACCCCCTTCCCCTTCCAAGCTTTCCTTTACTTGTCGCCCTTTCCCTTCGTCCCTCTCCCTTTCTCAGTCTCACTCTACCTTCCCTCTGTCTCTCTCTCTCTCTCTCTTTCTCCCTCTGCCTATTTTTCTATTTTCCCCCTCCCACTCCCTATACCCCTTAGTCCCTTTAGTCATTTTCTGGAGCCAGGCCGGGAAAATAGAGAGAGAGAGAGAGAGAGCCCTTCTAGATATCACAAGGGCGAATGTCAAGCTGAGAGACGCGTGCCGGAAATTCTATTCAACTTGGTACATAGGTACCGAGCCTGAGTCTGAGTAGCGTATTATTATTCATTGTTCAACTCGGATAACGACCGAGAGAGGATATAGAACGCGCCAGCGCATCAGTCGACTAATATGCTATCAAAAATTTTGTAAGAAAAAATGTTTTAAAATCATTTTCATTTAATTAGAATTTTTCGTTTTTTTACCCTGTTCAAATGTGAATACTTTTACCCAGATTAAATTTTGAATCATTCGGTCACTCCTATGATAGTTATGCGATTGTTACTGTACATGCCAAGTTAGAGCCAGTTCGGATCCAAGTTTGATTAGAATCACAGTAATCACAGGAAAAAAGAAGTGTTATTTTAACACTAAAAGTAGTGTTAAAACAATACGCAACATTTTTAACCAACACTTTGTGATTTTAACACTTCATTGGTGCTAGAATAACACTAGAGCGTGTTAAATTAACACTAGAGGGGTGTTAAATTAATATACATTTTGAATGAGGTTTCATTTTATTACTCTTGAAAATAATTGAATTTCTATGCAATAATTTATAACTTCTCTTAAAAATAAATTTTTTTCTATAGTGTTTTTAACTAAAATTCTTCAATAAATCCATTATTTTTAATAATTTTTAAAAAATTTCTTTGAAAATTTTCAAATTCATTCGTTTACAATTCAATTTAAAATTAAGAATTTCAATGATTTTAATTTGAAACATTTGCAAAATTTAATTATTTCTAAAAATCCACGTTATAATGCTTTTAATATTTAATTATAATCTAAAATTTTAACTGAAATTCATTTTTAAAACCATTTTTATTAGTAAATTCTACGAGAATTCAATTATTTAAAATTTAAATACAAAATAAATAATTTATTAATTTCATTTTTCTTGATATTAAATTCTTATAAAAAATGTTATCAACAAATTTTTTAAATCATTAAATTCTTTGGACGAATTTTAATAAAATTTATAAGAATAATTACATTTTTCGAGGAATTTGATTAAAATTGCATTAAAAATAATTGAAATTCTGCAATGAGTTTTATTATTTATGAAAATAATTGAATTTCTAAAAGAATTTTATTATTTATAAAAATAATTGAATCTATGTAAAAATGTTATTGTTTATAAAAATAATTGAATTTTGCGAAGAAATTTATAAAAAAAAATTTGTAAATCATTGAATTCCTGTAAAAATTTTTATTAATGATCCTATAGGACGATTTTAATTTCCTATTGGATGATTCAGGCCGAAATTAAATTTAGTATTCGATGATTCATGAGAAATGAAACACGGGATTTTATTCTAATGTATTTTAGGAGATAAGGAGAGTATTATAAATAAATGGGGCGAAATCTAATAAAACAGCATGTCACATCGCAAACAATGCGGAAAAGTTTAATTAATATAATGGATTCTCGAGTTCCGCACTCAGGAAAAATATTTATTTCACTTCATCAAATTGTTTTATTGTAAGGGAGGGAAATTGACCCACTTTGCACGATTTAAAAATACAGTAATAAAATTTTTTTTTAATTCAAAAATTAGTATATCCAACCAAAAAAATATGTTTGAATTAAATATATTTCCTAATTGAATTAATAGTAGTTTTTATTGAATCAAAATTATTATGTTTAATTCAAAAATAATTTTTGGTTGACTTTATAACAAAGATAATTATGTTTGATTCAAATATACTTTTTTCTCAGTATAGGAACCAGCTTTAACTTTGAGAGAGAAAAAAAAATTGTTGGGCCCTGGTTATAAATTATAAATAAAATTTAATGAAATTATATTATAAAAGAATAGGACCGGTTACGAGAGCGTTCATTCCGTATTGATTGACAGAGTTATTTCAGTTCTATACAGCTATATACCACTACCACTGTACATATAACTACTTCTACTGTTTTCCTAAACCTCGCGGGGCACGCGCAGTTTATTGAACTTTTCATGAATAATTTCTGATAATTGCCGTTTTTTTTATATAAATTTTTCTCAAAAAATACATATATTAGTGCATATAATTAACCTCTGTATGCGCTCGTTTCGGACAAAATTAAAATCACATTATTTTCTTTTATTCACACGTGCATCGTATATTTAATGGACTCGTTATTAAATTTCAGCGTTTTTCGTTAAATATTGTTATTTTTTAACCATTAAATATGAAATTCGTAAAAAAAAAATGTTTTATAAATGCGTGATAAATAGTGAAAGACTTTTAATTATTTGAAAATTATTATAATTATTGAAATTTTTCGAATTATTAAAATTATTAAAATTATTTTATTTTTTTTGCTCCTTTTTTCAGAAATAAAACTTATTTTTCAATTTTCACAAAAACTACCTCTATTTTTAATATATTATTATTTTCATATAGGAGAGATGGATTTTTTTTAAATGAATTTTGTAATTTTTAAAAATGGGACAATAGAGTTTGAATAAGAAAATAAAAAAAAAACTTTTTAAACACTATTTAGTTATACTTTATTGAAAACTCATTGTTGTCCCATTTTTTTTTACTTTACATAATTTACTGGATAAAATCTCAGCCTTCCAATAAAAATGATAGAAAATACAAAAAAGAGGTAGTTTATCTTTAAAAATTGAAACATAAGGTTTATTTTTGAAAACAGAGGGTTTAACAACTTTTTTTTGAAAAAAGAGTTTTTGATTAACGAATATAAAGCCAAATCCAGTCCCCAGCAATTAAATCAAGAAAATCAAGTGACGTTTAAAAATTTCCCCTTTCTGAAAAATTTTTTTTTTTTAAATTCTAAAATGTAAATTTCTTTTCAGTGTATTGAGACAAAAAAAATCGAAATGCACTTTATCATGCATATAACTGGATTCTTGAAAGCGTTTCAAAATATAATCCTCCCACGCAATTCTAATAAAACCGTTGTCAATTTTTATTTTTTAAAAGACCTATATATTGAATATAAATGTATAGTTAATGTATCGCAAGTAAAAGGCGGACCTTCAGATGAAATAAATTCTACCTTCGTTCGTTCGTTTAAGAGAGAGAGAGAGAGAGAGAGAGAGAACTGAGGAAATTGACTACTTTTTTTTAAAAAAGGAGTATGAGTGCAAGAATAAGAGGAAAGCTGGTGAACTCTTGCACACATGCAACATAAACTTCTTTCTAGTAAAACTGGATTCTGGTTGCCGCACCCGCAGCGTCAATTCCCCCCGCCCCAATTCGCCTACCGTTTTACTCAAACCCTTGGGAGAAAATGGCTGCAACGATATGGAAGTGTATGCGTTTGGGATCGTGGTCTGCGGGAGTAAAGTATATAATATAGGCAGTGCTTGCACCCACCCCCTAGTATATGGATGGCTCAAGTAAAATAGCGTAATTCAGGGAGAGAGGGTAGTCTGCAACGTTCTTGACTTTAAATACACAATATGTAATGAAAACTTTTCTCGTTAAGCTCGCCTTAAAAACTTTTCCCTTTTTCCCTCAAGAAAATCTCAAGTTTCTCATTTTTCACCGCCCGAGAATTCTATTCATCTTTCTCCTTTTTTTTATTTTTAAATTATTGCCTCCTTCTTTCATATATAGTTTATAGAAAATAGTAACTTTTCAATTATAAGAATTTTCGAAAAAAAATATTCATTTAGAAATTAACAAAACAAAAAATTAAGAAGAATTAAAATAATCTAGAGAGAGTATAGAAAACAAAGTCGAAATGGTAATTGAAGGGAAGTGGAGCGCATGCGCAGTGCGCACAATGAGAGCGAGAGAGAAGTTCGCAGAGTTCTCACTCACTCTCATTGTGCGCCCGGCGCCTGCGCGCTACCAACGCAGGGTTGCCACAAAAATTTAATTTCGTTTCTCCCTGATTTCCAGACAAAATTTTAATTTTTTCCCTGATCCTAAAGAATATTCTGACTCACTCTAAAAATGATTTGGATTAATTGTAAAATTATTCAAAAACACCATAATAACTTCATTTTTAAATAAATATTCAAACATTATTATTTTTCCATAGGAATTATGATTTTCAAAAATTTCAAATTCAAACTTTTTGCAATTTAATTACTGATAAAAATATTATTGTAAACCATGAAGAAATGGATCACTCCGAGTCAAAGACTCGGAGTGATCGATTTCTTCATGTTTTATAATAATTAAAGATGACCGAGCGATGAAATCATTATTTTAATTTATTACTAAATAAAAAAAATTTTTGTTTATTAAAAATTTATAATTTATTAATAAGAATATTATTACTGCAAGTATAGTTTAAAATTATTTTCATCATTTTTAATTCAATAATTATTTTCTACAATTTTTAAATAAAATTCTTCTTTAAATCAATTATTTTTAATAATTTTTGAAAAAGTTCTTTTTAAGAATTTTCAAGTTCATTTGTTTACAATTCAATTTTACGTGAAATTTCGATTACCTATTCTGAAATTTTTCAATTAAATATACGTTAGAAAATAAAAATTTGAAATAATTTTTAAAAATTTCGATTCAGCTTTTTGAAGAAAATTATAGTTCCATAGAATTTTTATAATTAAATGTATAAAAAATACAGATTTTCAAAGATTTTAATTTGAAACCTTTACAAAATTCAATTATTTCTAAAAATTACAATTAATATTAACTTCTCCAAAATTCAATTATTATATCTAAAACTTTAACTGAAATTAATTTTTAAATAAATTTTTATTAGAAAATTCTACCCGAATTAAATTATTTAAATACAAATATAGATAATAATTTATTGAATAATTGAATGTTTCTTAACATTGAAATCTTATGCATAATTTTTACAACAAATTTTTGAATAATTGAATTTATTGTTTATGAAAATTATCGAATTACTGCGAAGAATTTTATGGAAAATTTTAAAACATTTGATTTTTTCGAAAAAATATATGTAAATTCTATTTTAAATAATTGAATTCCTGTGAAATTTTTATTTTTTTTGCAAAATTATTGAATCTTTGTGTAGAATTTTAGGAAAATTTTTGTTTAATAATTAAATTGTTTGGGAAAATTTTAATAAAATAGCAGAATATTGAAAATCATTGAATTAAAAAAAAATGTTAAAAATTTACATTTTGAAATGAATTTTTAAAAAATTGTTAAAAATAATTGAATTTCACAATGAACTTTATTAAAATTCCTGAAAATAATTAAATTTTATGGAAGAATTTTGACATTCATTTATAAAGATAATTAAAATGTTGACAATTTTTTATAGATTTTTTGAAAATAATTGAATTCCTGGGAAGAATTTTATTCATTTTGAAAATAATATAATTGAATTTCTGGGAAGAATTTTATTAATTTTGAAAATAATTGAATTCTAATGAATATTGTTATTCGTGAAAATAATTGAATTTTCCAAAGAATTTTATACGAATTCCTGAATATAATTAAATTTCAGGGAAGAATTTTACAATTTATAAAGATAATTAAAACGTCGAAAATTTTTTTTTTAATTTTTGAAAATAATTTAATTATTAAGAAGAAATTTATAAAAAAATTTTAAACAATTGATTTTTGGAAAAAATTTATGCAAATTATATATTTAATATTTGAATTCTTGTGAAATTTATTATTATTTTAGAAAGTAATTGAATATTCGTGTAGAACTTTGTCAAAATTGTTTTTAAATAATTAAATTCTTTTGGTAAATTTGAATAAAATATAGCAGAATATTGAAAATCATTGAATTAAGAAAATTTTTTAAAAATAATTGACATTTTGCCATGAATTTTATATTAAAATTTTTGAAAATAATTGCATTTTCTTCTTTTGAAAATAATTGAATTATTATGATGAATACTATTATTTATCAAAATAATTGAATTTTACAATAAATTTGATTAAAATTCCTGGAAATAATTGGATTTTCTCGAAGAATTTTTATATTTATTTATATAAATATAATTGAAATGTTGACAATTTTTATAGATTTTTTGAAAATAATTGAATTTTATGCTTTTGAAAATAATTGAATTCTTATGATGAATATTATTTATGAAAGTAATTGAATTTTACAATGAATTTTATTCAAATTCCTGTAAATAATTGAATTTTCTCGAACAATTTTTATATTCTTTTATAAACATAATTGAAATAATGACAATTTTTTATAGATTTTTTAAAAATAATTGAATTTTTAAAGAATTTTATTAATTTTGAAAATAATTGAATTTCAAAGAATTTTATTAATTTAGAAAATAATTGAATTTCAAAGAATTTTATTAATTTTTAAAAATAATTGAATGCTTGTGCTGAATTTTGTTATTTATGGAAAAAATTTAATTTTCCAATGAATTTTATACGTATCCCTGAATATAATTGAATTTCAGCCAAGAATTTTGCCATTTATAAAAATAATTAAAATGTTGACGAAAATTTTTTTGTTTAAATTTTGAAAATAATTTAATTTTTGAAAAGAATTTTGATATTTGTTAAGATATAGTTGAATTCTATTTATGTCAGTTCTTCAATAGAATTAAGTTATTTAAAATAAATTATTGAGAAAAAATTAAAGGTTTTTTTAGAATTTGTAGTAATTTTTTCCAGTACTTTTAATAAAAATCCCTGACTTTTTCCTGATTTCCCTAACCAATTTTACTTTCCCCGACTTTTCCCTGAATTTCCTCATTTCCCTGACCTGTGTCAACCCAGCAACGTCAAGTAGTGACCAATTTCACGACGAACAACGATAAGAAGAAGAAATAAATCTACGAATAAAAATATGAACTTAAAAGACAAAATTAAATATTATACAAGAAGACAAATAGAAATAAATAAATAAAATATACAAGAAGACAAAAAGTAAATAAATAAAATACAGAGATAAAATGTCAAAACAAAATAAAAGTCCTCTTGAAAAAAAGAAAATAAATCGAGTAATAAATTTCCCTGCACTCAAAAGAACAATATAATAAAATGTAGAAAATATGTAAAATTTATTCCATATAATATAACGATGAGAAAAGTATAAGAGAAGAAATTTTTTTTTCCAAAACTCCAGGGTTCCATATGTATATATATATATATATATATATATATAAAATATAAAAATGGAGGTTTTAAGAGAGGACATCGAGGAGCATTGGCTCTTCGTGGAACTCGATTCGATAGAGGGTGGTGGTGAATAAAATGAAGGAAAAAAAACCGCTAAACAGGTATAGAAGAAGAAGAAGAAGAAGAAGCACTCTTTCTTGAAAGAAGAGAGAGAGTACCTCCGGGGGACTGAATGATGAGGAAAAACGAATAAGAAACTCGCACAGCTGCATATGTATAGGAAACCGCTCTTTGATTATCCGCTTGGTTCGTATAATAACGAGTTCATAAAGATGTTGATGCGCATGCGCAATTCACAGTCTTCTTGGCAGGCGAAGATACCTCTGGCCAATGCAACTCTCACACATTTGAATAATATTCCCATTTACATACACTTATGGGCCCACACGGTCGCCGCGATCGAAGAAATCTCCTCCTTTTTTTCGCCCCTCGTCCTTTTTTCGAATTATCGTATAACTCTAAGTTCTCTTTTTTTTCATTATAATATCTTTTCTGTAATTTACTTCTTTCTATTTTATACTTTTTTTCTTTTTTTCTTTCATTCTCTCATGTCCTTCTTTCGTTTCGATATTTTTTTTTTATATTTTATCTCCTCTGCTTTATCTCTTTTTATTTTTGTATTAAGGCATTTCTTAATCCAAAAGTCCTTCTTGATTAATTTTTTAAATTTTAACTTTATTATAATTTAATTTTAGTTTTATTATAATTTAATTTAATTTTAATTTTAGTTTTAGGGGCCGTTAAAAAAATACGTAACGCTAATTTTCGGAAATTTGGACCCCCCCCCACCCCCCATGTAACGCAATGTTGTATACATTAGCGCCATTTTTTCTGCTGACCGTAACAAATAGCTTAACCCCCCCTCCCCCCTAAAGCGTTACGTATTTTTTGAACGGCCCCTTATTATAGTTTAATTATAATTTAATTTTGAATAATTTAATTTTACTATAATTTAAATTAAATTTTAGATTATTAACCCTAGACAGTACAACTGGGGTACAAAAGTACCCCAAAATTAATTTGTTGCTAGAATACTCAGTTAATGCAAAATAACTTTATTATAGGTCATTCTAATCGTTTTTTATACAGAAGAAGATAGATTATTCTTTTGATGGGATAATAATAGAGACAAAAAGATAGAAAAACCAAAACTGAAAACCCAAAATTTGCTAAAAATGATTTATTTAGCATTTTCTCTGGGGTACTTCAGTAAAAAATAAAAAAAATCATTTTTATTATTAAAAAATTCTTCGAGAATTAGATTTTTTAAATACAAAAATAAATAATTGAATATTTCTTGAAATTGAATTTTTATCCTTAAATTTTTATATAATTAAATTCTTTTGATGGATTTTAATAAAAATTTTAAGAATAATTACATTTTTCGAAAAATAATTGAAATTCTGCGATGAATTTTATTATTTCTGAAAATAATTGAATTCCTAAAAAAATTTTTATTCTAATTATGAAAATAATTGAATCCGTGTAAAGAAATGTAATATTTATGAAAATAATTGAATTATTGCAAAGAATTTTATAACAAATTTTTTCCAGAAATATTTATATGAATTCTTTTTTAAATAATTGAATTCCTATGAAATTTTTATTCTTTATGAAAATAATTGAATATTTGCTTATAATTTTATCAAAATTTTTTTAAAATAATTAAATTTTCTTTAAGAAAATTTTCTTAAAATAGTATAGATAGTAGATTTTTAAATTATTTAATTAGGAATTTTTTTTGAAAATAATTGAATTTCCGAGAAGAATTTTCTTATTTATAAAGATATAATTGAAATTTTGAAGAAAATTACCAAACAATTTTTTTAAACAATTGCATTTCTCCAAACAATTTTATTACTTTAGAAAAAAATTGAATTTTTCTGATGCATATTTGGTTATTTATGAAAATAATTGAATTTTGCAAATAATTCTCTTAATTTAATGAAAATAATTGAATTTCTGAAAAGAATTTTGATATTTATCAAGATAATTGAATTCTTTCGACGAATTATAATAAATTTTTTAAGAATAAAATCACATTTTAATAAACAATTGAAATTCTGGGATGAATTTGATTATTTATGCAAAATTGAAAATAATTGAATTCCTAAAAAGAATTTTATTATTTATGAAAATAATTGAATTTTTGTTAAGGAATTTATAAAAAAAATTATAAGTTTATTAAAATTGTAGATATTGAAAACCATTGAATTGAGGACCATTTTTAAAATAAATTGAAATGTTAGGAACCAAGAATTTTATTAAAATTTTTGAAAATAATTGAATTTTCTTCTTTTAAAAATAATTGAATTCTTATGATAAATACTATAATTTATGAAAATAATTGAAAATAATTTAATTTCTGCGAAGAATTTTATTAATTTTGAAAATAATTGAATTCTTATGATAAATACTATTATTTATGAAAATAATTGAATTTTACAATAAATTTTATTAAAATTCCTGGAAATAATTGAATTTTCTCGAAGAATTTTGACATTCATTTATAAAAGAAATTGAAATGTTGACAACTTTTTATAGATTTTAGAAAATAATTGAATTTTAAAAAATGTTATTAATTTTGAAAATAATTGAATTCTTGTGACGAATATTGATCTTTATAAAAATAATTGAATTTTCCAATGAATTTTATACGAATTCTTGAATTGAGGACCATTTTTAAAATAAATTGAAATGTTACCAAGAATTAAAAATTTTTGAAAATAATTGAATTTCAGAGAAGAATGTTACCGTTATGTTTCTTAAATAAATAAATAAATTTTTATATTAGAAATTTCTAATTAAATTTATTAAATATTAAAATTTTATAAAATTACAAATTAAAACCTTTTGAAATTCATCTATTTACGAAAATTCTAAGCGCAACTTTTTAGAAAATTCAAGTAATTTTGAATTATTTAAGTGAAAGTTTCCTTAATTTCATTATTTTTAATTATTTTTTTTTTGAACTTTGCCATTACTGTTTTTTTTCAAACTTTTAGAGGAAAATGTTATAGTTTTGCTACTGGAAAAGTTGGTTTCGAAGACGAATTGTTTGAAACAATGTTTCTTCTTCCTGGCTTCGCACAACCGCCCGTAAATTCTCATTTCGAATCCCAAGACTCATATAAAACCCTCCCCGTACCCCAGTTAGCAACTTCTTACCCTTTCTCTCGCTTTCTCTCTCTCTCTCACTCTCCTTCCCTTTTGCGAAACTTCTCACCCTCTTGCACGATCCTTTCCATCTATTTCTCTTCCCCCTTACCCTTTCGCGACCCCTATTTCCAAGTTTCGCGTCGTTACCTCCGCAGTCTTCGCCTCCATCGTCATCTAACCTATCCCCCGTCTTGATATATATCACCGACCTCTGTTTCTTACTCTTCACTACACAAGAAATATATCCGGCGGATCCTTATTCGGAGGAAAAGAGATTTCAAATTCAAAAAGATGTAATTTATTTGAAATTCCAATGAATTTTTTTTCACCGAAATTGTCGAAGAGCGCGCTCTTATATGTGTGGCGAGTTCCAGAGTCACAAAATGGCGTCTCAAATATTTTTTTTAGAACAAGTTACCATTTTAGGGCCAGGAAAATAGCCTGGGACAACCAGGCAGCTCTTGGAGAAAATAAAAAGATTAACCTGAACCAGATCAGTCTGACTGTCCGAGAAATACAGTCTGGGACAACCATATCAACTAACTGTATCAAGAATACAAACTGGGACAACCATGCTCATTTTTGGAAAAAGGAGAAGATCAAGGTAAACAAGTCACATTTTCGAGATAAACAAAAGCTCAACCTGAATCAGATAAGCTCAATGTCCCAGAAAATCAAGGCGCCACAACCAGGCTTAATTTGAAAAAAAGACAAAAATAAAACCTGAACCAGATTAGCTGACTGTCCCAGGATAACAGCTTGGAAGAACCAGGCTGATTTTCGAAGAAAGGAAAAGCTTAATTTAAACCAAGCTCAATTTCAAGGAATGGAAATAATCTACCTGAACCAGATCATTGTCCCAAGGATACAGTCTGGGACAACCAGGCTTATTTTCGTGAAAAGGAAAAGATGAATTTGAAGCAGATAAGCTAGTTGTCCCAGTATGTTATCACGGGACAACAAGACTTATTTTAGAGAGAAGATAAAGATCAACCTGAAGCAGATCAGCTGGCTGTCCCAGGATTACAGTATAGGACAAACAGATCAACTGTATGTTCTAAGATTACATCCTGGGACAACCATGCTGATTTTTGAAAAAGAAAAAGATTAACCTCAACTAGTCTCGTTTTGAAATAAAGAATAATATCTACCAAAACAAATAATTGTCTCAGAAAAACAACTGGGACATCAGGCTGATTTTCGAGAAAAGAAAAAGATCAAGATGAACCAATCACATTTTTAAGGAAAGCAAAAGCACAACCTGAATCAGATTAGCTAAATGTCCCAGAAAATCAGGACGGGACAACAAGACTGATTTTTAGAGAAAATCAAAAGATCAATCTGAAGCAGATCAGCTGACCGTCCCATGAATACAGCCTGAGACTATCAGGAAAAGATCAACCTGAACTAGATCAGTCTAGCTATCCCAGGAAAACAGCCTGGATCAACAATTGTGTAAAGATTTAAATGTCCCACTTCAATAAATGCTTATCGTCAAACTTTGCTGAAAATTTTGCTTGAAACTTTCTTGAACATTTAAATTACATTTTCGGCTACTAAAGTTTCAAGCGAAACAATCATTGAAGTGGGACATTTAAATCTATCCACAATTTTCACTAAACTTTGCAAGTAAATATACTTCGAAGTTTGCAAGTAAATCTTTAATAAATTTTTAGGAATATTTTAATACTGTGTATGGACAGGCTCATATGCGACAATAGGAAAAGATGAACCAGAAGAAATTTTGTCCTGGAGAAGAAGTCTGAGACAACCAGGCTGATTTTAAAGATCAACATGAACTAGATCTGCCTGGTAGTCTCAAAAAAACAGCATGGGACAGCCAGTATAATTTTAATGAAAATTAAAATACCGATATGAACCAGATCACCTTGTCTGTCCCAGGAATACATCATGGGACAATCATTTTCGAGAAGAAGGAAAAGCTTAAACTGAACCAGAACATCTGCCTGTCCCAGGAAAACAACTTGGTACAACCAGGTTTATTTTCGGGAAAAAGAAAATATGAATATGAAGCAGATAAGCCTAGTTGTCCCAGTCTATTATCCTGGGACAACCAGGCTCATTTTTAAAAAAGGAAAAGTTCAGCCCGAACCAGATTGGCTTGATTGTCCTAGAATGACAGTCTGGGACAACGAGGCTGATTTTCGAGAAAAGGAAAATACCAAGACGAATCAGCTTATTGTCCCAGGGTTACAGTTTAGGACAACCAGGCTTATTTTCGAGAAAAAAAAAGATGAATCTGAAGCAGATAAGTCTAATTGTCCCAGTCTGTTATCCTGAGACAACCCGTCTCATTTTTGAGATAAGGAAAAGATCAATCCGAACCAGATCGGCTTGGCTGTACCAGAATAACAGTCTGGAACAACGAGGCTGATTTTCGGAAAAGGAGATTTCTACTGTCCAAAGTAAAAACCTCGTAAGTCAGATTTGCCATAAGGCAAATGTGACTTACTAGGTTTTTACTTTGGGCAGCAGATTTATGAAATGCTTACAATTAGTGGGACTAGTGGATAGTGCGTTGTCCCCTTTCTGTAATGAATTGCACACCTCACGAGAGCGCAAGTGTCGAACAATTGAATGCTTCTTACAAAATCCCAGAATTTAATATTCCTCAGAAGCTGCTTGCAATTTTCTTCCCACAAAAGACATTGAAAAAAATAATAATTCGTAAAAGGCGCGCACTTGAAGGTATATGAAAAAAAAGACAACAAAAGAGGTCTCGGAACTGTGAATTACTATAATCAAGCAATGTCCCGGAAGTTCTAAAAGTATTTTAAAGAATGAAAGATTATGTTGAAAATCTGGTAGTAGCGCAAGGAGTATTATCATCATCATCATCGTCATGATCATCATCATCATCAGCAGCATCAGGAAACGAGACAAAAACACAGCTTTGCTTATGTCACGATCTCGCGAAGTAATAAATCAGAGAACCAAGGCCCCGCGCCACGCGAGTCGTAATATTTAAGTTAATGGCTGAGTATAATAAAGTTAATGGCTTTATGATAGCCATCCGAGGGACAAGGATGGCAAAAGAGCGACACACTGCTATACTACACTTGCCTTTACTCGCTACTCACTCAATGAATATACACTTTAAGCACCCTGAAAACTCTTGCACGTGCGAGTACATACTTGTCGGGCACGTAACATGCGTCCTGAAACCCACTTTTAGAGTATAGAGAGAGAGAGAGAGTGAGTGCAGGGTTAAACCCTTCTTCCTTCTCTGACAGACTCGCGTTTATCGCCTTATAAAACCAAGTTCTTTGCGCGCGGGCGTAAATAACGGCCAACCTCTTGACATTCGAAACTCTCACGTATACATATAAACCACTGAAACGAAATTCCAGTCGATGCATGTTAAACCGATAGAAATTCCCCAACAGCAAACAGGAGGATTTTGTTTCAAAAAAAGAAACTCTCAGTGGAACGATTTTAAAACACCTGCGTTCTTTTGGTTGGGTTTTTTTTTGCAATTTTTAATTAATTAATAGAATTTAATTTTAATATTATTCTTTAGTAATTAATAATATTAAACTGGGACAACCGGGACCACTTGCGAGAGAAGGAAAAGATGGACATGAATCAGATCAGCTGGTTGTCCCTAAAAAACAGTCTGAGACAACCAGGCTGATTTTAAAGAAAATATACAAATAAACCCGATGTTGATCATCTGGCTGTCCCAGTATTACATCCTGGGACAATCAGACAAAGGTTAACCTGAACAATATAAGTCTTCCTGTCCAAGGAAAACAGAGTGGGACAACCAGACTCATGTGCAATAATATTTAAAAAAATGAACTAGAAGCCGGAAAGTTTGTTTGTCCCAAGAAAACAGTCTAAGACAACCAGATCTATTTCAGAGATAAACAGGAACCAGAACAGCATTGTTGTCCCAGTAGAACAGTTAGGAGCAACCAGGCTGATTTTAGAAAATATTAAAAAATCCATTTGAACCAGATCTGTTACCTGCGCCAGGAATACAGCATGGGACAATCGGGCTGATTTTAAAGATCATCATGCATCAGATCAGCCTGGTTGTCCCGAGAAAAGAACAAAGGACAACAAGTCTAATTTTATAAAGAAAGAAAAGACCAATACGAATCATTTCAGCTTGCTGTACCAGGAATATAGCCTGGGACAAACAGGTAAAGATTAACATGATCCAGTTCAATCTGTCTGTCCCAAAAAACAACTTGGAACATTCAGGTATTAAATTAAATTTTTATTAATAATAATAAATTTATATTTAATTTAATTATTATTATTATGCTCATACCTTTGCGAGAATAGGTAAATATTAACCAGAAGCAGGTCAGTTTTATTGTCCCAGAAAAACAGCCTGAGACAATCAGGCAGATTTTAAAGATCAGCATGAACCAGATCAGCCTGGTTGTCCCAGGAAAACAAGTCTAATTTAATAGAAAATGAAAAGACTAATATGAATCATTTCCGCTTGCTGTCCCATAAATACAGTCTGGGACAACCTGAACTAGATCAGTCTATCTGTCCCAGTAAAACAGTCTGGAACAACCAGGCTCATATGCGACAATAGGAGAATATGAACCAGAATCAGGTGAGACTGTTTGTCCCAAGGACACATTCTGGGACAACTAGGTTGATTTTAGAGATCAACATCAACCAGATCAGCCTGGTAGTCTCAGAAAAATAGCAGAAGACAACCAGTCTGATTTTATGGAAAATGAAAAGACTAATATGAACCAGATCGGCTTGACTGTCCCAGGAAAACATCCTGAGACAATCGTGCTCATTTTCGAGAAAAGGAAAAGATTAATCTGAAGGAGATCAGCTATTCGTCCTAGGAGAACAGCCGGAGAAAACCAGGCTCATTTTTGAGAAAAGGAAAAGCTGTCCCAGGAATATATTTTGGGACAATCAGGCTCATTTTCTAGATATCTTCCCGATATTTGTTAATTATTATTATTTAGTTAATTATGAGACAAAAGAATAGAAAATATTTACTTGGAAATGAAATAAATTTTTTTTTTTGAGAATTATTTATCGATGTATAAAAATTGACATTTAAATGCTAATTAACGGAGGGGAAGCGTAGCGTAAGCGACAGAGTGGGGACAATAAGAGCGAGTGAGAAATTCCTAGACTTCTCTCTCACTCTCATTGCACCCGCGCCTGCGCTCCACGGTTACTTAGCTCCCTAACGATGTAAATTTGACTATTAAAGTTCCCCGAACCTTTATTTCCCTGTAAATTAGACTAAACAATAATACAACTTAAATATTTTACAAATATCCTTTCTATCACATAAAAACGACACCTCTTTATAATTTATTTACGACTCTTTATTTATCATCGAAACATATCTAATTATCAAGTCACATATATTTTTTTTAACTTCAGCACATATGTCAGCATTCACTTGTGTTAAATGACAAATGGACAAATAATTACGAACAAACAGAGTATGAGGAACTAAAAAACGCATTAAAATTCGCCCCTTTCAGTGACATCCTTTTTATTGGAAAAACTTGAAAAAAAAGGGTGCGCGTTCGCGTGTTGAACATGGAAAAATAAAAACACAGGTGCTGCGTATAGTTTTGCGAATTCGCGATATCCGATAAGCCACGTGCCAAAGAGAATAAAATAGTGAGAGAGAGAAAGAGAGAGAGAATGCTTTTTGTATAGTTGTACACCAATGGGCGTTTGGTGCATGTTTCGTTGCGTTAAAATGAGCCACTGATTACCTCTAGTTAGGGAGCGTCCAATAAACTTGAAATATTGCGACATTAAAAGAAACGTCTATAGTGCGCCAAGAGCGCAAAGTGTATATAGAGTGAATAGCGCTCGCCTCCCACCTTTTGTTTAATACATCCGTCTAGTTATTTTTCTCCACTAAACATCAAATTTCTCTTTAGACTCAGAAATTTCGATTATTTTTCGAATTTTGAAAAAATTCTTTATACAAAAATTGATTTTGTGGGAAAAAAATCACGAAACGGTGAAATGTACCTCAAAGGCAAACAAATTTAGAGGTTATTTTCGCAGTCGTTTCACCTTGATTAAGAACAATTTTTTATTTTTATAAAACCGAAAATAATTGTAAATAGTGAATACTTTATCCCTTTCGTACCTCTGGGACATATATGTCCCACTTAGAAAAATGGATGATATTCTTATAAAAGTCAACCAATTAACTTGCGGTAAATTTCTTTCTACTCCCAATGACCGCTGCTACAATTAAAAAAATAATAAATTACGTAGTCCGATTATAATTATTATAAACAATAGGTAAAATATTTATAAAAAATAACGAAATCTAATTTTTCAAAATTTTCTCAAATTCGATTGAAACTTGTTGACACAGTTTTGAATTTTTTAAATCTGACTTCAGATTCGTAATCAGCAACCCCAAAAACTCCTGAGTAACAAGTATCAACAAAAAGTTAGTGTTTTTAGTGAAATTTTTAGTTGTTTCAATTTTTCCATTTTAGAGAATAACTTATCGCTGATCTAGGAGAAGCTCCTTTCCGGAAATAATAATAAACATAAAATAATTAACTACAGATATAAAGAAAGCACTCACCACTATGTGACGTCAAAAATGGAGGAGAGCCAAAATTGAAAAAGTCTCTTCGCCTCATATGGAGTCCTGAAAAAGAAATATGAGAAATTCAATCCGAAATATATTTAAAAAAAGGGTTCGAATAATTTTTAAATCGCTATAAACTTTAATTTCTTATTACACTCCTCTCTATCTCTCTCTCTCTTATGGAGCGTAAGAGAGAGGGAGCCTCTTTGATGTTGTGAGTTTATATTTCCGAGGAGGATCCGAATTATCAAAGGGTTATAAGGAGAGCATCGTCCGGTCGTTATGAGCTAGCTAGGCTTATCGACGTTGGTGATAAATTAGGCGTGATTCATTTGCTTTCTCGTAGGAGATCGTAAATACCGTAAATGTGAGACGAGAAGGAGAGGTTTGAGTTACAAATTTGCACTGGCGCTGGTAAAGCTCATCCCTCCCCTGTTGTGACGGCGTTCATATTCATATTATAGAGAGAGTGAGAGAGAGAGAGGTACATGTATATATATTCGGCTAAGCGCACGTTTATTAGCGACACAATAGTGGCGCTCGATGAGCAACACCTCATAAACCGTGCTTCGACAAGCACCACGCTCTTAAAGCGATGAGCGTCGCGACGCTGACCTGACGATTTATTATTTTCACGTTTTCTTAATGGTTACAATTTTGAATGCTTTCTGCGTTTCCCAATGATTTACTACATTTCCCATGCTATATTTATTCCACAATTTTTTTTTTTCAAAATTTTTTCCAATTTTTTTCAATTACTATACAGTTTCTGCTTGTTTGGTTGTCCCAGAAAACAGTCTGGGACCACCAGGATGATTTTCGAGAAAAGGGAAAGATTAACCTGAGCTAATAGAGTCTAACTGTCCCAAGAGAACAACCAGGGACAACCAGACTGATTTTTAGGGACAATTAAAATATCAAGCTGGACCAAGTCAGCATCGCTGTCCCAGAAAAACGGTTTGAGACAACCAGGCTGATTTTTGAGAAAATGAAATGATCAACTTGAACCATCTCATTTTTTTCAAAATGTACGCTAATTTTTTCAGTTACTTAATTAACTGTTTGTTTGGTTGTCCCTGAAAAGCAGCCTGGGACAACCAGGTTAATTCTCGAGAAAAAGGAAAGATTAACCTGACCTAAAAGAGTCAAACTATCTCATTTTCAAGATAAATAATAAATAAAAAGAATAAGATGGAATAAGATAAGATAATAAGATAAGATCAACATCAAAATAGATCACCTGGTTGTCCCAGGAATACAACCTGCGACAACCAGGCTCGTTTTAAAAAAATAGAAAAGATTTACATGAACTAGATCAGATTGACCCAGTCTGTTATCCAGGGGAAACCTGGATCATTTTCTTGAAAAGGAAAAAATCAATCTGAACCAGATTAACATGTCTGTCCCAGGAATTCAAGCTGAAATAGCCAGGCTGATTTTCGAAAAAAAGGGGAAAAACCTGATTCAGAACAGCCTGATTGACTCAGAAATACAGACTGGGAAAATTAGGCTCATTTTCGAGGAAAGGTAAGTATTATAAACCTGGTCAGACTGTTTGTCCCAGAAAAATAGATTGAGACAACGAGGCTGATTTTAAAGAAAATGAAATGATCAACCTGGATCAGAAAAGCCTGGTTGTCTCATGGACACAGTCTAAGACAACGAGGCTGAATTTTGGGGGAAAAAATTAACCTAAACCAAATAAATCAGATTGTCTTAGGAATACAGATTGGGACAATTAGGCTCATTTTCGAGAAAAGGAAGAAGATCAACATGAACCAGATCAGTCTGGTTGTCTCAGGAATACAACGTGGGACAAGCAGGATAATTTTCGAGAAAAGAAAAAAATCCATTTGAACAAAATCATTTTGGTTGTCACAGGAAAACAGTGTGAGATAACCTGGCTGATTTTAGAGAAAATGAAAAAATTAACCTGATCAAGGTCAGCCTGTTTGCTTAAGAAAGAAATATCTGGGACAAGGCTCATTTTCGAGAAAAGGAAATGATAAATCTGTACCAGGTCAGTATAGGTGTCCCAGGAAAAGGTGTTCAAGAAAAGAAAAAAAATCTGAGTCAGATACTGACTGTCCCATGAATACAGCCTGGGACAACCAGGATTATTTTCTTGAAAAGGAAAAGATGAATCGGAACCAGCTCAACATGTCTGTCCCAGAAATTTAACCTGAGACAACCAGACTGTTTTTCAAGAAAAGGAAAAGAACAACCTGAAATAGATCAGCCTGGTTGTCCCATGGTGTTATCAAGGAACAACCAGGCTCATTTTTGAGAAAACAAAAAGATTAACCTTTATCAGATCACCTGAATGTCCCAGAAAAACAGCGCGGTACAACCAGGTTCATTTTGGAGAAATGAAAAAGATCAACTTCAACTAGATCAGCTGCTATCCAAGGATAACAGCGAGGGACAACCAGGATAATTTTCAAGGAAAGGAAATAATCTACCTGAACCAGATCATTGTCTCGAGTTTACAGTCTGGGACAACCAAGTTCAATTTGTGGAAAAAAAATAAATCTGATATATATATATATATATCAATATGTCTGTCCCATGAATTAAATATGGGACAACCAAACCTATTTTTGAGAAATTGGAAAATATAAACCTGAACGAGATCAGCCTGGTTGTCCCAGGCTGTTATTCAAGGACAACCAGGCTCATTTTCGAGAAAAGCCTTAGATTAACCTAAACCGGAACAGACTGGCTGTCCCAGAATAATAGCTTAGGACAACGGGCTCATTTTCGAGAAAAAGAAAAGATCAAACTAAAGCAGATCGGTCTGGCTGTCCCAGAATAACAGCCTGGGACAACAAGACTGATTTTCGGAAAAAGAAAAGAAGGTTTCTGCTGTCCCAAAGTAAAAACCTCGTAAGTCATATTTGCCGTAAGGCAAATGTGACTTACTAGGTTTTTACTTTGGACAGCAGATTAAAAAAATGATTAGTTGGGATAGCGGATTGTGCCTTGTCCCCTCTCTGTAAGATACTATAAAAAATACTAAATTGTTTCTTGGAAAATACTTTTTATATAATCGAAAAATATTACAAGTAACACCGAAACATTTTTATTGATATAAAAAACGATTGAAAGACTAAAAAGTCGAACGATTTAAAAACCAAAAAAGCGAACAATTTGAAAATTAAAATAACGATCAGATTAAAAAAAATAAAAAGCCAAACTGTTTTAATAATAATTTTTTAAATCGATTCGAAAAAAGTTTATTTTGTATATATGTAGTTAAATTACCCGAAAAACTGGTAAGTTAGGTATGTTTACAGGCAATTAAATAATAACATAACCAAAAATCCACTCATTGTCTATTTAAATTTATAACCGACTAAATTGAATCACATCTCCATTAAGAATTTCTCACCGAATTTTTATTCTCAACGAACGTTTATGACCGCAAGGATCCAATTTGTGGAGAACTATGTATATATTTAAAATTTTTTTTTTTTTTTATAAGAATTCTAATCTTATTATAAAACATTCCATACTGATGAGAACTCGTTATGAGTCGTGGTCGTCGTCGTCGTCGTAGCACTTATCTTCGTAAGATTCCTCACATATTTGTCTATACTTGAAAGTTTATGGCACCATAGGCATTTTATTTTCGTTTCGCTTGAACGAGTTTTTATTTCTCTAATGTAAATTGCAATTTTTGTTTCAATTTTTTTTTTAAATTTTTTGTAAATCTGCTTTTTGACAAAAAATTTGTATTCTAAAATTCTAAACTTTTATTCTAATTTAAAATTTGTAAAGAATTTATTTTGTAATTTACAATTTCTTGTAATAGAATCTAATTGTCTCCACACATTGAAAAATGTGTTTTTGATATATATTTTTCAGCTGCAAAGCATGCTGCGGTATTTTTTGGCAAGGCTTTGCTTTATAAACGGAAGCTCACACGTGCGCATTGAGAGTCGCTTCGACGGAGCTTTTCGTCGAGAAATTCTCGTCTTTTAATGGCTACCGGATAAAGGACGCCCCCTTCTTTTTCGTGGAAAATTTTAGACAAACCGAAAACACAAGACTTCAAAAACAATTTGCCTTTATCAATATTTATTTTGTTTTCGAAATGAAAATAATATTTTTTTGAAAATCATCTGCAACTAAATGAATATTTTTTTATTCGAAATACTCCCTTACGATCAGAATATTACTCTCTCGAAATCAACAGAATAAGTTGACAAAATAAATTATATAATACAAAAAAACAAATTATTCAATAAAAAAAAATTGTTAAACACAAAAAGTATTTTTATATTGAATAATAAATAATAATGCTTTATTACTAAGAATAATATTATATAATACAAAAAATACAGATTTTCAAAAGAAAGAAAATAAGGTAAAAGAGATTCGAATAGCGTCGTAGCGTTTGAGAGTAATGTTGCGCGCGCAGAGTAGGCAAGGTGGGGGGGAGCGTCCCCTCTCCGTCTCTCGCTGCGCGCGCAGTTTCGCAACGCTAAGCAGAAAATTCTTTTTAAATACTTTCGTTAACAATCAAAAATAAAACGAACTTGAAGGAAAAGAAAAACTATTTCCCCTGTACAAACTTATCTTGTCCCGCATTTTTATTGTCATACTTTTATTTCAAAAAGAAAAAAAAATACTACAATAAAAAAATACAACAAACCATTTCCTACGATATAAAATGCAATGTCTACATAATAGTTGAGAGGAGAAACTTTCGCAACGAACATTTAAATAGGCAATGAACTGTTTTGAATGGGATCACAGTTTTAATCAAATTTTATGACACACAACATCCCCTTGAGAGTTTTCAAGATAAATTCGTCGTTGGTTAGAGAGTTTTGAAGGAATGAAACCTTCCCCTCATCCTCTTTTTCCGTAAGTAAACCTCTTATGTATTGGCTGGGTATAGGATATCCCAAGAGGTAAAGAGACGCCGAAGAAGGAGGTAATAAAATTTAGTGCCTATATGGATGGCTTATTGGCGTAACCATCAAGCATGTACATTGCAGGAGCAAAAGATCACTTTTACTCTTCTCCTTTGTGTTCACCAACTTTTGTCAGTATGTATATATATATTTTGGTCCTCTCTCTCTCTCTCTTCAAAGTAGTCATTATGTACAATCGAAAAGAGTAAACATCACAAAACTATAGAAGGGGATCTATATTTGTGTATAAATATTGGCCCGAAAAGGTGTAATTGTTGTTTTTACAACTTAATTAAGGATATTTAGTTTTTGTTCTTGAATTTATGTATATTGTGCATTATAGGTGGAAATTTTACGTAAATTTATAGACAAGGTTGCAGCAAAAATTTAATTTTGTTTTTCCCTGTTCTCAAAACAAAATTTTGATTTTTTCTCTGACCCTAAAGAATATTCTGATTTACTCTAAAAATGATTAGATACTCAAAAAAATATTCTACGAATTTGTTTAACTGTAAAATTATTCGAAAACTTTAATAACTTCATTTTCAAATAAATAATTAATCATTATTATTATAATTAGTATTATTTTTTAGAATTTTTAACTAAAATCTTCTTTAAATCAATTATTTTTATTAAATTTTGACAAAGTTCATATTGACAATTTTCAAATCCATTTATTTGCAATTCAATTATACGAAATTTTGATTATTTGGAAATTCTTCAATTAAAAATATATACATTAGAAAATAAAAACTTCAAATATTTTCAAAATTAATTAAACTTTTTCAAAACAATTAATTCTGCTGAATTATTGTTAGTTGATAGTATGAAAAATTTTAATTTGAATCCTTCTAAAAATTCAATTATTTCTAAAAATTCACGCTATAATGCTTTCATATTTAATTATCTAAAATTTTTATCAAAATTTATTTTTAAATCAATCTTTATTAGAATAATATACGAGAATTCAATTTTTTAAATACAAAAATAAATAATTTATTGAATAATTGAAGGTATTTTCTAAAATTGAATTTAGCAAATTTTTAAATAATTGAATTCTTTTGGCAAATTTTAATAAAATTTCAAAGTTATAATTATACATCTTTCAAGGAATTCGATTAAAATTGTATTAAAATTATTTGAAATTCTGCGATGAGTTTTATTATGAAAATATTTTTTAAGAAAATAATTGAATACATGTAGAAAATTTTATTATTTATGAAAATAATTGAATTATAACAAAGAAATTTATAAAAAATTTGTAAATAACTGAATTTACGTGAAATTATTATTATTTATATGAAAATAATTAAATGTTTGCTTAGAATTTTATTAAAATTTTCTTTAAATAATTGAATTTTTTTTGGAAAATTTTATTAAAATGATAACCATTGAATTGAGGAAAACTTTTGAAAATACTTGAATTTTTACTAAAAATCTAATTAAAATTTTTGAAAATAATTTAATTTTGCAGAAGTATTTTATTGTTTATAAAGATAATAATTGAAATTTTGACGAGAATTTTTTTTAATTTTCGATCCAAAATTCAATTTTTTTAAAAGTTTTTTTTAACTAAAATGCTTCTATACAAATCCATTATTTTCAATTATTTAAATCTATTATTATTTATTAAATAATTTATGTAAGTAATAATTTCAGGATAGTTGTTCAAGAATTATGTTATTTAGAAAGAAATTATTGTCAGAAATAGAAAAAATTGAAGATTTTATATTAAAAAAAATTGTTGCTAATTTCATAGTTTATGAGATAAACAAAAAAGACATAAAAATTCAGAATTTTCTTATGAATTCTAAAATTATAATTTTTTCCATTAGTTTTAATAAAAAATTACTGACTTTTCCCTGATTTTTCTCTGTTTTCAAAAATAAACCTTATTTTTCAATTTTTACAGAACCTATCATCTTTTTAAATACTTTTTTTTTTGATTTATTAAAAACCCTTTGTTGTCCTATTTTTAAAATTTACATAATTTATTGGAAAAAAATTTCACCGCTTTCCAATGAAAATGATAAAGAAATTAAAAAGAGATAATTTTTCTGAAAATTGAAAAATAAGGTTTATTATTTTTCAAAAAAAAAACGGGGTATAATTGTTTGTTAAACATCTTTCAGTAAGAAATTGTTTACCAAAGAACTAATTGTATTTTTAAGAAATAAATTCACTATAAATGGAACAAAAAATTTTTGTAGTTCAAAGTTAAAAGTTGTTTTAATTATATAATTATTATAATAATTATTGTAAAGTTGAATTAATTTCATTTCTTTTAAGTGCTTCTTCTAGTAAAAACTATTTTTCAAAATTTTAAATTAGACAAATGTTTATTTGTTCGCAATATTATTTAAATTAAGTAACAAATCATTTAATTCTAATATTCACATTAGTTACCTTTTTAAGTCCCTAAAACATATTCATTTAGTAAGAAATTCTAATAATTTTGTATATGCGCAATTTTGGCAAAATTAACTCATTTTTGAATAATTCCACAAAATCTTAGTGAAATTTATTCTGCTTTTTATTTTGTGTAAAATTTCATAAAATTTAAAAAAGTTTCTTCAATTTTGTGGAAATTTTCACTACCTAATATTGGGAAAATTACTACAAAACTTTTATAAAATTACATTTTCTTACAATTACGTGCGGTAAATTTCCTTAAAATTTTATACAGCTTTACCTATTTGTTGAAATTTTCACTATTTTGTGGAAAATTGAAAAAAAAATTGCAGTGGAAAATTTTTTTCCCTCCACTTTATGGAAAATTTTCTAATATTTTATCACTTTTCCCCATAAGTTTGTAGAAAATTTCACTAATTTGTGGAAAAATATACACAAAATCGTATCTAGTAAAAATATACTTTTTCTCATAAATTTTTGGAATATTCCACAAGAAACGTCAGGGAAAATTCTCCAAATTTTTTACAGTGCAGAACAAATAACAATAGCAATTATTATGGAGAACAATTTTTAGAAATCTTTCTACTTTTCGAAAAAGGGCGCAAAGAGGGCGGTAGCTAGTTTTTTCAATTTCTGACAAGGCGCTAACAAGTTTCTATCTAAAATCCAATTTTAATACCACAAAGTGAGAAAATTTTCGTGAAACATTCTTAGATTATATTAAAAAAAAATATTTTTAGAAATAATATGAAATTGGAAATAGTGAAAAAAAATAAAAAAATAGTGAAATTGGTATACAGAGTATATATGAAATTTTAGATGCGGGTATATGAATTATTATTATACAGCAATGTGATTATTTTTGCACATTCGTTGAAGCATAGAGCAGCAAAGACAGTAATCACGTATACATATATAGGGGGGAAGAGAGAGAGAAAGAGGTAGTTGCGCAAATGTAATTAGGAGTTTCTGCGAGTCTGTATGTGCACGCAACCGTCGCGACTTGGTCTGCCATTTTGAAATTCTTGCTCGCGAGTCACGCTTTGATAGCCACCAGGCACCTTATAGGTTTGTGTATATGGTGCCAACGTTGCATATACATATACGAAGTAAAAGAGAATCAAGTCGTGGCGCAGATCGTTAAATCCAAAGTCGATAAATACACTGATAACTCGAAGTATCGGTTTGCGTCTCGAAAAAAGGAAAAATAAAAAAAAAATGACACGAGAGTGGTTTCGCCTTTCATTTTATATGTCTTCCATTTTTTTTTCTACTTTGAAAATGCGCATAATATACATAGATTCATTTGGCTGATAATTCCACTTTATTTATTCCATTTTGCAAGCATTATACGGAATGTTATTTTTACGCAAAAAAATGTAAATTTATCGTTAATGTAATACTTTTGCTTTTTTATCTCAATAAATTATCGAAATAAATTCTTTTTTTTCTTCTTTTTTACTTCTTTTTTTTCAAATTGAGACGAAAAAAAGTATCAACGTTTTGATACTTTTTTTCGTCTCAATTTGATATTGTTAGAAAAACTGTGTATTTATTTTTAATTCATTACAATTATTTCTTGAAGTAATTAATTATATTTTTTTCCATTTTTTGTTCTTACAGTGAAAATTTTATTAAAATAGTAAATATAATAAAAATCATTGAATGCTTCAAACATGCAGAATTTATTGGTTCAAATACAATTTATTTGATTTAAATAAAAAATTATTTGATTCAAGTAAATATTTATTTGATAATAAAATAATGAATTTAATTAAAATAATTATTGAGCTATTTGAGTCAAATACATTTTTTTTTTCAGTGAAAGAACTAAAATATTTATTTCGTCGAAAAGTAGAAAAAATAATAGTTGTACTTAATTAAAAATTTTTTTAATGCTATTTTTGGGAACGAAACTTGCGAATATTATGCGAATTTTCGCGTTTCCTGTGCGAGAAGCGACGGTCGCAAGTTGGAATCACGAACTGTATCCGGCGGTAAACGAAGAGAAAATATTTCTTTCATGAAATTTCCAAAAGAAAAAATAAAAACCATTTTTTTCTATTAATTACTTTTTCGGCAAAAAGACCTAAATTCAAAATTTTGTATAAAAATAAAAATATTGCAGCAAAATAGCCAAAAAATTATTTTCTTTCTCTTTCTGTAATTTTTCGATCGTTAAAAAAATTAGTTTACAATTTCTGAGGACTATTGAAAATTTATTGAAAAAATAATTGTAAAATTAGGAAAATTTTTTTAAAACAAGAAAATTAGTTATTTTTATAGAAGTTAAATATTCGAACTACCATTTTAAAGGTGAAAGGGACTAAACGGAGTAAAATAACGAATAACGAGCTCCTTGCCAGGAAGCAGGAACTAAAAAAACTAAAATAAAAATTATTATTTTTTATTTATTTATTAACTTATTCATACTTGAAATCGAGATTAAAATAAATTATCTAAAAATACTCACTGAGCAAAAAGGAGTTTCCAAATATGAAACAAAAGTTCATTAAAAAAACACAAACTTAAAAAAAAACACCCAACGAATGATAAAGAACAAAGTCTATAGCGAAGCAATAAACAAAATACTAAAATAAAAAGGAAAAAAAACATTCAACTCCAACTCGTGACGCCATTGTACGCGTTTATTCCCTTGCCGTCGGACAGAGCCGCCATGATTTTTACGAGCAATGGCTGCTCGATTCCAACCATTTCATCACAGACACAAAAAAAAAAGAAACGCAATCAACAATTTTTCTCCACTTCGAAAAACAATATCAAAATTTATATTTCGAAAATTAAAAAAATACTCCGATCACGTCGACAACTGAGAAAGAACTGAAGAAACACGATCAGGAATAAAAGTGCGAAGAGCCAAAAAAAAAAAGAATAGACGACTGACCCCGGATATGTTACGGCCTTGAATATAACTATAATAGTCCCCAGTTAATGTACTAAAAAAGAGGTTCAAAAATAAAAAAAAAAACAAAAAAAAAAATTGGAGTATTGACGGAAGAGAAAACCCCTTTGCGGCGGTAGAAAAGAAGTGCAATTTCGAGGTCTCTCTTTGGGCGCATTTGCCGACCGTCGCTGATGCGCTTCATCGTTGGGGGACGATGCCTTTTTCCTTGGCCTCGCTTCTCGAATGAGTCCTTCACTCTATTCTATTTTATTATTCCAAACGGCACCGATCGATACAATAGTAATTTCCGAACACTCTAGATTCAAAAGACAGTCATGGTTGCTCTATATATATTGCAAAGTCCAATACTTGGAATATAGGAAAACACGTCATAGTGAAATAGCTCTATACTTTTATGTGCTTTTCTATATGACACGTGTCACAATAGCTTCAAATCGATTTAATAATTTGATTAACACCTTCGATAGCCAATCGTTTCATATGTATGCACTAAAAAGTGCAAATGAAAACGAATTCTTTTTCATTTCTCTCACAAAAGAATTTTTTTTTTTTCTCTAAAGTTTCTTTAACACCAATATCTATAACAATCTTAATAAATTAAGATAAATCAAGATAAATTTAGATATATAAATCTATATAAATTTATATATCAATATAAATTTCTTTTTTATTTAATTTTTTTTCTTTTTTATCACAGTTTTTCTAAGGATATGAAATTGAGACAAAACACAAATCAAAATGTTGCTTCGCAACACTTTTGATGCATTTTTTGTCTCAATTTTATATCAAACGTTGTTGCAAAGCAACATTTTGATTTGTTTTTTGTCTTAATTTCATATCCTTAGAAAAATTGTGTACTTATTTTTAATGTATTGCAATTATTATAATTCTTAAAGTAATTAATCATTTTTTCACTATGTAGAAAATTGTATAAATTTCTCATTACAAAAATAATATTTTTTTACTATTTTTTTTAACTATTGGGTTAGTTAATAATAACCATAATAATCTATAACCATGATCAATGTTAATTTCTCGATTATTTTTCTCTTAAAATATAAAATGAATTAAGCTAATTATTTTGTGAATAACTCACTGTAAAACAAGTGCTAAATTATAAAAATAGATTTTATTGGCAAAATATTTTATTAATATTTTATTATTAAAATAGAACCAAATTAGGATTTAAATTTAGTATAAAAATTAAAAATTAGTATTAAATTAGTACTTTTCTGTTTACAGTCCTCTGACTAAAATATATAATAAGAAAGGGCAGAGAGGTGCAAAAGTTTTTGTATTTTTTTAATTAATTATTAAAAAACACTTTAACAATTATTAGTTCAGATGGTCAGTTCAAGCTTAACTTTTTTTTACCAATTTTAAAGTGTTTTATAATTAATTTTTAAAATTTTTAAACTTTTGGACATTACTGCCTTCGTGGTTATATATTTTAAACTTCTTCACAAAATGTCAGCTCAATTTATTCAATATTTGAAGAGAAAAATACTTGAAAAATTATAATTCGAGACTAACAGTCACATGCTGCTCTCTAAATTTGTATTAATTACAAATAACTGATTTAGAAACAAAAAGTCAGCAATTAATTAAAATAAGAATATTTATACTGATCATTTAGTGTAAATTTTGTAAAAGTATTTTACAATTTGAGAAAAAGAGCAAGAAAGCAAAATTTTGATATAAAAATTACTAAACTATAAAAAAAAGTTATGTCACATCAAGTAAAGTTTATATTAAAATTGAATTAATATTCTTGATATTTGATACAATAATTTAACTAAATTTCATCAAAGTTTTTTTAAAGTTCAATATTTTTTATATTAAAAGTTCGCTCTGTCGCATTTTTTCATCAAACAGTAAAATACTTTTACAAAATTTAATAAATATATTTACTCTCCGTGTCTAACTGATGTTTTAGTAATTTTTCTTAAATGATTCAATTAGTCAAGTTTAACTAATTTTTTCAATTATTTTTTTTCTAAAAATCAGTCATTTTTTCACTGACAATCAAATACTTTTAACTGATTCAGAAGCAAAAAGTCAGTCGCTGATTTTCGGTTAAAACTATGATGTTTAACTGATTGAATTTTAGAGAGCATTAAATTTTGTGTTTCTAATTACTAATTATTAACATAAAAACAATACAAAAAATAGTAATTTTCATAATTGTAATTTTTGTAACTATAACTCATATAATTATAATTTTTATTTTTATAATTCCTTTAATTATAATAAGTTCGAATGAGTTAAAAAATCTACTGAAACATCAGTTATTTCTAACTAAATAATCTGTAGAATAATTCTCTCTTTTAAATAAGTTAAAAATAACTGATTTAGAAGCAAAATGTCAGTCACTAATTCAAATAGTAATATTTCTACCGACAGTCAGTTAAAAATAACTAATTGTCAGTAAATTTATTTTAAATGATTCAAATTAGTCAAGTTTAACTAATTTTTTCAGTTATTTTTTACTGAAAATCAGTTCTTTTTTCACTGAAAATAATGATTTTTAACTGTTTCAGAAGCAAAAAGTCAGTCACTGATTGTCAGTTAAAGCCATGATTTTTAACTAATTCAAATAAAGAGAATTTAGTATTTAATAAATATTAAACTATTTGAATTAGTGACTGACTTTAGCTTCTAAATCAGTTATTTTTAATTTTAACTTATTCAAATTTAGAGAGTAATTTTTATAAACACATATTTTTTCTAAGAGTATCAATAAATTGATACTAAAGTGAATCAATTTGATAACAAAAATTTAGATCAATTTCTTGTTATGCTTTTAATTTAACAGTGTATATAATTTCTTTAATAATAATATTTATAATTATATCACATAAATTATTAATCTTATTTAAATTTATAATTATTCCCAATCTATACCCAATCATAATTGTATAAAATTATAATTATATATATATGAACGATTGGGGTACAGTTTTTCTAAATTGCAATTTCTAATTTTTTATTCTCTAAAATTTTTTTTTTCTAATAAAGATGAATTTTTAAAATTTCGCTGCTTAATGAAGGTCATTTTCTAAAATTTTTTTTTCAAAATGTCTAATTTCTTGAAAAGTTTTATTCTTACAAATACAGGGGGTCAATTTTGTAATATTTGATTTCGAATTTGAATTGACTTTGGAGCCAAATTCTATAATTAAAAATAAAAATGAATGTGGCGCCAAAGTCAATTCGAATTAGAAATTAAATTAAAATTAAATACAAATTGTATAATCGCCCTTCAGATTAAAATATTGTATAAAATTTAGTTATTAATTTTTTCTTTTTGGAGCGTTATCGAAATTAATTTAATTACAAATTTTTGAAAGTAGAAGAAAAATGTTTATATTTAGTGAAAGTAAAAGATGCGGGTTTCTATTTATGCGTTATAAACTGAACATTATGATATCAAATGACTACATCAAATCCAACTGCCTATAAAAATGTTTTACGTTTAAATGTTAGTTTTTTTTATGTTTGGTGGTCGTCGTATAGTAAACATGAAATATGAAATATCATGTACATGTGTTTATTATTAGTTTGTAAGTATTACTTTTCTACTTAGTAAACTTTTTAATGAAGTTTATAAACTTTTACTTAAAATACCTATATCAGTTTCATTTTTATTTTATACATATATAATTAAGATATTTATTTAATTGATTATTAAACTGGAGGGAAATTGTCAGAATAAAAAAAATGAGTAAAATAAGGTTAAGAATAGAAAAATGAGTAAACTAAAAAATATGGAGAATAAAAAAACGAGTAAAATAAAATAATGTGTCGAATAGAAGAATGTGTAAAATTAAGAAATAAGTAGAATTAAAAAAAAATGATTAAAATCAAAAACGAGTAAAGGAGAAAATGACTAAAATAAAAAAATGAATAAGAAATATTGTAAAATATAATTTATTATTTAATAAATTTCCTTGTTTTTTGATAAAATTTCATTATTTTCAAGTTTTGCCTCTCGTGCGCGATAAAAAAAAGTGTCGCGTTTAGATAATGTTTTTTTTGTCGTCGCACACGTTTTTTCTACATTTAGAGTATCGATTTATTGAACAAAAATGAATACTTGCAAAGCTTAAAGATATAAAAGTCTTGCAGCTTTAATGTTTTCTAGGAAAAACGCAAAAATGAATATCGATTTCCTGATAAAAGCGAACCCTATCCGCGGGAGTGCACCGCCATTTGCCATCCGTCGGAACATATAATATACGTGTAGTATTACACAAAAGCGAGTATCGCAAGTCTAAAGAAATCCGAGCATTTCGAAATTTTCTCAAAAAATTCATTTTTAAATAAATAATTTTAATTTACGGAAAAATCTCAAATTATTATTTTTTTGTGAATAAGTTTATCTTTGAGATATATTTCTATTTTAATGGATTTTTAAATAGAGTTTAAATAGCCTTCTCTTTCTATATATATATATAGAAAACATTAGATAAGAATTTTTCCAGCCACAAGCCAAGTGAGTCTAATCACTCGTTTGGGACATCCCTTCATCCAGAAAAGCGATCGTCCGCTCTCTTGATGTCATAAAGCCGAAGCCATAATGGCGCCACGGCGCCTGACATCTTTCTTTCATATCGCTAACGTCTACCCCCGTTAACACCCCAATTCCCCTCATCCGTTAACTTTTTGAGGTGATCCCTTTTCCCCCAAGAAATTCGCAACATCAATTTCCTTGAGCTGCATTCGCCCTGAATACCTAAGAGGATCATTTCACTATGTTTACGTGATTTACATCGAAAATAACAGATTGCAAATATTTTTCTTCTTCCATTTACTATTAACTTTTATTTACGCTTTTTTATTTTAATTTTGATAGTTTTTAAAATTTTTTAAATTTCCCGCTTTTTGTAGAATTTATCTATGAATGACTCAATATAAATTTTCGAGCAATGAAACTTTCTTTTTTTCGGTGTTTTCACTGAAGAAAGTGACTATACACTAAAGAAAGTGACTACAGTGAAGAAAGTATATATAGTGAAGAAAGCATAAACGTTGAAGAAAGCATAAACAGTAAGGAAAGTATACAGTGAAGAAAGTATCTACACTGAAGAAAGCATAAAGATTGAAGAAAGGATAAACGAAGAAAGTATCTACACTGAAGAAAGTGTGTACCCTAAAAAAAAACATACATATATACTGAAGAAAGAAGAATGTAAAAAGAAGAAGATATGTACACTGAAGAAAGCATAAAACAATAAGTAAAGTTTACATAGTGAAGATAAACATATACAGTGAAGAAAGTGTCTCCACTGAAGAAAGCATAGACATTGAAGAAAGCATAAACATTGAAGAAAACATAAACACTGATGAAAGTATATAAAGAAGAAAACATATGCGCTGAAGAAAGCATACAATAATACTGAAAATTTATACACTGCGAAGTTAGCATATAAACTGAAGAAAACATGTATACTGAAGAAAGCATGTACAGTGAAGAAAGCATAAAACAATAAGAAACATTTATACGCAGTGAAGCCAGCATATGCACTGAAGAAAGTAGTTACACTAAGAATGAAGAAAACATACAATATACTACTATATTATTATAGACTGAAGAAAGTACATACACTATAAAATGTATATATATGAAGAAAGTTGATACACTGAAGAAAGTATACATACACTATAAAATGTATATATATATGAAGAAAGTTGGTATACACTGAAGAAAGTAGAAACAATAACAAACAGTCGACACTGAAGAAAGCATAAACTTTGAAGAAAGCATAAACACTAAGAATAGTATACACAGAAGAAATCATGTACACCGAAGAAAGAATACAACAATATGGAAAGTTCATAAAGTGTGAAGCCAGCATATATAAACTGAAGAAAGTAGATATACAGTAAGACCGTATCTTCACTGAAGATAGCATATACACTGAAGAAAGTAGATACAGCAAAAAAAGGTCTGCATTGAAGAAAGTAGATAGAGAAAAATGAATTAAAATAATCTGCAACAGTTTAATTCCTCTAGGATTAAATTAACACCAGAAAGGATTAAAATAATCTATTTTGGTGTTATTTTTAACTTTGAATGAAATTTTACTTTAAATAAAAATTCTCGTCAAAATTTCAATTCTCTTTACAAATAATAAAATTCTTCTCTGATATTTAATTTTTTTTCAAAAATTTTAGTAAAATTTTTGTCAAAATTTCAATTATTTTCAAAAGTTTTCTAAAATTCAATGATTTTCAATATCTACTATTTAAATAGAATTTTCCTAAAGAATTCCATTATTAAAAAAAATTTGAATAAAATTCTACTTAAACATTCAATTATTTTCATAAATAATAACAATTTTTACAGAAATTCAATTATTTACAAATTTTTTTTATAAATTTCTTCGCAATAATTCAATTATTTTCATAAATAATAACATTTTTACAGGGATTCAATTATTTTTATAAATAATAAAACTCTTTTAGGAATTCAATTATTTTTATAAATAATAAAACTCATTGCAGAATTTCAATTATTTTTAATGCAATTTTAATCGAATTCCTCGAAAAATGTAATTATTCTTAAAAATTTTATTAAAATTCGTAAACAGAATTTAATGATTTAAAAAATTTGTTGATAACATTTCTTATGAGAATTTAATTTCAAGAAAAATGAAGTTAATAAATTATTTACTTTTGTATTTAAATAATTGAGTTCTCGTAGAATTTACTAATAAAAATGGTTTTAAAAATGAATTTCAGTTAAAATTTTAGATTAGAATTAAATATTAAAAGCATTATAACGTGGATTTTTAGAAATAATTCGATACCTCCATGTATTACAATCCTATCTTACGGTGAAGGTTAATACAGTCCTATCTTGCGGTAACGTTTTATACAGTTCTATCTTGAAGTGACGGTTTATACCATTCTATCTCAAAATTTTCAATTTTTCAGTTTTTTGCTAAAATTATAGAAGAAAATATTCTGTATTAGATGGTAACACCTAAAATAGTTATATTAATTAGGATATTTATAAAAAACAGTAATTAGAAATAATAACAAGTTTTATCTTCCAAGTAAAAGTGTTCTATCTTTCTTTTGTTTTTGTATCTGTCAAAAAAAATATACACATGTGATTCGTATAATCGTGTTAGAAAAGCAAAAAAGAACAAAAGGTAGAAAATGGATATCCCTTTGGATTTAAGTATGCCATCAGGAAAAAATTCTTTACTGAATAATAATAAAAATATATAAATTTATAAAGTGATTATTTTATCTGTTAATTTTGCTTTATTTTAACTTTTCTTACACCAGGAGAGACTTGTTCTGACGTAGAAATTGAGATCATTCGAATTCAGACTCGGATTGACTATTTTGACTAATATTACAGATACTTTTATTATTATAATTATATTGTAATTTATAATCTTGTTATCGTTTGTGAAATATATAATAAAATACTAGTATAATATAATCCTTGAAACATACTTATAAGTGACGTTTTCAACGTTTATTACAGTAAAATAATGTAGATTTTTAAATTATTTTATTATTATTCTATTTGTATTCTCACTTGTGTAAAAATTTTCTACAATCAAAACCTCGTTTACTTACTTATTTAAATATTTGTATCTATACTTAAAACTCATAAAAATGATACGTTTATTTTAACTAATAATAATTGATAATTAAAATTAAACAAGAAAACTAACAACATTATTTTTATCATTCCACTATCCCGTGAAATATTAACCTGTCATAAAATTAGGTTAATTAACCTTTGTAGAAGTATTAAGAATGCATTTTCTTGGCTTGATTTTATATAATTGTGTTTTATTTATGTATATTATGATAGAAAAATCTTTAAAGAATTACATAAAAATTATCTTATGAATATCAAACTGTCATTAATATTTTTAATATGGAATTTACTTTTAATTTGGCTCTTACGCAAAATTGGAAAATTTGAGATAGAATGGTATAAAGCGTTACTTCAAGATAGAACTGTATAGAACGTTACCGCAAGATAGGACTGTATTAACCTTCACCATAAGATAGGATTGTAATATATGGAGGTATCGAATTAAATTTTGAAAAAGTTACAAATCAAAATCATTCAAATTCTTAATTTTTCATATTTTTGACAAACAATTCTGTAGAATTAATTCTTTTTAAAAGTTGAATAGGATTTTTATTGAATTTATTTCAAGTTTTTAATTTTCAATATATATTTAATTGCAGAATTTCCGAATAATTGAAATTTTGTAAAATTGAATTGTAAGCGAATGAATTTGAAAAAAATGTCAAAGAACTTTTTTAAAAATTATTAAAAATAATGGATTTATTGAAGAATTTTAGTTTAAAACACTAGAAAAAAAATTTAATTTTAGAGCAGTTAGAAATTATTGCAGAAATTCAATTATTTTCAAGAGTTATAAAATTCTTTTTAAGGATTCAATTATTTTTACTAAGAATAAAACTCATCGCAGCGTTTCAATTATTTTTCATACAATTATAATTGAATTCCTTGAAAAAAGTAATTATGTTTATGCAAGTTTTAATAAAATTCGACAAAAGAATTCAATTATTTAAAAAATTGATAATAAAATTCTTTATGAGAATTGAATTTTGAGAAACATTCAATTATTCAATAAATTATTTACTTTTGCATTTAAATAATTAATTTCTTGTAGAATTTTCTAATAAAAATTGATTTTCATTTCATAAAAATGAATTTCAGTTAAAATTTTAAATTATAATTGAATATTAAAAGCTTTATAACGAGGATTTTTAGAAATAATTGAATTTTAAAATTATTTTTTTTTTTTGAAAAAGTTTATTTGAATTTTTTTTTATATTACACTGGAAAAAAAATTTATTTGATTCAAATAACCGATTAATTGATTATTATCAAATAAATATTTACTTGAATCAAATAATATTTATTGGAATCAATTAAATGGTATTTGAACTAATAAATTCTGTATTATTCAAGCAACTACAAATTTAATTCACTTGAATAAATATTATTTGATTCAATTAAATATTTAATTGATAATAGTCAACTTATCGGTTAATTGAATCAAATAAATTTTTTTTTCAGTGTATTTGAAGTTTTTATTTTCTAATATGCATTTAATTCAAGAATTTGGAAATAATTTAAATTTCGTGAATAATTGAATATTGTTAACAAATGGATTTGAAAATTGCCAAAGAGCTTTTTCGAAAATTATTAAAAATAATTGATATAAAGTAAAATTGTAGTTAAAAATTTTTGAAAATAATAATTGAATTGAAATATAATGAAAATAATTTTGAAGAAGTATAATATTCTTATAATATAAAATAATGATTTTATTACTAGGTCATTTTTAATTATAAAACATGAAGAAATCGATGACTCCGAGTCGAAGACTCGGAGTTATCGATATCTTCATATGTTTTATAGTCTTTATAAAAAATTTTAATGAACTAAAATTTCATTCATTGTAAAAAATATCACCAAAATTGATTATTTTAATCTTTTTTGGAGTGTTAATTTAATCTGCAACACTTTTTAATACCTCGCACGATTTACTGTGAAAAAATGTATATAGAAACTGAAAAAAGTATCGACACAGTAAAGAAGTGTCTACACTGAAGAAAGTGCATATACACCACAAATATACACCGAAAGAAAGATGAACTCCAGTAAATTAAAAAAAAAATCCTTTAAAACTGAAAATACATAGTGAATTGCATCAATTGGCAGTCTCGAAAACAAGAACTAATTTCTTTTCTATACGAGACACGTACGCACACATTTAGGAGTGCTTAAATAGCCAATCTTCCTACCTCTTAAATGGGCAATCACGTAGGGTACGTTTCACCCTGGAATTGACGAAGACTCTCCACAATTATCGGCGCGTTGATCCGGCACTAAAGTCAAGATACGATGACGAGGGGATGGGTAAAAGAAGAGCGAACTAAATGGGAAGATTGGGGGCGGGGGGGGGGGAGGCTAGGAAATGTCGTAGGAGGAAACCAAAGAAAAGGGGCTGTACAATTCCTTATACTGTTGGGAAAAAAACTCCTTCTCAAGGGTTTGAAAAAAAAGGATAGAGAGTGTGTAAAGGGTAAAAAAGAAAAATGGGGGTAAAAAGTAATCGGTAGCATGCGAAGCACGCTCAGCGCTTCGACGCGTACATTCTCGGTCGGTAATATACGACTTCCGTACGTTGATGGAATATTCGAAAAATCCAAGCTCAACGACGATAAAAGTATGGAAAAAAAAGTCCAAACGGAACGTGGCACTGTTGGATCGAACCTATATATTGCCAAGTATACTTTCAAATATACTTCAGACATTGCAAATCGAAAAGCATTTTTTATATATTTCCAAGAAGTAAATATTGATGTACGTCGACATTTCATGCCTGTTTTTTGAAGAAACTTTATCGGTTAAAAATTCTTTTCTATACTGGAAATGAAAAATTTTCGGAATTAATTTCCAGGCGTGTTTTTTGGAAAATTTGAACATTAAGATGTAATGGGAGGTTTGTTAGAAGACATATATATTTCCGACCCATAAACATAATTTGAATTCTCTTTGTCTCTTTTTATAAAAAGCAAACAGTATAATCATGTCCTCCGGGGGGTGATAAAATAACAGCTAAACATGCAAGGTGGATGTAATATATTCTCAGTTCTCATGACATACGTTGACACTTCTTTTCTTTTAACGTAGGTACAGTAAGCAACAAAAATTATACCTTTTATTAAAAAACCGAATTTTATATATTTTTATAGAATTTTAACTTCACTTTGCTATAAAAAATTGTATATACAGGAAAACACTATTAGGTCTCGTTAAAATTAAATTCCTAAAATACTATTCAAAAAGGTTTGAAAAGTTTGAAAAGTTTCAAAAAAGTTCAAAAAGATTTAAAAAGGTTTAAAAATATATTTTAAAAGGTTTGAAATAAACTAAACGGCCTTAATGAAAATCTAATTTAAAGGTGCTATTATATATTTTACATATCCTATTTTCTATCCCATTTCTTCTATATTTCCTATTCCTAGAAACCAATTTCAAAACAGACGCTTCAAAAATATTCAAAAAGGTTTTAAAGGCTTCAAAAATGATTTCAAAATTTTTAAAAAGGATTAAAAAAAGATTCAAAAAACTCTATAGGGCCTTGATGAATAATTAATTTAAAACAGACGATTTAAAATGTTCAAAAAGATTTAAAAAGGTCAATAAAAAACAAGAAGATCTTGCTAAAGGCTTATAAAAAAAATTTTTAAGAACGTTTTTAAGAAACATTTTAAAAAGTTCAAAAAGATTTTAAAGGATTGAAAAAAACTGTAAAGTCTGGCCAGAAACATACACTTAAAAACCAATTTTAAAGTTTTTTTTTAAATTTTTAACGTTTAAAAGATTTTTAAAAGATTCAAAAACGTTTTAAAAACATTTAAAAAGGTTCAAGAGGCTTTAAAAAGATTTCAAAAGATTTAAAAAGTTCTATAATATCCTGCTAGAAACATACTTCAAACCTCATGATTCAAAAAGGATCAAAAAGATTTAAAACGGCTCAAAAAAGATTAAAAAAGTTTTAAAAAAAATACTATTTGATCTTGATGAAAATCTAATTCAAAACAGACGATTCCAAAAGGTTAAAAAAGGTTAAAAAAAATTCTATTAGTTCTTGATAAAAACCTAATTCAAAACAAAGGATTCAAAAAGGTTCAAAAAGGTTAGAAAAATTTCAAAAAATTTCAAAAATGTTCAAAAATGTTAAAAAGGTTCAAAAAAATACTATTAGTCCTTTTGTTAAAAACATCATTCAAAACGAAGGATTCAAAATGGTTTAAAAAATTTTTAAATTTTCTAGAATATTTAAAAAGGTTCAAAAATGTTAAAAAAATTAAAAAGGTTCAAAAAAGTACTACTAGGCCTTGATGAAAACCTAATTCAAAATAAGCGATTGAAAAAGGTTCAAAAAGGTTGAAAAAATGTTCATAAATATTTAAAAAGGTTTCAAAAACGGTTCAAAATGGATTGAAAAGTTTTAAGAATATACAAGAAGACTTTTTCCTAAAAAACCTATTTTTAAATAAACGATTTCAAAAAGTTTAAAAAAATTTAAAAGGGTTTAAAAAATATTTAAAATGTTTAAAAGGGTTCATATTAATTTTAGTTGATTCAAAATGGTTCAAAACGCTGAAAAATGTTAAAACGGTTTCAAAAGTTCTAAAAGGGTTCAAAAAAATACTATTAGATTTTTATAAAAATCTAATTTAAAATAAACGTTTTTGGTAAAAACCTAATTTAAGACAAATGATTCCATAAGATTTAAAAAGATTTAAAAAGATTTAGAAAGATTTAGAAAGGTTTAAAAGATTTCAGAAAGATGTTAAGATTCGAAATGGTTGAAAAGCGTTCAAAAAAGTTTAAAAATGATTCAAAATGGATAAAAATGTTTTAAAAAAAATGCAAGAAGGCTTTTTTCTAAAAAACTTAATTTTAAAACAAACGATTCAAAAAGGTTTAAAAACATTTAAAAAGCTTTAAAAGATATTTAAAAATATTTAAAAGTGCGTTCAGAAGAATTGTAGAAGATTCGAAATGGTCCAAAAACGCTCAAAAATGTTAAAAAGGTTCCAAAAAGTTCTACGAGGATTAAAAAAGATACTATTAGACTTTTATGAAAACCTAATTCAAAATAAACGATCGAAAAAAGTTCAACAAAATTTTAAAAATTTCAAAAATATTCATAAAGGTTTAAAAATGGTTCAAAATGGATTAAAAATTAAAAAAAAAAATAAAAGAATGCCTCTAGTAAAAACCTAATTTAAAACAAATGATTCCAAAAGGTTTAAATAGATTTAGAAAGGTTTAAAGGGTTGCAGAAAGATTTTAAGATTCTAAATGGGCTCAAACTTGTTCAAAAATAATTCAAAATGGATTAAAATGTTTAAATAAAAATACAAGAAGGCCTTTGCTAATAACCTATATAGTTTAATACAAATGATTTCAAAAGATTTAAAAAAATTTTAAAAGATTTAAAAAGTTTTAAAAGATATTTAAAAATTGTTTAAAAGGGTTCGAAAACATTTTAAAACATTCGAAAAGGTTCAAAAAGTTCCAAAAAGGATTAAAAAATTTCAAAAATGTTCAAAAAGGTTGAAAAAAGTTCAACATTTTTTTTTTTAAAGTTGGAAAAGTTGTAGATTAAAAGTTGAAAAAGTTGTAGAAATTTTCAAAAAGATTCAAAACAAGGAAACAAAGCAAAATATAAATACAGGAAAAAAATTGACTAATTTAAGAATAATGTAAATGTTACAAAAAACTAAAAAAAAAAAATTATTCTCCATTTTACTTGAGTAAAATTTCTATTTCAAGAAAGGCATATTCCTTGACACAAAAAAGACAAAATATCAACAGCGCCTCTGAAACCTCTCTTTTATCTTTATCACTATCAGTAGAATTAGAACTGTGACATTTAAAAAATGGGAATATGACTCATTCAAGTCGATAACGAACGCAGCATCGATATTTTGGCTCTACGCAGTTTTATCAAAAAAACCAAAATGTAAAACATTTCCTTGTAAGTGAATATATATATAAAGGACTCGAAAGCAACGTACCACTCCTATAAAGATATACCCGAGAATATCGTGGGCGAATAACATTGGTCTCACATTCGACCACTTTCGTAACTCTGCAAAAAAAAAAAAATAAATAAATACATGTACACAATCACTATATACATATATATAAACTCTCACAACCTAAGCGAATTTCGAGTATATATATATACACGTTTATATCTCCTTAAGTGCTGCTTGCATTCCTGCATAGGTATATAATTCCGCATATCCTTAAGGGCATCGTCGAGAAGTTTAAGGATGGAACAGGATGCAGATAATCCGACTGTTTACCACTTTACCATAGTATATAATGGATGGAAGGGGCAGGGGGGGGGGAGTGAAAGATTCAACGGTGAAGAGAAAGAGTAATGCAGAGACAAAATCTTGAGTTATATATACGTTTTCTCGAGACTGCGGTATTATTTTCATTTATTTTTTTTTTGTTCTTTTTTTTAGAAAGAGAGAGAGAGAGCCGGACTTTAGCCACTCCTCGTGCGCATATAATGACCTTTAAGCACTCGTTATCCTTGCGCGCGCTTATAAGAAACCTTAAGAAAGTTCTCTTCGCGAGCCGGAAACGTCACGGATTATAAATTTCTTTGTTGAACCCGCCCTCTGAATTTCCTTAGGCGTTTCATCGCATTTTGCCTGTGAATTTTTTCAAGGGGAACGAGAAGAAGAGATGGAATCATGTGTTTACAATTATTTCGTAAAAGCAGCCCCCCCCCCTCTCCTTGGCCCAATGTTTCTGAAGCTTAAAGCGTTTTGCCATAATCACGAACTGATATTTCTTTTTTTTTATTTATATGTGCTTTGTATTTATCTCTAAAGAAAATATTTTGTAGGGATTCAAATTTTTTAATTTGACTTTGACTTTCGATTCGATTTGGAATTTTCCATTGACACTGAATTTGATTTTCAAAATGAAAATCAAATTCAGAGTCAATGGAAAATTCCAAATCGAATCGACTTTGAAATTCAAAAGTAAAATTTTCATTTTAGTCTTTAATGTCAAAGTCAAAATGAAAGTCGAAGTCGCAAAGACAAAATCAAGTAAAAATGAAATTTAGTCAACATCAAAGTCAAAGTTAACGTAAAAGTATTTGAAATCGATGTCAAAGTCAACATCTAATCAAAAGTCAAAATTTAAAAATTTTCGTATAAATTTAGTGAAATTTTGTAATTTGACTCTGACTTTCGATTCGATTTGGACTTTTCCATTGATTCTGAGTTTGACTTTCATTTTGACTTTGGAATTCAAAAATAAGATTTTCATTTTACTCTTCATTGTCAAAGTCAAAATGAAAATCGAAGTCAAAGTCAAAATGAAAATGAAAATGAAAATAAAAATGAAACTCAAAGTCAAAGTTAACGTGAAACTTAAAATTGAATTGTCAAAATTGAATCGAAATTCAACGTCAAAGTCAAAATCAAAGTGAAAATCAAACTCAAAAGTCAAAATCAAAGTTAACGTGAAAGTTAAAGTATTTGCAATCGATGTCAAAGTCAAAATTGAATCGAATGTCAAAATTTTGAAATTTTCGTAAATTTGGTGAAATTTTGTAATTTGACATTGACTTTCGATTCGATTTGGACTTTTCCATTGATTCTGAATTTGACTTTCATTTTGACTTTGAAATTCAAAAATAAAATTTTCATTTTACTCTTCAATGTCAAAGTCAAAATGAAAATCGAAGTCAAAGTCAAAATCAAAATCAAAATGAAACTGAAAGTCAAAGTTAACGTGAAACTTATAATTGAATCGAAATTCAACGTCTAAGTCAAAATCTAAGTGAAAATGAAACTCAAAAGTCAAAATCAAAGTTAACGTGAAAGTTAAAGTATTTGCAATCGATGTCAAAGTCAAAATTGAATCGAATGTCAAAATTTTGAAATTTTCGTAAATTTGGTGAAATTTTGTAATTTGACATTGACTTTCGATTCGATTTGGACTTTTCCATTGATTCTGAGTTTGACTTTCATTTTGACTTTGAAATTCAAAAATAAAATTTTCATTTTACTCTTCAATGTCAAAGTCAAAATGAAAATCGAAGTCAAAGTCAAAATCACCTTAACTAAAATCACTTTGGATCAGTATCACAGTCAAAATTAAATCGATAGTCGAAGTCAAATTACAAAATCGCACCTAAAAGAATAATTATTGTTTGAATAAAATTGTTTTGTATATATTTTGTATTTTTTATTTAAAAAAAAATTTGTTTTCGTTTCTTAGAATTGAGAAATTTTAGAATTAGAGAAAATTAATTTTTGTATGAGAAAAAAATAATTTTTGTATAAGTAAATAAAAGTATAAATAAAAACTTCTTTCTATAAACAAAATCTATTTTTTACTAAAGAAAAAACTACTTTCAAAAAAACACTGATTACAGGTGACAATAAATTATTTATTGAAACCCCTGGTAAATCGATATTTTAACGATCGATCTCATTTTCACGCGGCTAGCGAACTCTAAGGAGAAAGAAATCTCTATGATCACTATATATAAGATATTTTACTTGTCGTTAATTCAATTGACAAACAATAAAATTGTTTTCAAGTAGAGAATTTAGAGTCATTATTTGGACAGATTTAATTAAAAAAAAGTAAATAGAACAACAAACTTTAGACGCTATATAATATTTCACTATGAAGATCAATTCAATAAAAATAGAAGAAAAGATAAAAATCACAAATTGTTATTCTTGAAGACAAACTGTTATATCAAATTATTGTAATAGTTGAGTAAAATCATAAATTACTCTAATTAGCGTGGAGCAAAGTGTGTCAATAGTTTACAAATTGAATTTTTTACACATTATTTACGGAGGTTAAACAGTAAGATTATGCTTTTTATGAAAATGGTCAATGACTAGAAAACTTGGGTCTAGATTTTTCTCCAGGTAAATAAGTATACTGGTAAAATTCCTTACATTCTCTCCTTATATTGTCTTCTTACATTCTCTCCTTATATTCTCTACTTACATTCTCTACACTTATATTCTCTACTCATCAGGTTTTCTACCTTTATATTATATCTCCTTTACATTACCTTCTTATACATTATCTCATTCATACATTTAAATATTTTTCTATAGTGGAAGTAAAATATTTCCAAAATTTATTTTGATAAATTTTTATTTAATTTTTTTAAAAATTTATTTTGGAAATATTTTATCTTGATCTGAAAACTATAGTTGACCTAGAGTTGGATTTTGACATTTTAATTGATCTAAGTTTCATTCAAGACAATTTTTAAGTTGATTTAAATTTTGCCTTGATTTTGATGTATTCCCAATGGGAAATTTACAACTGGCGTAGTACTGCGCCAGCACTGGCAGCACTGGCGGCAAGGCTGAGAGCCAGCACTGGCATAACACTGGGATGATAACGCCGTCCGGCGCTGCCGAAGTACTGTCTGTCAGTGCTGCCAGACAGCGCTGGCGCAGCACTGGACCAGTGCTGGCTGAGAATATTGCCGCAATAAATGCCGTATTGTTATTAATTAATCGTAAATTAATAATTATAAATAATTTAACAACAAAATGGTAAATAATATTAATAAATAGTTATTATTCATAAAATATTTCTCTTCTTAAAGAAATTGTATTAAAGATGGAGACTAACAATGGATATAGTAAATGAAGTAGAAAAAAATTGTTTATAAGATTTAAAAATTAAATAATAAACAATTACAGTAAGTGTGCATTAGATTTTCATATTTTAGTACCTAACGATTGGAATCTAGAAATATCGCAAACCTATGAAAATAAACAAAATTGCTGACGAGGGGAATCGAACCTACGACCTACGGACTAACAGACTAACGCTCTAACCACTATGCTAACGACACGTGTGTACAGAAAAGTATTAATATCTCAGTATCATTCAGACATACAATTATTGAGTAAAAGATGAGAAAAAAATAGGGATACGTTAGAAATAATAAATTGAAATAAATAAATTAAACTAAATTTTTAAAAATTAAATTACTTTACTTATTGCATTTAACATTTTACGTCATTCTTAAATTACGTGGTAATTTTTTAATAATTTTTTATTCATAGTAAGAAGTATAATAGTATTTTAATAGGAACCAAATTATTATTGAGATTAAAGTTTAAATTTTGTTTATAATTTTAATTTGTTTAAATAATTTATTATTTACAAAATTAGACAATTGTGTTAAATTGTTATTATTAAATTTAATAAGAATAAAAAATCAACAACTAAAAAGTAAAATATTAATTTTTTTCAATAAATTTATATTTATAAACATTCATAAACTTTCTTTATAATTTTTTTCAAGTTTATGTCAAAAAAGCAATGTTGGCAAAGAGCGTTGCGAACAATTTTTCTATACTCAGCCAGCACTTGCCGCCGAGCCTTGTCCAAGCTTTGGCGAATCAAAAATTCTGTACTGTGCCAGCACTAATTGTCGAGGCTCGGCTAGACTACGCCGAACAATCGTCTGAGTACTAAGCCAGTGGTGAACATCGGCACTACACTGGCATTTCCCATTGGGTTATTTCATTTAAATCGCAATTGACCTAAAATAATCTTTATGTAAGCATCTCTTGTTCTAAAATCTGATTACTGTAAGTCTCATTTGACCTAAAAGTATACTTTAATCGATCTTGATATTAAAACAGTTTCTGTATTCGTCTCACTTGAACTAAAAATCAATTTAGGATGGACTCATACGTAATCTCTCTTAAATAAAACCTAAAACGATACAAAATCCTTTTGTTCTAAAATCTTCTAAACTTTGGTCACTTTTGACCTAAATTTCGCTTGATAAATATTTGCTTTAATTACCGTCTCCATTGGAACTAAAAATCTATCAGGACTTAATTCGCACTGTATTACCTAAAATCTCCTTGATTTGAAAATAATTTGACCTGAATTCTACATTATATAAGTCTCAGGTGACCTAAAAATATATTTCTTTTAAGTTAGCTGTAGATTTTCTTGAATTTAGCTTGAACTAAAAATTTATTTAAGTCGCTACACCTAATTTATTTGAATTAAAACTTAGATATAGATGAATTGTTGACCTAAAATTTACAAGAAGTTGACTTGAATTGTACATTTATTTTTTACCTATAAAATTACACAATTTATTTACCTAAAATTTTCAAGAATTTTTAAACTACAAATTTCAATTCTCTTCATAAAAAATAAAATTCTTCTCTGATAATTAATTATTTTCAAAAATTTGAATAAAATTCTTGGCAAAATTTCAATTATTTTCAAAAGTTTTCTAAAATTCAATGATTTTCAATATCTACTATTTCAATAAAATTTTCCAAAAGAATTCCATTATTAAAAAAATTTTCAATAAAATTCTACGCAAACATTCAATTATTTTTATAAATAATAAAACTCATTGCAGAATTTCAATTATTTTTAATGCAATTTTAATCGAATTCCTCGAAAAATGTAATTATTCTTAAAAATTTTATTAAAATTCGTCCAAAAAATTTAATGATTTAAAAAATTTGTTGATAACATTTTTTATAAGAATTTAATTTCAAGAAACATGAAATTAATAAATTATTTATTTTTGTATTTAAATAATTGAATTTTCGTAGAATTTACTAATAAAAATGGTTTTAAAAATGAATTTTAGTTAAAATTTTAGATTATAATTAAATATTAAAAGCATTATAACGTGGATTTTTAGAAATAATTAAATTTCGAAAAAGTTTCAAATTAAAATCATTGAAATTCTTAATTTTTCAAATTTTTGACAAACCATTCTGTAGAATTAATTCTTTTTAAAAATTAAATAGGATTTTTATTGAAATTATTTCAAGTTTTTATTTTTCAATATATATTTAATTGCAGAATTTCCGAGTAATTGAAACTTTGTAAAATTGAATTGTAAACGAATGAATTTGAAAATTCTCAAAGAACATTTTTAAAAATTATTAAAAATAATGGATTTATTGAAGAATTTTAGTTAAAAACACTAGAAAAAAATTTAATTTTAGAGAAGTTAGAAATTATTGAAGAAATTCAATTATATTCAAGAGTAATAAAATTCTTCTTAAGGATTCAATTATTTTTACTAATAATAAAACTCATCGCAGCGTTTAAATTTTTTTTCATACAATTATAATTATTGAATTCCTTGAAAAAAGTAATTATGTTCATGCAAGTTTTAATAAAATTCGAAAAAAGAATTCATTTATTTAAAAATTTGTTAATAAAATTCTTTATGAGAATTGAATTTTAAGAAAGATTCAATTATTCAATAAATTATTTACTTTTGCATTAAAATAATTAAATTTTTGTAGAATTTTCTAATAAAAATTGATTTTCATTTCATAAAAATGAATTTCAGTAAAAATTTAAGATTATAATTGAATATTAAAAGCAATATAGCGTGAATTTTTTGAAATAATTGAATTTTGAAATTAATTTTTTTGAAAAAGTTTGAATTACTTCCTCATAGAGGAAGTATTGTAATATAAAAATTTTTTGAGTTCGATTTTTGACATATCTTTATGTTATTTGACCTCAGGAGTTCAAAAATGACATTTGTGTGTGTGTGTGTAAACATCACATTTTCATAAATATCTCGAAGTCATGAAGAGCTTTTGGGTTGAATTTTTTTTTAAATTGTAGATCTCACCTGCGGACATAAAGTGAGAGTACTTTCTGATATATTAATAAAGTTTAACTAAATTTTTTTTTTATTTTTAATTTTGCAAAAAAACGTTTTTTGCCCATAACTTTAAAAAAATGTTAGGACACCTATAAATGTTTTTCCATAATTTTGTAAAGTTTTTTTAGACGCATCTTTTGAGCCCTAATTGAACATTTTTCGTCCATATTAACCGGAGATATTAAACTTTTAAAAATCAAAAATTTTGGAAAATAAGACTTTTTCGAAAATTTTGTTGAAAAACGTAGAAGTAACTTTAAAAGTATCATTACCAACTTGTAGAGCCTTCAAAAACGCTTCGATTGACCTATTTTTAAACCTAATTCGATAATAAATTTCGAAATTATTGGTATTTTAAAAACCAAAAATTGTGAAAAATGACATTTTCTCAACTTTTTTGTTTGAAAATTTTTGTTTAACTATTAAATTATTATAACTATCTTGTAGGGTATTTAAAAATACATTGATTGACTCAAAATTCAATCACTTTTACTATATTTATAAAAAGTTATTCATATATTTCTATTATTTTTATCTCTATGAGTTAGTAAAGTGTTCATGAAATGAACACCAAAATTATAAAAAAAAATATACACAAATTGGCAGCGGTTTTTCTTTTATATTATTTGAAGTTTTTATTTTCTAATATGCATTTAATTAAAGAATTTAGGAATAATTGAAATTTCGTGAATAATTGAATATTGCAAACAAATGGATTTGAAAATTGACAAAAAACTTTTTCGAAAATTAATAAAAATAATTGATATAAAGTAAAACTGTAGTTAAAAATTTTTGAAAATAATAATTGAATTGAAATAATGAAAATAATTTTGAAGAAGATTTTTTTATAATATAAAATAATGATTTTATTACTTGGTCATTTTTAATTATAAAACATGAAGAAATCGATGACTCCGAGTCGAAGACTCGGAGTTATCGATATCTTCATATTTTATAGTTATAAAAAAATTTATTGAACCAAAATTTCATTCATTGTAAAAAATAACACCAAAATTGATTATTTTAATCTTTTTTGGTGTTAATTTAATCTGCAACACTTTTTAATACCTCACGATTTACTATGTTATGTTAATCATGAAATTAACTTGCAAATTTGTTACAATTCAAAATATATCGTGAAACATTGACTCAATTCGAAAATTTAATTAGCAAAATTAATAAAAATCAATCAATAAGAAAACTTTAGTTATAAATATTACTATGGTAATTTTTTATTTCAGTAATTGTTTGGATTACAAAAACTTATGGCGGAATTTTTTGCATCAAAGATGTTTTTGTTGGGATAAGGTTGGAAAATATATAGCCAAACCCCAGGCGACACTCTAAACAGGAATGTATACCATATCTAATGACTCCTGTATTTTATTACACCTATATGCTACATTTGAGCATAGTAAACACAAAAGGGGTTATTTTTTCCCTGCTCGCGTATATATATACAGAAAATTACATTTTCAATCCGTTGGGAACTGGTAGCGTCATTAGTGCAAATATCCCTCAACGAATCCCTCTCATATATATCCGAAATTCACCCCAAGCGGAATGAAGAGCATATAGCCGCGCAGAGATAACATATATACATATACAGTGAGAGTTGTGCCCTCAGAAATTTTCGTCCATGCGGTGTATATGTGTGCGTTACAATGGCAAAGTGCGGTTTTAACCCTATCGAAATCCACCCTCGGAACAATAACTTCGCATATATATATATATATATATATATGGACGCAGAGAGGTAGCCCGTAAAGGGGTCTGTATTTAATTTACTGAATAATTGGAATCAAGCTGCCTCATTTGTGTGCCGGCCGGACTGTCGCGCAGAGGGACCCATAGTATAGAGGAGTCGCACACTGATAGTATGATACGGCGCGCGGTAAAAGAGGGAAGAGGACAAAATGCAAGGTGGAAAGAGAGGAGGAGGGTAGGGGGGGAATGGAAACCGCCCTGTGCAATTTCCAAACAACCCCCTCACTCCGCAACCATCCTCACCATCCCCCAAGTATAGTCGTCGGGGATTTCGCGTCGGAGGTGGGCGCGCACACGGATCCTGCGGGAGCCTGATGAGGAGATTTGTGCGCGCTCATAAAACCACCTACCCATCCAGTTTCACCTCTTCCATTTCTCCCCCCCGCCCCCTCCCCCTTTCCACAAGCTCAAAAACCTGCTCACCCTTTTACTCACACCCTCCTCTCACCTAGAGGGGGGATTCTTCACCAGGAGAAAGAGAGAGAGAGAGACTCCCCCCCCCGGAAAGCAACGGGGGTGAATAAAGATGGCCAGATAATAGAACGAGGGTGGGATTACTGTGAGGCGCTTTTGGATTGTGGTAGGGAGAGAGATCCTGGATTAAATAAGTAGCGAGAGTTTCAGCTGGGATCTCTCCCAGGTTGGTAATACTGGGTTTGTGTGTGTGTGTCTCCTGCGACGAAGGATAGGTATGTGTGTTTCACACTCATGCGTATATGAGAAATTGTGTAGACGGAAAGGCTTGGGGAGAATAATGGTGGGGGGGGGTGATGCGACCTGCGCTTGCGCGGTTTGATTCTCTGGAAATCGATGGCCGCTTGGTGAGGTTGTTTTTTTTTTCAGCCGCATACTATAGTTTGTGTGTGAATGTATATGCGTTCTCTCTCTTGACGACGACAATGTGTGGAATGAAGGAAGCTGATGACGAAAGGAAGAAGAGGGGAATTCAAAGGATGTGGACAAGATGAAGGGGGTTGGCGGTGCAGCTGCAATGGAAACTGGACCCACATTTCTCGCGGTTTTTTGTTTTATAGAAAAATTTAAAAAAAAATTGTTATTCTCATATTTATATATTATTGCTTCTTTTCGATATTCCTATAATCTATTCAATCGTTTTGCGATGGATTAAAAAAAAAATAATGATTTTGATAGATTTCAGGCTTCGTTGGTGCGTTGCCTCAACAATTTTCGAAATAAGACGAGAGACCAGATCAACTGTGTCAAGTCTCGAGTCTAAATTGACTAAATACTAGAAAAATAAGTATTAGGCATAACTTTGTTAAATATATAATGATGAATACCTTATTCAACTCATTTTTCGGCTTAAAATACAAAAATATATGACAATTGAAGCTCTGGATCTTAAAAGGGCACTTTGACATTCAAAATCAATGCGGAAAGTGACCTTTTAAGATCCGGAGCCTTAATTACAGGTCTTACAATCAATTTTCTAATCAAAAGTTTAGTCAATATTTGGACTAATGTAAGTTGTTTTAGTCAAAATCAGGCTTAAAACAAGACTTCACAGTCTTATTAAAATTATCAATTTATCAAATTATATTGATGCTAAAGTGTATCAATTGAATAAAAAAATTGATATACTTTATAGTATTAATTTGATACAATTTAGGAGAAAATGTGTTATTTTTTACAGTGATTAAAGTAAGATACAAATTATAAACATTTATAAAATAGAAATTCACGAATTCAGAGGAAATTTTGAACATTATTAACAAGTCGTTATAATTACAGTTTTTCTAAGGATATCAAATTGAGACAAAAAATGAAACAAAACATTTCTTTGCAACACTTTTAAGTCGTTTTTTTATTAATTTGCATTTCCTTATATAGAAAAATTGTGTTACGATAGAGAAATTAAGCAAATATTTTCTATTTTTTAAGGAAAAATTTAAAAAATTTTGTTACAAAAAATTGTAATTGACAAATTAGGATATGCATATTTCTTTTCATAAAAAGCTTATTTGTTTGACAAATCGAGATTACCGGACAATACATCAAATCCAAAAAATCCAGACCGAAAAATCCAAGAAAAAAGTCCAATGTCAAAAAAACAATAAATCCAAAATAAATAAAAAACTTACAAAACAAACAATGAAAAATGTGAAAATGTTTTTCCTTTTTACGCTAAAAAATCGAAATTTAAAATCTTAATGTTGAAATCGCAGAATTTTAATTATTTACTTACTTTAATAACAAAATTCTTCAATAAAATCCATTATTTTCATAATTAAAAACATTTTTCACAAAAATTCAATTATTTTCAAAAATAAAAAAATTTCAATTATATTTTATAAAATTTTCAAAAAGTATTATTCCAAGACATACAATTATTTTTAAAAATTTTATGATGGAATTCTTTACAAAAATTCAATTATTTTTTTCAATATAGATACATAATTCCAATTAAAATACTCGATTAATTTAATTATTTTCAGAAATTTAAAATGTTAAGTTTACCTACTTTCGATTCACGCAGTCATTGAAATGAGCAACTTAAATAAAGGACAATTTCATTCAAGGCAACCATTTAAATTATCATATCTCAATATTTTTCTTTGGATTTTTAATTTTTTTGGGGGACTTTTTGACCAGGACGAAAAATCCAAAAAATAAGTCCAAAGCAAAACTATTTTTTTTACTTTTTTGGATTTTTTGGTTTGGCGACTTTTTGTTTTGGACTTCTTGTCCGGATACCACAAATCAAAATTATATGAAAATTTATTTTCTGTTTGGAAAAATGAGAAAATTGTAAAAAAATAGAGATTAGAAAATAAAAAATATACACATTTTGTTTCTGAATTACTGTTTCTTTATCATAAAATTACAAGTTTCTTTTCGAAAGAAAGAAATTTTTTTTCATAATTTCTATTTTTAATCACGAATTTCAAACTAAATTCTTTAGAAAAAAAGAAAACTTGCATTATTTCTTTAGAATTTTTTATAACAAACTTCCGAATTTTCTAGTTGAAAAATAAAACAGAAAACTTTTCATGAATCATATTTTTTTTCAATTTTTAGGATATTTTTTAAACAAATTTCCATAGTTTATATTTTTTTTAATCACGATTTTTAACAAAATTCTATTTGCATTAAATAAATGAAAAAAGCATAATTTTTGGTATTTAATAAAAGTACTTTTTTCCACAGGAATTAATACTTTAATAATTTCAATGTAAAATCTTTTTGGAATTTAATTTTTTATAAAAATTAAATTCTTGTAAAGTATATTTCATCAAAATTTTTATAATTGAATTTTTGCAAAGAATTTTAATAAAATTTTTAAGAATAATTGAATTTTTTTTTTTGAGGAATTCATTTAAAATTATATTGAATTCTTGCATCTTAACATTTCTTTTCATAAATTAAATTCATGCGGGAAAAATTTTATTATTTGTGAAAATAGTTAAATTCTTACCAAAGAATTTTATTGACATTTTTGAAAATAATTGAATTTCTTTTAAAGAAATTTTTATTATAAATTTTGAAAATTATTGAATTTTTGTCAACAAAATTTTTATTGAAAATTTTGAAAATAATTAAATTCTTTTGAAGAAAATAATTACGCTTTTACGCTGAAAATAGATGAATTCTTATAAATAAATTTTATCAAAATTATTGAAGATAATTTTTTTCGGAAAATTTTAGAAGTTTTTTAAAAATAATTAATTTCTATAACAACGCAATATAATTAATTTCTTTTAAAACATATTTATTGAAATTTATATTTCAAATAAATAATTAAATTTTTCTGCAAATTTGATTATTTAGGGAAATAATGGAATTTTTCCGAAGAATTTATTATTAAAAATTTGTTTTTAAATAATTGAATTTTTTTGGTGAAATTTTATTAAAATCGTAGATATTTAAAGCTAATTGATTTTTTTAAATTAAAAAAAATAATTTTTAGAGAAGAATTTCATTATTTTGAAAAATAATTGAAATCTGTGAAACAAATTTCTCATAATTTTTTGAATAATAATATCTAGCGCCACCTACGAGGTTAAAATTCGTTGTGTGTTATTTTAACACTAAATCCAGTGTTAAAATATAACACTTTTTATTTTCTGTGATAGACTTTCAGTGAAATATAATTTTATTCGACTCAAATAAATTATATTTGATTATAATAAATTTTTTCTCTGGGTCTGGGCCTAATGATTTACTTTTAGCTGTTAACATGTTCGATGGCTAAGCGGCTAGCGCGCCAAGTTTGTAAAACAACGACCAGGGTTCGATTCTTCCCGACTCGAATTTTTTCGGTCTCTGAATTTTCCCTGCTTATTCGAATCTTAAAAATTATCTACAATTTTGGTATCAAAATTTTTAATTTTTCGAAAACTTACCAAATATGCTCTCTAAAAAACAGAACTTCAACAAATGCCTGAAAAAACTGTCGTAGTTTCTCACCGAAAACGCTACAAAAAAAAGAAAAGAAAATATATAAAGAATTGATAAAATTCTTTGTAAAATGCTATTGAAAAAAAATGTACTTCAACTTTTTTCAGTCGCCCCATTTTCATCCTGCGCATGAAAAAGAAACAACTATTTGCTGTTAAATCGAGGAGAAAAACGACAGAAGAATTATGACCGTGATACAATTTTTCCGAAATACTTTTTCTATATATTAAAGGTATATAATACAATGAGGTACGACCAAGTCTTCATTTTTCTTCTTTTTTCTCAAAAAAAAAAAAAGAAAAAGAAAAAAAGCTACTTTGAAACTACACTCTTGGTAGAAGAATATAATATGCGGGAAGGGATCCTGCGAGATTACTGTGCGCGCGGGTAAAAAAAAAGGGAGAAATTTCATACCGCACTTGGGTGGTCCGGTTTTCTTCAGCTCAAGCCTATTCTTTACGATCTTGATTATGAAATTCAACGCATTTTATGGTAGAGATTCGCAAGATCCTCCAGAAAATGCTTTTTTGATATCTCCCCAAAACTTCTGGGACTATCAGAAATAATATAAATTATACTCAACATATTTCTCTAGACTTTTCTTAATTTTCTTTTTTTTAATAATGAAAATCAATTTAAAGCAGAAGAATAATTTCAAAAAAGAAAAAATAATTTTTAAATGAGAAAATGAAAAATTCAAAATTTTTTTACACAATTTTTCTAAAGATATTAAATTGAGACAAAAAACGAATCAAAACGTTGCTTCGCAACATGTCTCAATTTGACATTCTTAGAAAAAGTGTGAATTATTGAAATCGTTTACAAATTCTCCAAATTATGATTTCTTTTAATTTCATATCGAGAGAAAAGAAATTTTACTTGAGCCAACTGGACTTATTATTTGTTATACCAATAAATTTTATTTTATTTAAATAAAATTTTATTTGGTTCAAATAATCGGATTTATCAAATAAATTTTCAATCAAAATAAATTTTTTTCAGTGTTAATTAGTAAAAATTACTATTTAAAAAAAATGACTAATTCAAAAGCAAACAGTCAGTCACTAATTCAAATAAGAAAATTTTTGCTAATTCTTTGGAGAGTATAAAGAATTTTAATAAAGCATTTTTCTAGAGAATTTTAAGAAATAATTTTAATGCAGAATTTTTATAAAACAGAAAATAATCCATATTATCTAAGAAGACTTTTGTATATCTTTTATATTTAATTATTAAAAATTGAAAAAAAAATATTAATTTACTTAAAATCGTGTTGTAAAAACATTTTTATTTTCATTCGAATTCTAATTGCCATTAAAACTTTTATTTTTCAATCTAATTTTAATTCAATGAAAAAAAATTTATTTGATTCAAATAACCGATTACTGGAATATTATCATAATTAAATGTTTACCTAAATCAAATAATTTTTATTTGAGTCAATTAAATGCTTTATATTTGCTTTAAGTACTGAAATTGTTGGTTCAAATACAATTTATTTGATTTAATTAAAATTTATTTGTTTTCAGTAAATATTTATTTTTAAATAAAATTTTATTTGGTTCAAATAAATTTTATTTGATTTAAATAAATTTTATTTTATTTAAATAAATATTATTTTATTTAAATAAAATTTCATTTAGTTAAAAAAAAAGTTTTATTTGTGTCCAATAAAATTTTTATTTAAAACAAATAAATAACCTAGTTGGCTGAATCAAATATACATTTATTTAAGTCAAATAAAATATATTTGATTTAAATAAAATTTTTCTCTGGATGCAAAGTCTAATAATTGCTAAACTCTTATTTTTTTCATACTAATATTTTTTCTTTCAATTTAAATTTTTTCTTCAATAATAAAAGTAAAATTTCACTCGAAATGGAATTTAGAAAGTTATAATGAACATTTTACGTTAAAAAAATATTTTTCCACTTTTAAGTATACAATTTTTTCTGCTTTTACTGTTTTTTGTTACTTAATGTTAGATTTTTCGCAAATATACACTATCATTTTGTATATATTGCAAAACTCGAGTATATATATATTATAGGGAGAGAAAAATTGTAATAATTGAAGGCATATAGAAATGCAGTTCAAAAACCAACGGGAACGTTGTATATATTATAATTTTCGTCTGCGCGCACAGTTTTTAATGAAAAAAAGCACACACAAGACTTTTTGAATCTAAAATAACTTTTGCATTATAATTTACAGTTTCAACGTTCCAGTTAGCCTCAATGTTATAGAACAAGGTAGCATTAGAAAATTGCTTAGTAGCAATTTTCTTCTTTAGAATTTTTTTTACCGCATTCACAATATATGTAATTTACACTTCATTATTACATTTTTTCTGTAAAAAGATTTTTTTTTTACTGTAATTGTCATATGTGCCTCCAAGCTCAAAAGTTTTTTTTTCTCTCAAATTTCTTTTTCTTACTATTAATTTCTTTTTTCTTTTTTTTCTCTTTAAAAATATTTCTTTTTGTCCGAAAAATATTCTACTCTCTAAATTTTAATTAGTAAAAATATTTCCTATTTTTAAGAATTACTAACTGACTATTTGCTTTTAAAAAAGTAAATTTTTAATAAATTAGCAAAAATTACTATTTATTAGTAAAATTTACCAATTTCAAAGCAAAAAGCAAATATATAATTTTTCGAAATAATCTTTGATTTAAATAAAAATTTTAACATTAGAGCAACTAAAATAAAATTAAGTAAAAATTATTCAATTCAAGTAAATATTTAAATATTTTGTCAACAGACAGGTTTATTTGAATGAAATAAATTTTTTTATATATATTTTTATTCTAAACTAATTTTTAAAGTGTACTAAAGGTCATTTCAAGGTTACGTGAAATCAAAATCATAATATATATTTTTATCGTTGTTAAAGCTCGTTAAAAAAAAAGTCATAAAAAGTTTGCAATAAAAATGTGAGATAATATAAAAATAACTATCCGATTTACAAAACACTTTCTTTTAAATTGTATATCAAGAAAAACATTTTTTTTTCCCTATATATATATATGTATACAATATTATATACCGCGACTATATTTCTCATAGACCTTGAAAATTGTCCATTTTTTTCTATTATGTCAGAATTATGTTCTTTATGGTGTGCACTATTAAATGTTACGACAGACATCAATGTATTTTAAAGGCAATCACTCTATTTTCTCATAAGTTGCCACTTATGAATAATTTATTGAAGTAGTTTAGTGTTAAATAAAAAAAAATCTCTATATTTGCAGACAGACGTGTAATTTATAACGTAGAATTTGTTTACGGAATTGAGGAGCAATTTTTTTATGATACAGTCTTTAATATAAATTTTATAAATAAGCCCTTAACTCTTTAAATTTGATTTAGTGAAAATGTTTATTAATTTGAATGAGTGACTGACTTTTGCTTTTCTATTAAAAAAGAAATTTTTTTTTATTCAAATAAACTTGTCTATTATCGAACAAATATTTACTTGAATCAAATAATTTTTATTTAAGTCAATTAAATCTATTTAAAGATTTAAACCAATAATTTTAGTAGTTGCAGCAAATACCATTTAATTGACTCAAATAAAAATTATTTTATTCAAGTAAATATTTATTTTATTCAAGGAAATATTTATTTGATTCAAGGAAATATTTATATTTGATTCAAGGAAATATTTATTTCAATTATTTAGATATTTATTTGACTTGAAGGAAATATTTATTTGATGCTAGTAAATATTTGTTTGATTCAAGTAAATATTTATTTAATGCCAGTAAATATTTATTTAATTCAAGTAAATATTTATTTGATTCAAGGAAATATTTTTTTGATTCAAGAAAATATTTATTTGATTATAGACAATTAATCGGTTATTTGAATCAAATAAATTTTTTTTCCAGTGTGAATTAGTAAAAATTACCATTTTTTAATAAAATTCACTAATTTATTAATAAGCAAAAAGTCAGTCAGTAATTCAAATTAGAAAACATTTTTGCTAATTCAAATTTAGAGAGTATAAAGATAATTTTAATAATGTATTTTTCTAAAGAGCTCTAAGAAAGAATTTTTATAAAGAAGTTTTATAAAAAAATAATCCATATTTGCAAAAATTTTTTTATATTCTGTATATCTTCTGTATTTAACTATTGAAAATTGGAAAAAAAATTCTTTAGTTAAATTCGCATTGGAAAATAATTTTTGTCATTCGAATTCTAATTGTCTTTTAATTTTTTATTTTTTATTCTAAATAAATTCACTGGAAAAAAATGTAGGTATTTCATTCAAATAACCAATTGTTTGAATATTATCATTTAAATATTTTACTTGAATCAAATAATTTTTATGTGAATCAATTAAATGGTATTTGCTTCAAATAATAAAATTTTATTAGTACAAATACTTTTATTTAAGTCAAATAAATTTATTTGACTTCAGTAAAATTTATTTGATTCAAGTAAATATTTATTTAATTCCAGTAAATATTTATTTAATTCCAGTAAATATTTATTTGATTCTAGTAAATATTTTTTTTATTCAAGTAAATATTTAATTAATTCAAGGAAATATTTATTTGATGGACAAGTAATCAGTTATTTGAATCGAATTTTTTTTTAGTCTGAATTATGAAAAATTACTTTTTCTTAGTAAACAAAATATTATTTCATTTAAATAACCGATTACTTTTTATTATAATAATTCTTCATTAAAATTCTGCATTAAAATTCTTTCTTAATATTCTTTAAACTCTCTTAATTTGAATTAGCAAAAATGTTTTCTAATTTGAATTACTGACACACTTTTTGCTTTTGAATTAGTCAATTTTATTAAAAAATAGTAATTTTTACTAATTCACAGTTCAAAAAAAATTTATTTGATTGAAATATCCGATTACTTGTCCAATTATCAAATAAATATTTTCTTGAATCAAAAAAATATTTCCTTGGATCAAATAAATATTTACTTGAATCAAGTAATTTTTATCGAGATTTTTATTTGAATCAATTAAATGGCATTTGAACCAATAATTGTCATTGTAACATTTATTTTTTATTCTCATTAATTCAACTGAAAAAAAAGTTATTTTATTTAAATAACCGATTTGTTGACTATTATTAAAGTATTTACTTAAATCAAATAATTTTTATTTGAGTCAATTAAATAGTTCAATTCATAATTGCTTCAAATACTAAAATATTGTTGGTTCAAAGACAATTTATTTGATTTCAATATAAAATTTATTTGTTTCAAGTAAATATTTATTTGATTTAAGTAAATATTTATTTGATTCAAGTAAATATTTATTTGATCCAAGTAAATATTTATTTGATTCAAGTAAATAGTTATTTGATTCAAAAACAATTTATTTGATTTGAATATAAAATTTATTTGTTTCAAGTAAATATTTATTTAATTCAAGTAAATATTCATTTGATTCAATAGTAAATGCTCATTTTATTCAAAAAAATTTTATTCAAATTTTTATTCAAGTAAATATTTTTTTTTTTGATTCAAGTAAATATTTATTTGATAATACACAAGTAATTGGTTATTGGAATCAAATAAATTATTTTTTCAGTGTGATTTCAGACAATTTTCTTAAATTTGAAGAAAGAAATTTGGACTGTTCTTTGAAATCGATACTCGGAGGAATATAGTGGTTCAAATCAAATTAGCTCCACAGAGTCTGCTACGGAAAGTCCCGCAACTATTCACCCGGTACGTTGCTCGGTTGATACCTAACCATCCCTTGCGTCTAATCTTCCTTACCATCCTTTGGTAAGGCTTCACAATTTACCCTGAGGGCTCTATTTCTCTACCCCAGGTGGATAACAACTTTTTCTAAATTATCCAAATTTGGAAAAAAAATACTCTTTCGTTGGTAATACTATCAAAATTCAAAGCCTTTTTACTTAAAGCCCACTTACTTCAAAGCAGAATTTTACTTTTCCTAGAAATCCTTTTTTAAAAAAACCTTTTTGAAACCTTTACCATTTAGGATTTAACCTTTTAACCCTTAGACTTTAAACAATTTTTAATTTTAAACAATATTTTCAATTACCTATTAGAAAATTATTTCCTAAATTGAAAAATTCGTGACGATGGTTGCGATGGTTACATTCTTCGTCTTCCTATTTGATATCAAATTAATCAAAAAAAAAATGAATCAAAAGTATTGCGAAGCAGTATTTTTGATTCATTTTTTTTTTTTTGCTCAATTATTAACAAAAAACAAAGCAAAACAGACACAGTTTTCCTAAGTGTATCAACACTTAGGAAAACTGTGTCTGTTTTGCTTTGTTTTTTGTTTTTTTTTGTGGCTAATTGATGAGAGAGCAATAAGCGCGAAGAGCACTGTATCGAAATGACTGTCGTTAAGGGAGATCTTATCGCTCGAGACTCGTAATCTTTGTTAACGTTCAGATTTATGAACGATAAAAGGTGTAAACTGTAACGACAAAACGTATATTTGTATGACGTGTAAATGTCAATTTATGTCTAGCATATTTATTTCTATTTTTCCAATAAATAGAAAATAATTATTTATTCAATAAATAATAATATTAATATTAAGGGTAGACTTCTACTGTACCGATAGTGTGCTCTTTTATCTCAAGAGATGAAAATCGATTGAGACGATCATCACCCCATCTTTCGCGCAGCATCAAAATCTTCTCGCGAAACGCTTGGGATTTCAGTGGTAGAGCGCGAGTTTAGTCAGACAATGTAACTCCTTAGGCGCAAGGGCGACACTACTTGTGCGTTACAATCTCTACTTGGAGTAGAAAAATCCGTGTTTGGTGAGACAGTGTTTTATCACTTATTTTCTCGCGGCACTCGGACGCTGTACTTTTAAGTTATTAATCTCAAATTTTTGTTTAATATTAATTAAAATTTTTTATTTTCAATCTTTTCTCTTATTCGATTATCATTTACTATTTACCATTTCAAAAAAAAAAAAAAAATTACCGTAATTTACGGAATAATATTGATACTATTTTGCAGAAAATTTGCTAAATTTAACTAATTTTGAAATTTTCTATTATTTTTGCACTCGATTAAGGGTCATTCACAACATTGTAAAAAAAAACGTTCGGTATTAAAATAGAACCAAAAAATTATTTTTAAAAAAAAATGGACGAAAGAGGTGGGAGGATTAATATTTTTTATTCTTATTCTTTTCTTTTATTTAAATAGAAGTAGATAAATAACTTCGTTACTGAATTTACTATTTATTAGGTATATAATTTTCGAAACCATTTTGAAATTTTTTTGCGGAATATTTGCTACTAATTTTGTAGAATATTTGCTACCATTTTTGCAGAATATTTGCCACTAATTTTCAAGAATTTTTTCTACTATAATTTTGAGGAATTTTTGCTACTAATTTTTCAAAATTTTCCCTACTATCTTCACTACTATTAAGGGTCGTTCACAACATTTAAAAAAAGTTACTAATTTTAATACTGATTTCGATATTTAAATAGAAGCAAAAAATTGATTTATTTAGAAAAATGTGACGAAAGAGGGGGAGGGATTAGAAATTAGGCCAAAATAACCTTCGCTACTATTAAGGGTCGTTCACAACACTAAAAAAAATTTCTAAATTAGAACTGAGTTGCGGCTATTAAAATAGAAAAAAAAATTATTTTTACATTAAAAAACATGATCAAAAAAAGGGGGAGGGATTAAAAATCTGAAAATCAGTCCAAAATAGCATGAAGTAGTCTATAAACGACCCCTAATAATTAATAAAAATAGTAGGGAAAAAAATTCTGAAATTGTAAAAACAAGAAAAATCCACTGCCTCTAAAAAAAGGGACCAAAAAAAAAAGTTTAAAAAAATAAGGCTTTTGTGATAAAATGAGAGAAATCTTTAGAGAATGGAATGTGAGTGTTGTCATTCAGCTTTTCAGTGCGGGAATAGTGCGCGCGCATTTTGTCCATGATGGCCGCTTTAGTGACGGACAATGTTGAGAGTGAAGAGAGGGGAGGAGGATAGAAGATAGGCTCTGCAGGGGAAATAACCGGATTTAAGTGGGGAAGGATACGAGTGTTTTGTGGGTTGCTATTGGCAAGTGTTTCATGGGGCGAGGCCATTGCATTGAAGGACGAAAGCGGCCATCATGGATTTCAATATGGCCGTTGTATACATCAGAGGATACTCAATAACCTGCGAAACTTGGAAATTTTTTTTTTTTCTACTTTCTTTATCGAAAAAAAAATTATCTGCATCGAATTTTGTCTATTTTTTCAAAATTATACATTTATAATTTAAGGTGAAATTTAAATATAAATATTTAATATTTACCTGAAACAACTAAAAATTTCATTATTTTAGCAAAATTTTTAGGTGATAGTTACATTCGCTATTTTAAAGAAAGTTATAATTCTAGGTGATTGTTTTTTTTCATGGAAATTAAATTTAAACCCTTTTAGTTAAAATGGTTATTTAAATGTTTGGTTAAAAACCACAGTGGTTGATTTTACAAGAATGATTAATATTACTTTCGATTTTTGAATTAGTCATATATATACTTTTGACCATATTGAAATAGTGCGCCACGGTTTTCTTGAAAGTATCAAAAATTGATATCCAATGGGATCAAAATTAAAAAATTAAAATCAAATTTCGATTTGATACACTTTTTGGTATCAATTCGTTATGCAATTTGATACATTTAAGTTACAGTGATGTTGATTCATTAATTAAATCTTTTTTTTAAATTTAAGCCTTCTTACTATTTTTTAGTCAAAAACTACTAATTGGTATAGTAGAAAAGTAGTAAATAGTAATCATTAAAATCGATTCAAAATTTATTTTACCTGGCACTGTTTGTCTGATGCTTATTCTTTTTTCAATTATCCGATGCGACGGTGCGCTTTATACTCTCTAAAACTGGATCAATGAAATTTGACCGATTTTCAGTGACACCAACAGTTTTTCAAATAAAATCTTCTTATTTCAGATTTCAAATTCACAATTTAGGGAAAATTAGAACACTTCTGAAATTATAATATACGGAATTAAAATTAAAAGAATTTTAAAAAATTACGTTTTAAAAAAATATTTAAATAAAAGAAAATATTTTTAAAAAATATTACGAACTTTCAAAATTGCGATGATTATTAATAAAAACAGGTTTAAACGCAGATTGAAGACCGAATTTTCCTATCGAGATATTCCTTATTCAATATATGAAAATATTTTGAAACATTCGAGAAGAAAAAAATGCAACTCGAAGTGCGAATAAATTTATTTTAGACATTTATTAAAACATTAAATATTTTTCTAATGAAATTTTTTTTTTATAACAGAAAATTTCAATATTGAAATTGAATTTTTTTGAAATTTGGGTATAAAATTTAATAATATTATAATAATAAGGTATAGGCAAAATTTTGTTTAGAATAATAAAAGTAATTAGAATTTTTAAAAGAATTCATTCAGAAAAAAACTTTTTTTTCAATACTGAAAAAAAATTTCATATGATTCAAATAAGTACCTATTACTTGACTATATTATATTAATTGCATATTTACTTAAATCATATTATTTCTATTTAAATCGATTAAATATGGTATTTACTGCAAATACTAAAATTATTGGACAGCATGTTGACTTAAAAGAATTATTTGATTCAAGTAAATATTTAATTGTTTTAAGTAAATATTTATTTGTTTCAAGTAAATATTTATTTGTTTCAAGTAAATATTTATTTGATTCAAAAGTAAATGTTTATTTGATTCAAGGAAATATTTTTTTGATTCAAGAAAATATTTACTTGATAATAGACATTTCATCGGTTATTTGAATCAAATAAATTTTTTTTTCATTGTGAATTAGTAAGAAATACTATTTATTAATAAAATTTAATAATTTAAAAACCAAAATAAGTTAGTAACCAATTGAAATTAGTAAAAATTATTACTAATTCAAATTTAGAGAGTATAAAGAATTTTTCTAAAGCATTTTCATAAAGCATTTTAATATAAAAGATATAAAATCCATATTTGCAAAAATATTTAAATAAAAATTATTTGATTCAAGTAAATATTTATTTTTTAATATATACAAGCAATCGGTTATTTGAAACAAGTAAATTATTTTTTGTGTTGTTTCGAACGATTTTCTTAAATTTGAAGAAAGTAATTCTTAAAACTAGCTACGCCCTAGTTAACGCCATGATAGAAATGATATAAAATAGAAAATACTCAAACACTTTGTTATCGGTCCCTGAAAAAAGCCAACAATATTTTCTGTGCTTAAAATACGAATTTAACAAGAGTGTTTCGAGAAATTTAGAAAACTAGTTCAAAACTAGTTCAATTCTATTTTTAACATATAGATCAAAGTAAATAAATTTCTAATGAAAAGTACTTAGTTATAGTGAAGTAGAAACTATACGCAGAAATGAACTTTTATTGCCTTTGTTTAAAATAGTTACTCATAATAGTCTTTTCCGAAAATGTATAGTGAATTATAGTTAAGTCCTTAACAAATCCCCATTTCAACTGGGTAAATATAAAAAAACCTAAGGTCAGAATATTTATTATTAATAATACTATTAGTAATACTATTAACTGAAATAATTGATAATTAATTGACCTATTTTGACCTTCGTTTTGACCTATAGAGAAAAACTAGCTAAATCCTTAATAACGCCTTATTTGAAACTTTGATCAATAAAAACAATTTTTTATTTTTTTTTTAAAGCATAAAAAAGCCTTTCATAAGGTTTATAATGATTTATATGTTTAAATAATAAAGACTATTAATAATTCTAATAATAATAATATTTTATTAATCTATACTTTAACCAATAGAAAAACAATTATTATTGAAATAATAGTTAATAAATAGTTACTGAAATAAATAAATAGTTAATAAAAACATTAAAAAATTTTAATTTTTTTTTTATAGAAACTAGCTAAATCCTTACCAGTGCCCTATTTTACACATAAAGTACAGAACAATTTTTACACACAAAAGTAATTTGTAAAACAATTTTTTTTTCGCCTTTTGAAAGACGTGAAATTGTATTTTTTCAATGGTTGGAAGATTTATTGAATGAAATAATGAAAGAGAGAGAAAAAAAAGATGAAAAGGTCGATGATTCCAAAAGGAAACGCGAGTCTGGTGTTTCTCGTTTGTTAGATCAAATAAATCCCGCTTATAATGTCGGTTTTCGTTTGTTCATCGCTTGTATTAATATTTGTTGCTTTATATGAGTGTCAAATAGATAAGACAAGTTTAGTATTTGCTTAATGTAAATAAACGAAACCTCTTTACTCAGTCAGGATCTTATTGATTTAAGTCATTTAACGTCAGAATTAGATATTTCTATAGATATACATATTATGTTGCCATTGTTTTCTTCTTTTTCAAATCCACGATTCTTTATTTTTTTATTTCTGCACGATTTTAATTTCCTAAGGTTTATACTCCAAAATAGGGCTCAAGTAAGGGTGTGAATAGTTTTCTAAATTTTAAAATAACTCTTAGGTTCAAAATTATAAAAAGTGGGACAATTTTTGACTTGAAATTACTAGTTTTTTATGTGGAAATTTTTTCAGTTTGTTCTTTTTGAAATGGGGCTGAATCTAGGACGTAGATAGTTTTTTTTGTATTTGTTAAGATTTGTATTTTAATATCTGACGCAAGTGGATCAAATTCCGTACCAATTATCAACAAAATAAATTCCCATAGAGAAACTTTTCTACTTTAAAATTGTCCCCTATTTGAAAAAGGGCTCAATCTGGGGCGTAAATAGTTTTTTATATTTATTAGGATTTTTGCTGTATTTTAAAAACAGACAAAAGGAATCGAATTTGATGTACTAATTTCGTTAAAAAAATAAATTTTTGTAAAGAAACTTTTTCAGTTTGCTCTATTTCAAAATGGGGCTGAATCTAGGGCGTAACTAGTTTCTTGCATTTGCCAATATTTGTATTTTAAAATCTGCCAAGTAGATCAAATTCCGTACTAAATTGTTAAGAAAATAAATTTTCATAGAGAAACTTTTCCACTTTAAAATTCTCCCCTATTTGAAATAGGGCTCAATCTAGGGTGCAGCTAGTTTTTCGTATATTTCAAAAACTTTTGCCGTATTTAACATTTGACAAAGTTTTTTAGTTAGTTTGAGCTAGTTTTTTGTATTTGCTAAAATTTTTCCTATATTTTAAAGTCAGACAATGTGGATCAAATTGCGTAAAAAAAACAGTTTGAAATTCTCACGAATTTCAAACTGTGTACCAAAGTTCCTTTATGAAAATTTATTTTTTTGAATAAATTCAATTTAATTCAAACCCTATTTGAAACAGGGCTCAATCTGGGGTGTACCTAGTTTTTCGTATTTCTATCAATAAAATTAATAAAATTTGAATAAAAATTCCCAAATATACGGAAATTAGAAATTTACAAATTACAATCGATTTACAAAAATAAAAAAAAAATTTTACAAAAAAGTATACACATATACAAGCTTGAATAATTGTTACGAGGCTTTTATTGCTTTTAATTTACAAATGAAACAATCAAATAGCCGCGTGGCGAATGTATATATAGGTATATATATGCTCGTATTATAAAAATGGAAAATTGTGCTCGGTGTTAAAAATAACCACCAACATTGCTTCCGAATTAAGTGTATACATAACAATTCGCGGCAGGAATATTTATATGACGAGGGGGATTGTGAAAGTTCAAGTTCAACTGTCCGCCGGAACGTTTATATTAAACCATTTCTCGCGAAATACTTAAAACTCATTACGCATCCAGCGGGCTTTACTATAATATATATATAAACGCGTCAAAGTGGAACCCATAACAGAAACCGCTATTAAAGATATTGAACTGCTTTTTTTATACTTCAATAAAAAGAACTATGTTTTTGTTATAAAACATTCAGGAGACAACGTGACTTTGTTTACATTTTTTAATTCTATAGCACGTATCAATAATTTATATGCGTATATCAATACTACACGCGACGAAAAATATAAAATCTTAAAGTGAGAAGAAAATTCGGCTGAATTATGCCCTTTTATTTTCAAAATAAAAATATCTTACAATATTTAATTTCAATATCTACAATATGAGGAATTTTTTTCTTAATTTAAAAATTTTTTAACTAGAATTTTTACTAATATTTTTACTATAGTTCAGCAAATTTAGTAAATTTTAGTAGAAAATTTATTAATTCAAATGCAAAAAGTCAAATTAAAATTTTTACTAATTTGAATAAGTGACTTTTTGCTTTCAAATTAATAAATTCTACTAAATAATTACTCAAAATTACAATTTATTAGTAAAATTTACTAATTCAATTTATGACATTTTGCCTTTGAATTAGTAAAGTCTAATAATATAATTGGTAAATATTACTATTTACTAGAAAAATTTATTATAATTCAAAACAAAAATTCAGTCACTAATTAAAATTGGTAAATATTTTTACTATAGTTCTGCAAATTTAGTAAATTTTAGTAGCAAATTTACTAATTTAAATGCAAAAAATCAATTTAAAATTTTTACTAATTCGAATAAGTATCTGACTATTGGCTTTCAAATTAATAAATTCTACTGATAAATTACTAAAAATTATTATTTATTATAGTAAAATTACTATAGTAAAATTAACTAATTTAAATGCAAAAAATCAAACACTGATTTAAATTAGTAAACATTTTTACTAATGAGTCCAGTAAATTTACACTGTAAAAAAATTAGGTGGTTGACGGTCACGGGAGTTAGGAGTAAAATTTTGCGAGTTAAAATCAACTTCAAAAGAGAGTTAACTTAATAATTTGGTATATTTACTATATAAATTTTAACTCCCTTCGTTTTAACTCTCAAATGTAAGTAAGTATATTAAATTTATATAAATCAGTAAATTTTACTAATAAATAGTAATTTCTACTAATTTATTAGTAAAATTCACTAATCCAAATGCAAAAAGTCAGTCACTCTAATTCAAATTAGTAAACATTTTTACGAATTCAAATTTAGAGAGTTAAAATAAATTTTATTTGGTTCAAATAAAAATTTAAGGCTCTGTGACAAATATACCTACTTCTGTTAAACTCAAATAAATTATATTAGGTTTAAATAAAATAATTCTCTGGGTGTAATAACTAAATATTAGTTAAATTTAATTTGAGGTTATGTTAGAATAGTTAAAATTGTTCTTAATTGTATTAAATTAAATAAATTAAATTAGCCAAATTTGCCTGTTCTTTTAATTAATTATTTACTTATAATTAGTCATTTTTTACGAACTGCGAAAGCAAAAAGCAAAAATTTTACTCTCTTAATTTAAATTAATAAAAATGCTTACTAACTTGAATTAGTGACTGATTTTTTGCTCTTGAATTAGTAAATTTTACTAATAAATAGTCATTTCTGCTAATTTATTAGTAAAATTTACTAATAAATAGTAATTTCTGCTAATTTATTAGTGAAATTTACTAATAAATAGTCATTTTTGAAAATTTATTCGTAAAATTTACTAATAAATAGTCATTTCTGCTAATTTATTAGTAAAACTGACTAATAAATAGTAATTTCTGCTAATTTATTAGTAAAATTAACTAATTCAAAATCAAAAGGTCAGTTTCTAATTTAAATTAGTAAAATTTACTAATAAATAGTAATTTAGTCACTTCTGCTAATTTGTTAGTAAAATTTTCTAATAAATAGTAATTTTTGCTAATTTATTAGTAAAATTTACTAATAAATAGTAATTTCTGCTAATTTATTAGTAAAACTTTTACTAATAAATAGTAATTTCTGCTAATTTATTAGTAAAATTTACTAATTCAAAAGCAAAAAGTCAGTTTCTAATTAAAATTAGTAAAATTTACTAATAAATAGTAATTTAGTCACTTCTGCTAATTTATTAGTAAAATTTACTAATAAATAGTAATTTCTGCTAATTTATTAGTAAAACTTTTACTAATAAATAGTAATTTTTGCTAATTTATTAGTAAAATTTACTAATTCAAAAGCAAAAAGTCAGTTTCTAATTTAAATAAGCAAACACTTTTAATAATTAAAATTTTGAGAGTAAATTTTTATAAATAAAAAAAGTCTTTAATGTCCTTCAAAAAAGGGAAATTATTTTCATTAACTAATTTTCATTCACAAAGTGTTAGACTAACAAAATAATATATTTGAATCAAACATATAATTATCTATATGTTATATTCATTCAACCAATTATTATATCTTTGAATTAATCATATTAATTTTGATTGAATATATAATATTATTGATTTAATAAAAATTACGTTAATTACATTATAAAATACGTTTAATTCAAACATATTTTGTTTGGTTGGTTACTTATTTTCACAGTTTTTCTGCGCGAAAAACTGCGTGTTTGAATTAAAAGACATTTTTTCTCAGTGTATTAATTTTGACTCTAAATTAATTATTAATAATAATAAAAAATTAACTATTATTAATAATAATAAATATTTTTTTCTCATTGTATTAGTTTTGATTCTAAATTATTATTTCGACAACTGAAAATATTTCTCCCTGATCGTAATTATTTTCATTCCTTGTATTTTTTTTAATTAGAAAAGAAGGGATAAATATTTAACACTTAAACATTTTTTAAGTCAATTTTCTTCAACCACGTCTGATAATATTAGAGTAAAATGAAAAATATAAATGTTTGTAGTAGTTATCAGTAAAAATATCTAAAAATATATGTATTTTTTTCCCCCACCTTTCGACTAAACTATCACAAAAACAAACAATAAAAATTTTACAGAGATAATAAACATCCAAATACCTTATATAATTTTCCGATCCAATTTCAAAAGTAGTTCATCGACACAATTCTCTTCTTTTTATCGAAAATAACAAGAGTTTATTGAAACAACTTTAATAAACAATTATAGTAATAGAATTAACACATTTTTTTTATCATCACTTTCACTTTGTAAACGTGTCTTTTCACACAATATCTTTTAGATTAGTTATAATCTGTTAGTTATATCTATAATAGTTTCTAATAGTTTCTAATAATTTCTAATAGTTAAATCTATTAGTATATCTAATAGTATATCTAATGGAAATGATTTTTAGAGGGACGAAACTGAAAACTCTTTTCCGGGAATAAATTTTCTTTTCATCCGGACAAAATATTAGATAACAATGAAAAAGGAAACTTTTTACAATTATAAGAATCTTATTGTTTGGGGTATATTTTTGAAGTTATATAAAGAATAAAAAGGAAAAAAGATGAGAAGAGTTGTAAAAAAAAAAGTGTTTTTGATGAAAACTCGTGTCCTGCCGCGCGAAAGATATTTTTTAGTTATGCTGAGGTGCGAAAAAAACAGTCATATACGCCGGGTAAAAGAGAGTAGTGAACACAAAAGAAATAGAACTAACGCGCGTGCGTGCTGACAACAATGTAAGTTCTGAGTGCTTTTCGAGCGCATAACAATGGTCAGCGATGGTCGCACGAGGCTCATGGTATCTGGATGGGACGCACCGTGCACTAAACCCCACATCTTCTCGTTCTATGGTTACTATTTCCCCTCCATTTTTCCCCCTCTCTCTCACTCTCTCTCTCTCTCTCTCTCTCTCTCGCTCTCATACTCCACCTTGCCGTCAATAACAAGCCATGAAAGTTATTTTTCCCCACCTTGGAAACCACCACCGCCGCACCACTGGACCAACCCTCTTTCTTCCATTTTTTTTCCTAAACTTTATTTTTTAACTCTCCCCTATTGGACGATGGAGATCTTCTTCTTTTTTTTATTTCTTTTCAACAATACTAATTCCCGAGAAAAAATTCTTGAAATATTCTTTTTTATTTTAATCTCAATTGTATTTGATGAATTATGACCGATACAAATATATCTATCCTGATCAACATTATTTCGTCCGGAGATGAGATTTTTATACTTTGATTTCAAAATATTTTTTTCAAACTCATTGTTTAAAAAATACGATTTTCTTTCCCTTTCTGTTTTCTTCTTTTTTCTTGTTTCTTCTTATAAACTTATTAGCTTGGAATAAAGTATAATTGTGATTAGAGAATTTTGAAATTCGCGCCGTAATTTTAGTAGTGAGCGCGTCCCTGCAGATGGCGAATGATTTGCATAAATCTAATTCGAGGAAAATGGCTATAGTTATTCCACAGCGTTGTAAAAATGATAAAAAAGCGATTTTTCTCTAAACTTTTACTGATAAAACATTAAACACACTTAATTTTCAAATAAAGAAAAATAAAATATTTTCGTAGAAACAATATTAAAATTTACATTTTTTTAAAAAAGGATTATTATTCACCTTTGGAGTCAATTAGATAAATTGTTTTGTAATCAGAGACATTTTAATGTTAATTCTGTAATATTTCTTGAGCATCTATAAAATTAACATAAAAAAATTAAAATAAAAGTCATAATTAACAAGTTATAACTTTTAAGGAGAGACTTCGACTACACATTTTTGACTATATATCAAGAAAATTATTTAAATCTTCTCTAAAATTATTTTTATATAGTAATTTTTCGAGAGAAAATCAATGGTCATAAAATATTCTGACCCTTTTTGGATTTTTATTCTTCTTGAAAATTGATAGATTTTAAAATCCATTCGTAAATTTGTAGAAAATATGTTTTTGAATCTACAAAAAAATTGTAGAATGAAAAAGAATGATTTTTACAATTTTTGAAGCATTTTTTTTTATTAAAAAATATGTTTTTAGGTTAAAAATGCCAAAAAAAACATTGTTATTCAATTTTTATATTGAAATTCACTTGATTTTTCTACTTAATTTAAATTCATAATTTTTTGGAAATGAAATATAAAAAATTTAAAAAATTACAATAAAATTATGATTTTAAATTTTGTTACAAAAATAAGTGAATTTCCATATTAAAAAATTGGATAACAATGATATTTTTAGTATTTTCAACCAAAAAATAATGTTATTTTCATAAGAAAATATTTTTAAAAATTTTTTAAATAAATTTTTTCATTCGGCAATTTTTTTTGTAGATTCAAAAACGCATATTTTCTACAAAAAAAAGGATGAATGTTAAAATCTATTAATTTTCAAGAAAAATAAAAATCCAAAAAGGGTCAGAATATTTTGCGACCATTGATTTGCTCTCAAAAAATTACAATAAAAATTCAATCATAAAATAAAATAGGTTAAAAAACAATTTGAACCTTTTTTTATTTTTAATTTCTTCAAAAATTATAGTTTCAAGTCCAAGTTTATAATTTTGTGGAAAATATGGTTTTGAATGCACAAAAAATTGTCAAATTTGCCAAATTTTGAAATTATGATCTGAAATTAGTTAGAAATATATATATAATAGAATTTACAAATAAAAAAAATTGAATAACAATGATATTTCATAGAATTTTCAACCAAAGACAAAGTTTCATTTTGAAACAAATGCTTCGGACATTATGAAAATCAATTTTTTCATTTGGCAATTTCTTTGTGGATTCAGAAACAATATTTTCTACAAAATTACGGATGGATCTTAAAATTTATACCAATTTGTCAAGAAAAATAAAAATTCAAAAGAAGTCAAAATATTTTCTAACCGATTTTATTTTATTTATGACCATTAATAACATTAGAACAATAAGAAATCTGAATTTCGCAAATTTTATAAAACCATGCAAAGACAATGAAGAAAAATTACACTTAAATTTTGATTACAGGACAAGAAAATCCAATCCAAAAAAATCAGACCGAAAAATCAAAGAAAAAAAGTCCAAAGTACAAAAAATCCAAAATAAAATTGTCCAAAGTCAAAAAATCCAAAATAAATAATGAAATATGTGAAAATGCCACGTTTTTACTTTTTACGCTATAAAATCGGAATTTAATATGTTAATCTTAAAATCGGAGGGTTTTAATTATTTACATAAATAATAAAATTCATCAGAAAAATTCAATTATTTTCATAAATAAAAAAATTTTCGTAAAAATTCAATTATTTTTATAAATAAAAAAATTTCAATAATTCTATAAAATTTTTAAAACATTAATTATTGCAAGAAATAAATATATTTTCAACAATTTTGATAAAATTCTTTATAAAAATTAAATTATTTTTTTCAATATAATTCCAATTAAATTTCTCGATTTTAATTATTTTCATAAATTTAAAATTTTAACTTTACCTTTACTTCCGATTTACAGTCATCGAAATGAGTAACTCAAAAAAATTTCATTGAAATTTTATTCAAGGTAACCATTAAAATTTTTATATCTCAATTTTTTTTATTGGATTTTTAATTTTTTTGGACTTTTTCGACTAGGGCACAAAATCCAAAAAAATAAGTTCAAAGTAAAACTAATTTTTTTAAATTTTTTTGATTTTATTTACTTTGGATTTTTTGGTTGGACTTGAAACTATAATTTTTGAAGAAATTAAAAATTTAAAAAGGGTCAAATTATTTTTTGACCTATTTTATTTTATGATTGCATTTTTATTGTAATTTTTTGAGAGCAAATCAATGGTCAGAAAATATTCCGACTCTTTTTGAATTTTTATTTTTCTTCAAAATTGATAGATTTTAACAATCATCCCTTATTTTGTAGAAAATATGTTTTTTTAAATCTACAAAAAAAAATTGATGAATGAAAAAATTTATTTTAAAAATTTTTTAAACATTTTCTTATGAAAATAACATTATTTTTGACTTACCCAACAGTTTTAAAAACTGTGATTGAAATATATAAAAATTTCTAAATTTTAAAATAAAAACTTCTAAAATCCTTTCTTAAAAAGATTATTTAAATGAACAATGAAAATAATGTTCGCCTTCCGAAAATTCCTTTCGGTAAAATTTAAAACTAATTAGATTAGGGAATATAATAGTAATAATCACAGCTTTTGTAAGGATATTAAATTGAGACAAAAAACGAATCAAAAGTGTTGCGAAAAGAAAAGTCAAAAAAATCAAAAATCACTTTTGATTAGTTTTTTGTCTCAATTTGATATTCTTAGAAAAATTATTGAATTTGAAATTTAATTATTAACAGCTACAAGCGATGGATATGAAAATACCGCATATTATCTGAATGTATACAATAAATTGTAAGTTTCCAAACAAACCTGTAATTTCAATATAATGTCTCAGAGAATGATAAAATAAAAATGTAAAAGTTCATAAAAAAACACGACTTTATAATAGTTACGAGAGCCATTGAAAAAGTATATTTCCAATTTTTATCGAGTTTAGCATATTAAAAGACCTGTATCAATAAAAAACAAAATTTCTACATAAGGGGCAATATTTTCATCTATTTTTCTTACGAAAAAAAAACATTTCTCTTTTTTTATGACACTAAAATTTTTGAAATTCCTCTTTTTTTGTATATAACCTAAAAAAAGAAAGAAAAAAAAGAAAGAAAGAAAGAAAGAAAAAAAAGGAAGAATAAAATTATCGATCAATAGAACAAATCTAAACAAGAGTAGCAAACTATAACCATTTCAAAAGTCATATTTAAAGTCGTTATTACGTCTATGTTTACATATTAATTTAACTTTTATTGAAGTGTTAATATCCGAATGAAGCACGTCGTTAAAAGTCTCGACATTTCGAACTCTACCTATGTGTATCGCATCCCCTTTTATCTACTCCATTGAACAAGACAAGAGTCTTCAAAGTGTATAGATGATGCGAGTCTCAGTACGAAACCAGAAGTGCAGACGGACCGTCAATTTAAACCCCACCATTTTGGTTGGAAAAAAGAAAAAAAAATAAAATTCACAGATCATAGTGTATTACCATCTAGTTAGATGGGTAAAAAAAATCTTTGTGTTCCCCCTTCAAAGACGTAAAATAGTCCACTTAACTTTGAGTCATTAAAAATATTTTCTTTTCTCGACCCTTCCTTTTATATATTTCTCGCGTGTAACCGGATCTCACGAGCAGGAGAATTAAGAAGATATATACCAGTTTCTAAATTCCATGGTATTTTTGCTGAAAAGGAGCGAAGGTATTTTTTTTTTCTTATTTAACACTCCTCCCTTGAAGAGAAAAAAAAGGGATCGATCGTGGGGTGTGGCTTTTGAAAAATTCATTTAAAGCCATAGGAGTAGGTATTTGAGAAGATCATGATATGCGCGGCTTCTGACGTGACGCCCTTTGGGAGAAATTTGTACGTCGTTCACGTTTTTTTTTTTTTTTTAAAGAATTTTATGATGGTTGGTCATAAACACCAAGGAACGAGTACCAATTTATAAATTTACATCTTAAATTTTATAACAGTATTTCTTTTCTATCGAATAGGTTTTATATTTTTATATATACTCTATAATATAACTCGAAACTATAACTATTTTAGTAACTAAATGATACTAAACAGGGTTAAAAATTAAATTTTGCTTTTCTCTGACTTTTCCCTGATTTTCAGACAAAATTTTAACTTTTTCCTTGACCTTAAAGAATATTCTGCGATTCACTCTAAAAATTTAAATTATAATATATTTTTTAACCTTTTTCCTGACCTTAAAGAATATTCTGATTCACTCTAAAAATACTTTTAAAAAAGTTTTATTACATTTATTTACGAAATTCTTTATTGTAAAATTGTAAAATTTTAATTTTATACAATTTACAATGGGATTTAAATTAAAATTTAATTTACAATTGTAAAATAATTCGAAAACATGAATAACTTAATTCTCTAAAAATCTGAGTAAAAATGTTTATTAATTTTAATTATTGACGGACTTTTTGCTTTTGAATTTGTAAAGTTTACTAAATAAATAGTAATTTCTATACTAATTCATTAGTGGAATAAAATTTACTAATTCAAAAGCAAAAATTCAGTCACAATTCAAATTAGTAAAAATTGTTATTAATTAAAATTTAGAGAGTTCCTAATTAAATATTAATTCATTATTATTTTTCCATAATAAATTAAGATTTTTCAATTTAATTATTATTTTCTAGAATTTTTAACTAAAATTCTTTTTGAAATCAATTATTTTTAATAATTTCTGACAAAGTTCTTAAAAAAAATTTTCAAATTCATTTATTTACAATTTTATTTTACGAAACGATGATTCCGAAATTCTTCAATTAAATATATATTAAAAAATAATTAAATTTTAAATAATTTCAAAAAAAAATCAATTAAATTTTTTCAAAAAAATTATTTCTACAGAATTAATTAAAACGATGAATAATTCCAAATATTTTTAAGATTTTAATTCGAAATCTTTTAAAAATTCAGTTATTTCTAAAAATTCACTGTATTGCTTTCAACATTTAATTGTTATTTTACATTTGAATTGAAATTAATTTTTAAATCAATTTTTATTCAAAAATCCAACAAGATTTGAATTATTTAAGTACAAAAATAAAAAATTTATCGAATAATTGAATGATTCTAAAAAGTGAATTCTCATAAATAATTTTATCAACAAATTTTTAAATAATTGAATTTTTTCGACGAATTTTAATAAAATTTTTAAGAATACATTTTTTGAAAAATTGAATTACAATTTTATCAATAAGAATAATTGAAATTCTGGGATAAGTTTGATTATTAATTTAACCCAGGCGCGAAAGACCAATGCTGACGATGGATTGAAGATTTATTGAGCCTTGAACGCCCAGCCTGGGTAACCCAGTGTTGAAACAGTCTTTATACCACTGTCACTCAATGTTGATTCAGCTTTGGACACCAATGTTCGTTCCATGCTCGATTCAAGACTCGGTCAATCTTCGTGAGTGAAGCTCAAACATCTGATCTTAATTCAAGCCTGAATCAATCTTGACAGTTTATTTATTGACGTGTGCACTTAAAAATATTAAATATAAATATTTATAAATTAATTAATATTAAAATATTTTTTATGATAATTTTGTATACTATTTAAAAATTATTATTAATTATTATTATTATTAAGATATCAATTGGTAAATAAATATTAATATTTATTTAGTGTATATTATTTATATTAATTATTAATTTATTATTAATAATAATAATAATAATAATAATTATTATTATAAAAAAATATTAAATTAAAAATAAATATTAAATATTATTTTTTTTATAATAATAATAATAATAATAATAATAATAATAATAATTATTATTATTATTATTATTAATTATTATAAGATTTATATAAATAAAGTTAAATTACCTATACATTATTATTTTTTTCTTGCACAGTGTCAAATAATTGTTTTCAAAGTTCAAGAGTTTCGTTTGTCTGAAAAATTTTTAGTGAAAAAAATGTTCATTTAGGGTGTAATAAATATTTATGCCTAGTAGTTTTACACTAGGATTAACTGTTTAGTAAATATGTATTATCAAAAAACTATTTTTTGTCAAACGCGTGCGATTAAACACAAATGACCTTGAGACTTTAGCATTGCCAACTTAAGAGTTTAACGTATGTGTTGAGTTGGTAATGCTGGAGTTTCAAGGTTATTTGTGTTTAGTCGCGCGCGTTTGACAGAAAATAGTTTTTTGATAATATTTACTAAACAGTTAATCCTAGTGTAAAACTACTAAGCATAAATATTTATTACTACCTAATGAACATTTTTTTCACTAATAATTTTTCAGATAAACGAAACTCTTAAACTTTGAAAATAATAATTTGACACTGAACAAGATAAAAAATAATATATATAATTTAACTTATAAAATTGTCATAAAAAATATTTTAATAATAAATAATTTATAAATATTAATATTTAATATTGTTCAGTGCACACGGTAATAAAGAAAGTGAATATTGTATCAAGATTGACCGAGTCTTGAATCGAGCATGGGACGAACATTGGTGTCCCATGCTGAACAAATATTGAGTGACGCGCCGTATATACAGAATATACGGCGCTGGCATTGAAATAGTAGATTAGGCGAGGTGCCTTCCAGCCTTCTGTGGCCGAGCGGTTAAATGCGTGCGTTGAATACTTCCGGTATGCGTTAGGGGGGTGGGAGTCGTGAGTTCGATCCCACATGCGAGCGAATATTTTTCATTCTTTGTTTTAAGCGTTATATAAAATAATAAAATTGTGTGTTGTGTTGTGTGAATAAAAACTTGTGAACATGTTTGTAAATAGTGTTAAGAAGTCTGCTAAAAAATAGAGAAAAAAATGTATCGATTAACAGAAAAATTGTCTTTTTTTACTAAAATTATTTTTTTAATATTACTATTTCAAATGACATTTATTGTTAGTAATATATTATTTATATGAAAATAATATAATTATTATAATAGTAACTTATTTCCAAACAAACGCATATAACATGAATAAAAATAATATCAATAATATTCATTACTATTATAATAATAATAATTATTATTATTATTATTAAAATATTATTATTATATACAATTCATATATTCATATTATATTGAATGAGCGCGAGAGAGGCGTAAATTTGGGAACAGTGGAAGCAGCCTTGTTTCAGTCCTGCATTATAGGGTTCCGCAGCATTGATTGAACATTGAACGCCAATCTACAACAAAGACTGGAGCGTCAGTCTTAAATAAGTGTTACATTATAGCTAGAAGCAACCTTCGTTCCGCCGTCCCACCAAGGCTTGATCAATGTTGACCAAGCCTCAATGAAGGTTCCGTAAAGCCTGAATCCAGCGTCAGTTCTCGCCTGGGAATATTTTATATTATATAAGAATATTGTTAATTTGTTACTGTAACTACTTCAAAATTATTTTCATCGTTTCAATTCAATTATTATTTTATAGAATTTTTTTACTAAAACTCTTCTTTAAATTAATCATTTTTAATAATTTTTGACAAAATTTTTTGAGAACTACAAATAATTTCAAAAAAAATTTAATTAAACTTTTTTTAAAAAATTTAATGCTAAAGAATACAAAATTCATTCATAAATCAATTTTTATTAGAGAATTCAATTATTAAAAGCAAAAAAACAATTTATTGCATAATTGAATTAATAAAGAATTTTATCAACAAATTTTTAAATAATTGAATTCTTTTGACGAATTTAAAAAAATTTTTAAGAATAAATATATTTTTCGGGGAATTTGATTAAAAATTGTATTAAAATTAATTAAAATTTCGCGGAGTCTTGTTATTTATAAAAATAATTTTATTGTTCTAAAGAAATTTTTAAAAATTTTTAAATAATTGAATATTTGAAAAGAATTTTATTATTTGTAAAAATAATATTGAATTCGTGCGAAAAACTTTATTAAATTTTTTTTAAAATAATAGAATTCTTATGACGAATTTTATAAAAAAAATTTTAAAATAATTGATTTTCTCGAAAAATGTTATGAAAATTTTATTTTAAATAATTTAATTCCTGTAGAAATTTTATTACTTATAAAAATAATTAAATATTTTTTGCGTAAAATTTTCTTTAATTTTATTTTAAATAATTAAATTCTTTTGCAAATTTTTATTAAAATAGATATTAAAAATCATTGAAAAGAGGAAAATTTTTGAAATTAATTGAATTTCTGTAATTATTTGCGACTTCTCTTAAATTCAATTTTTTCAGTACTTTTAACTAAAATTCTTCTATAAATCAATTATTTTTAATAATTAATTAAATATATATATATATATTAAAAAATGTAACTAATTTTAGAATAATTCGAATTATTAAAATTTCTTAAAAATCCAATATCTTTAAAATAATTAAATTAATTGAAAATTTGAAAATATTAAGTTTTATAAAATTAAAACCTTTTCAACTTCATCCATTTATAAAGATTGTAAACTAAATTCTGTTAAATTGAAGGTTTTTTCTTATGAAAATTCGTGGTAATTTCATAGCTTATGAGGCCAACAAAAAAGACACCAAAATTGGGAATTTTCTTATGCATTCTAAAAAATTTTTTCTAGTACTTCTAAAAAAATTCCCTAACTTTTCCCTGATTTTCCTGACCAATTCTACGTTCTCTGACTTCCTTGATCTATGGCAACCTTTTTTAAGTATTAATAATACTGGTAAATATTATTGATATATAAATATCTTTATCTTGATCATTTAAACTTAATTTTTATATTTTTATTTTCATTCTATCGTATATATTAACAGTAATTTTTTTCCTTTATTCTTTCTTGTTTTCTTATTGTTTTTATGTCAAATTCTTCTTTCTTGTTTAATTTTGAAAAGTAATAAAGTAATAAACTAATTTTCGTTGAGTAATTTTGAAATTCGCGCCATAATTTTAGTGGCGTATGCGTCCCTGAAGATGGCGAAAGAGTCGTATAATTTGCATCCATCATATGCATTCAACTCTCTGTTATTTATATTTAAAAATTCGTTTAAAGAAATTCAAACTTAAATTTTATACTTTGACTCTTCATCTATCGTATTTTGGTTTTATTTTTTTCTTGTTAGTACATTTATTTCAAGAAATAAACAAATTTTCGTTGCGGGCAATTTAAAAATTCGCGCCGCAATTTTAGTACCGTACGCGTCCCCGTAGATGGCGAAAGATTTGCATACATCTATTTAAACATTTCCTAAATTAACCTATATAATTTTTTCTCTTATCTCTTTTACTGAAAAGTGAAATCTCTTATCTCTTTCAAGAATTACAAGAACTTTGAACGTGTAAGTTAATTAAATATGCAACGAATTTAAAACAAAAAAATTCCAAAAAACGATTATAGAAACTATACTAATTGTACGAAAGAATTTATCCTGAACAGGATAGTTTTATTACGTTAGTGCGCGCGGCTATAAAAAATCACGCTCACGACCATTATGTGACAGTTTAGGATAAAGATAAAGCCGTATACTTTAAAGTTATGGGTAATTACTCATCAGCATCAGCCGTTCAGTTTGAAACTGAGTTTGCTCGAATTTTTCCCTCACTAACAGTATTACGGCTTATTTATTACCTTCTGCATTTGCCATCCACTCCTAGTGTTGACAAATAAACCCTCTCTGTTCTATTCTATTCCCTTTTTTTAATACCCCCCCCCTCCTCTTTCTTTCTGAGTTCCATATCCATTTTTCATGCGTGATAGGTATTACAAATGCAAATTTTTTTTCCATTCGCAAATGCCTTTTTTCTGACTTTCTAAAACGAAATCAAAAAGAAGAAGAAGAAGAACCGAATTCTTTAAAATTCTATCTTTGCATTTTTAGAATATTTTGCGTCAAGTTTTATTTTTTTTTCTCTCTTGAAGAGATGTGTCTTATAAAAATCCCCCATTGGAAGAGGCGACCTTTTGCTTTCTCACGGGAGAATAGCTGATTTCTTGGGAATGAGAGACGATGAGGATATGCTTCACATAAAATACGAGCTATGGTTTCCTTTCAAAATCACCAATTGGAATCTACCGACGATCCTATATGTGCGTTCTCTGAAAAAGACGGACAAAATGGCACCTATGGGTTTAAAATGATACCTGAAGCGATTGATTATAGGCAAGCAAGGAATATATGAATACGCAAGAAACTAAAATCTTAAAACACATGCTCCAGTTTAAGATACTTTAAATTTTTTGCAAAATTACTTTTTTTCAATGCGAATTAGTAAATTAACAAAAATTCCTTCCGACGACTGAAGTTTTGATAATAAAATATAATCTACGAATTTAGTCTCAAATTTGGTGAAAAAAAAAAAAATTTTGCCTGTAAATGTAATAATAAAATGTAAATTTGCTGTAAATGTTAAACAGGGTCTAAAAAGGGATTAAACAAGTCTTCCTAATTTCTTCAATTAATTACAAATTTCCTATTACAGTCCACTTTAAAATCGAACAAAAGCGAAGCAGCGAATTTACATCAAATTTAAAATTTTAATAGATTTTCAATTAAAGAGACAAGAGAAAAAGGTGCAAATGTCATTAAGTTGGATAAAAAAATGGTCGAAGCTGCGATAGAATATTACTGAAAAGACATTATGTCGCGGGTATACCCTCTAGCAAGAGTTGTTATATTTATCGAGACACTCAAATTCATTTTATGAACTATTAAATGCCACGCGAAAAAGCTCTTTCACATTGGGCCAAGACGATAGGTTACGGTAACATTATCTTCCACCCAGATCATTTCGATTTCATTGTCGCTGAATTTTTACTTCCCCCACTCCTCCAAGCAAAGAAAAAACACCCTCTGCGCCTAATGAATTTTTCATCAACAATTTCGAAAAGTTCAAATGACGAAATAATCTAATAATATAATGAAACCATAAAAAAAAAGTTGTTCCATTTTTCATCAGTGAATCAAATTAATACCAAAAATTTGCTTTATGATTTTTACATTTTTGGTATCAATTGTAATTTGATACTTTCAAGGTAATAATTTTCTTGGTATTTACCTTTACATTTTCCCTGCCAATTTACTGACATTAAAAATTAAAATCACTTTCCCTGACAAAATTCTTTTTATAAATTTTTATTCACTTTGTTCTACGATAATTGAAACATAAAAAATTATGATAAAACAATTCTAAGAATTAGATTTTAAAAATATGTAATTTTTCGAAAATAATTGAATTTCTTAAAAGAATTTTTGTATAATTTAAATAAACTAATTAATTTTTTGATGAATTTTAATTAAAAATTTTGAATATAATTTTTTTCTCTACAATATATAAAAGTTGTTATAAAACATAAAAAAATCATTTCAATTCAATTATTGTTTTCCAGAATTTTTAACAAAAATTCTTCTTTAAATTAATTATTATTAATAATTTTTGAAACATTTCTTTGAACATTTCTAAATTTTTTTGTAGGGTAAGTGCGTCAATTGCTGCGGGTGCTTCAGTTTCTGCGGCATTTTAATAATTTAAGTGAATACATTTGTTCAGGGCACAAATAATTTTGAAATTTTTTTTAAAAATTACTTAACGATGTAAGTTTTAAAATAGATATAGGAAGTATATACCAAAATTTAATATTTATGTATTTTATTTTAATTAAAAGTTGACGTGTTCAAGGTTTTATTTATTTTCATTGCTAACTTTGCTGGCGGTGCAAAAATACCTACATAAAAAAGGCTTTATTATTGTTTTTAGACTTAAAGTGGTTATTATTATGATGATTTTAGATAAAGAAAACCTTGTTTTAAAAGAAAAATTAAACTTTACTTTATTTTTGTCTGTTATTATATTTTATTTTTAAGAGTAGTAATTAACACAGAATTTGGGCTTGATTTAATTTCTGCGCCCTCAGAAAATCAACTAAGACTGGTTACAATAGACTATCTATTTTGAAAAAGAGCAAGAAAAAATTATGAAAATGAAAGAAAAAATGAAGATTATGGAGGAAAAACTAAATAAAATTTAATAAATACATAAATTAATTAAGGAAGAATTCTGTTATTAAGTTTTAACTAAATGTTTCAAAAATGTGATAATTCAAAAATTATTTGTTACTTTTGTTAATATATGATATATATTTATTTTTAATAAATTTATATTCTATTCAATTAAACATTGATTAAAATCATTGTCCCATTTTGATTTCATAGTAGTTTGCGGTATTATACACATAAACACGAAATTATGCGCAGAAACTGACCCACAGGAATTATATTCGCGCAGCAACTGATGCGCAGCAACTGACTCAAACGCGCAGAATTAAACGCATTGAATATTATTTTTAATTCATTAAATTTATTAAAATAAATTATATTTTAGAGATGTTATTTATTGTAAACATATCTTAATAACACAAACTACAAATTTAATAAGACATAAGTTCAATTTGATCAATATAAAAATTATATTTTATAGCTAAAAGACGTCTTGACCAAAATACCTCAGGAATTAGTACACTTACCCTATTTACAATTCAATTTTACGAAATTTCATCGATTATTCGGAAATTCTTCAATCAAATATATATTAGAAAATAAAAACTTCAAATAACTTGAAAAAAATTCAATTGAACTTTTACAAAAAAAATTAAATCTACACAATTTTAAGTTAAAAGTATGAAAAATTCAAACATTCAGAGATTATAATTTGAAACCTTTTTAAAACTCAATTATTATCTAAAGTTTTAACTGAAATTCATATTTGAATCAAATATTAGAAAATTCTACGATAATTCAATTATTTAAATAAAAAAAAATTATTTATTAAAGAATTAAATGTTTTTTAAAATTGAACTCTCATTTAAAGAATTTTATCAACAAATTTTTAAATAAGTATAATTAAAATTGTTTTGAAGAATTTCAATAAAATTTTTAAGAATAATTTCATTTTTCGAGAAATTAGATTAAAATTGTATTAAAAATAATTGAATCTCTGTAAAAAATTTGATTGAATTGAGAAAAAGTTTTTGAAAATAATTGAAATTTTGACAAGAATTTTATTAAAATTTTTGAAAATAATTTGAAATCTTGACAAGATTATAATTAAATTTTTTAAAAATAATTGAATTTTGAAGAAAAATTTTAATATTTATAAAAATAATTGAAATTTTGACAAAAAATTTTTTAAACTTTTCATCATAATTATTGAATTTCTGCGAAGAATTTTATTACTTTTAAAAATAATTGAATTCTTGAGACGAATTTTTCAATTAATATTTCTTTTTAAATACCTAATTATTTTTAATACAAAAATAAATAATTTATTTAATAACTGAATGTTTCTTAAAATTGAATTCTCATAAAGAAGTTTATGAACAAATTTTTAAATAATTGAATTCTTTTGACGAATTTTAATAAAATTTTAAGAATAATTACATTTTTCGATGAATTCGATTAAAATTGTATCAAAAATAATTGAAATTCTGCAATGAGTTTTATTATTTATGAAAATAATAATTGAATCCCTGTAAAAAATTGTATTACATATTTATAAAAATAATTGAATCTCTGTAAAAATAAATTTAATATTTTTGAAAATAATGGAATTATTGCAAAGAAATTTATAAAAAATTTGTAAATAATTGAATTGATGTGAAATATTTGTTATTTATAAGAATAATAAAAGGTTTGCTAAGAATTTTATCAAAAAATTTTTAAAATAATTCATTTCTTATGGAAAATTTTGTGAAAATAGTAGATATTGAAAATCATTGAATGGAGGAGAATTTAAAAAAAATTGAATTTATTAACAAGAATTTCATTAAAACTTTTGAAAATAATTGAATTTTTGAAAAAATTTTAATATTTATAAAGATAATTGAAATTTTGACGATAATTTTTTAAAACTTTTGACCATAATTGAATTTCTGGAAAAAATTGTATTACATTTGAAAATAATTGAATTGTTGTGATGAATTTTTTAATAATATTTCTTTTTAAATACCTAATTGAATTCTTTTGTGAAATTTTTTTTGAAATAGTAGATATTGAAAATAATTTAATTTTGATGAATTATAGAAATTAATGAAATTTCTACAAAGAATTTTATTAAAATTATTTTGAAAAAAAATTGAAGTGTTAAAAGAAATTTTATTAATATTTTTGATAATAATTTAATTCTTTCAAGAAATTTAATAAAAAATGAATTGACAATAATAATTAAATTCTAATAAATGAATTATGGGAAGGCATTTTAAAATAATTGAGTTTCTTTGAAGCATTTTAATAAAATTTTTAAGAATAATGACATTTTTCCAGAAAAAATAATGACATTTTCCATTAAAATTGTATTTAAAATAATTGAAATTCTGCGATGAGTTTTATTATTTATGAAAATAATTGTAAATCTATAGTTTTTTATTATGAAAATAATTGAATTATTGCGGAGAAAAATTGTAAAGGCAACTCTTTTAAAATTGAATTAAGAAATTTGAATTAGGAAAATTGAATTAAAGAAAAATTAGATTTCAAGAATAAGAACAATAACTTTCCAGGATTACGATTAAAATTTCCTGACTTTTCCAGGTTTTTTCAAAATTTATAATATTCCCTGACATTTCCTGGTTTTTCAGGTTTCCAGGTTGCGTGACAACCCTGAGACTTTTTTACTAAAAATTTTTATATTTTGTTTCAATGTTTCACAGGAAATGAAAAGTGTTGTTTTAACCTGAATTCGGGTGAAAATAACACGCAACAAATTTTACCCTACGAGGGTAAAATTTGTTGCGTGTTATTTTCACCCGAATTCAGGTTAAAACAACACTTTTCATTTCCTGTGTTGGAAGAAAAATCTAAAAAGTCTCAATTTTCTTAATATACCTGACAAAAATGTTTTTTCCTGACAATTCCCTGACTTTACTGACATGTGGCCACCCTGAATTATTTAGTATATTCTAATTCAGTTTCTCTAAAGATATCAAATTGATTACAGAAAAGGTATCAAAAGAGTTAAGATACAACGTTTTGATGTACGTTTTCGGTCTCAATTTAATGTTCTTATAGAAAAACTGTGTGAAATCTAGAAATATTTACTAAATATTAAGAATGTATTATATTTTAAGAATAAAATATACAAATTTAAATATGAGATAAATTCTAAAATAGACGCTAAGTTCATATTCCGGAAGAAGGCAAAAGAAAAAAAAATTGAACTGTTTAAAATTGTATTCCGATTGTTATATACAATATAATACAATATTGAAAAAGTAATTTGGCTAGGCGAAATTCAATGTCACAGTGATATACACCTACTCTCTCGTATATATATGTATGCGAATATAAAAAAGGAAAATATAGTTGAAGCATAACCAGACTGATTTAAAGAGCCATCGCGTCTTTTGCGAGCTGCAGTTATCACGCGACAGAAACGAGCATTATACCTGCGCTCCACCAGACTACAACTGACCCTGCTAACGTTTTAATGCTCCTATTTCTGTTTAACTTGTCAATTAACATACTCGCGAGCACAAGTTCATTGTGACCGTTAGATCCTCACGAATGCCGTCGGTATTATAACAAAATGTCAATTTTAGAAGTAAACACTTTTTTGTCGGTTCACCTGCTTTCTTCACTTCTTTGCCTTTCTTCTCCTTTTTCACTCCTCTACTATTTCTCTTACTTCTTTTACAACCAATATCACACTTTAGAAATTATGTAATTTATGATTCACCTGCAAAATCACACCTGCGCGATTTTCAAGACTTTCATTTTTATATTCTCACTAGCGAAAATTCGCGCGCAGCTTACTTCTCACTCACTTTTTTTAAAAATAAAATTAACAGTTTTAAAAATAATAGAACGTAAAAATTTTTAATTCAAAATTTTTTTTGTATAAAAATAAAATATGAATTGGAATATATAGTTTTAATATTATTATAATTATAATATTAATTTTATATTTTGACATAGGGAATTCAGGGAAAAGTCAGAAATTTTTATTAAAAGTACTGAAGAAAATTAAATTTTTAGAATTCATAATAAAATTCTGAACTTTTGTGTCTTTTTTGTTTGACTCATAAACTTTAAATTTACCACGAATTCTAATAAAGAACCTTCAATTTTTTCAATTTCTGACAAAAATTTTTAAATAACTTAAATCGTAAACAACTATTCATAAAATAAATAAATTATTTAATGAATAATTTTACTTAAATATTTCAAAAATAATTCAATTTTAAAAGAGTTGCGTTTATAATTCAATTATTTTCAAAACTTATAAAATTCTTATCACAAAATTCAATTATGATTCAAATTTACAAAAAAAATCTCGACAAAATCCCAATTATTATCTTTATAAAAAAAATTCTTCTTCAAAATTCAATTATTTTCAAAAATTTTAATAAAATTCTTGTCAAAATTTCAATTATTTAAAAAAAATTTGCTTATTTCAGTGATTTTCAATATCTATTATTTTAATAAAATTACCCAAAAGAATTCAATTATTTAAAAATTTTTTAATAAAATTGTACGTAAACATTTAATTATTTTCATAAACAATAAAAATTTCACAGGAATTCAAAAATTTACAAATTTTTTCGCGATAATTCAATTATTTTCGTAAATAATAAAATCTTTTACAGGGATTCAATTATTTTTATACAATAATAAAATTCTTTTTAGGAATTCAATTATTTTAAAAAAATTTTCTCAATTCGATACAATTTTATTTGAATTTTTCGAAAAATGCAATTATTCTTAAAAATTTTATTAAAATTCGTTGAATCAATTCAATTATTTAAACATTTTTTTTAATTCTTTGCAATAATTCAATTATTTTCATAAATATATTAAAATTCTTTTCAGAGATTCAATTAATTTCGTAAATATAATAAAATTCTTTTTAGGAATTCAATTATTTTTAGAAATAATAAAACTCATGGCAGAATTTCAATTATTTTTGATACAATTTTAATCGAATTCATCGAAAAATGTAATTATTCTAAACAATTTTATTAAAATTCTTCAAAAGAATTCAATTATTTAAAAATTTGTTAATAAAATTCTTTATCAGAATTAAATTTTAAGAAATATTCTATTATTCAATAAATAATTTTCTTTTGTATTTAAATAATTGAATTCTCGGAGAATTTTCTAATAAAAATTGATTTGATAATGAATTTTAGTTTAAATTTTTGATAATAATAGAATATGAAAATAATTTTAAAGTAACAATATTCTTATAATATAAGATAATTATTTTAACACTCGATCCTCTTTAATTATTATAAAACATGAAGAAAATGATGAATGTGATGAAAATGATGAAAATGATTGAATTCTTCATGTTTTATAACAATTTTTTTAAAGTTGATTAATTTCAAAAAGGTTTGGAATTAAACTTTTTGAAAAACTTAATTCCTATGGAAAAATAGTAATAATTAAATATTTAAAATATTTAAAAAAGAAATTATTCTTTTCGAATAATTTTACAATTAAAGATATTCGTAAATAAATTTAACAGAACATTTTTTTCGTCTATTTTTAAAAAACTTTGAATTTTTTTTAAAGAATTGAAATTAAGAAATAGAATTGATGCAAATTATTTCTTTATAAAAATTGAGATTTTTCTACAAAATTATTAAGAAACGGTAATATCTAATGTTTTTCTTCTCAAAAGAAAAAAAAAAGAGTTCTCGACAAATACAATACAAATTTAACTTACAAAAAAAACATTATTTTGCGTACAAAAAAAAGTTAATTTTGTTACAATAAATGATCCACTAAAAATGAAAATTTAACATTGAAAAAATTATACAATAAATAATTTTAACAAATTAAAATTTTAACGTATATAAATTATAAATATACACGTTAAAAAGTTTATGGTAAAAATATAAAAAAAAAACTAAAAACAATAAGTAAGTAAAAAAAATTAATTTTTAAAAAGCAGACCGACCGGAACGTTTTCAAACAAAATCTCGAATACAACTGAAGGAAGAAAAAAAAATGAAGCAACGACCTCTAAGGTTTACTCTATATTATGACAGAATTTGTGTGAGATTTCTTTATCCTTGAAAAATCATTTCCTCGCGTTTCTCTCGGACCGCAATGGAATTCTCACAGCTCAAACAGAAGTCCCCCGACTTTATATAACTACCCTTTGGGCAGAATTTCAACAAAAGGGCTGCGGTTGGAATGTTTTACCGGAAACGTTTTTACAGCGGTGGAACAAATTAAGAAAGAATAAATACGTACAAAACAAAACACGAATACAATCCAATTTTTCAAATCTAGGTGAAGGCTGCTGTGACCCTATGTGTAAAAACTGCTCTGGTTTTATTATTTTCCTACTGTATTGGAAAACCCCTTATGAAAAAAAAATTTTTGTTGACCGTAACTCATAAAATATAATATAAACTGACAGAATTAACGGAAAATCGGTAACTTTTCGAAGGTGACGAGATTTATTGCTATTTAAAAATTAAAAATATTTATATAATTTTAAAAAAAATTGCTTCAACGATAGAAAACATTTTAAAAAATGTTTTTTTTATTACCTATTATTATAATTTTTTTTGTTACTATTATAGAAAACTGACTTATTAAATAATAAAATTCTGTTACTCTTTGTTACTTTTGTTATTATTATCATTACTTTTATTATTATTATTATTATTACTATTATTTTTTTTATTTTTTAATATTAACTAAAACTAAAAGTTACCTCTAGGTAACCAAATTCTTTCTTCTTCGAATACAAAATTTATCCAAATTTCCAAATTTTTTAAATTTAAACAAAATGAACATTTATACAAATTCTGCAATAAACTGATTTCAATGAAATAAAAATTCAATTTTTAAAAACTAAGTTTATAAAGAAAATATAAAAATTGATTCAAACATAAAATTTTCCCTACTAGAGATATATATTTTCTTATGAGAAGATTACGAAACAATAAAAAAAACAACAAGAAAATAAATTTTGAATTAATTAGATATGGAATTTTTTTTTCTGTTTCTTTTTTGTAAACGCTAACATTTGTATTTATTATGGTGATAAATTATTTTTCACTTAAGGCTAAAATCTAGTAAATTTAACGACAATTTGAGTGGTTTGTATATGTGTAATAAAAATAAAAAAAAGGAAAAAATTTTTGCCACCATTAGTGTGGAGTACTTTTAAGCAATTTCCGTAATGAATGGCATATTCAACACACTAGCTGCTGCACCTGTCGTAATTTCGATGCAACTTTGTTGAGGCAGGCAATAATAATTAAACAGGCCATTTGGTTTTTATAACGAATTATTGGACCATATAAAGCAACAACCAGCCATTTGTTACGTATCTATATATATATATATATATATATATATATATATATATATATATATATATATATATATATATATATATACGTACACATATACGTATATTTATATATGTATAGATATACACATATACACATATATTTATATATATAAATATATGTCTATATATATATTCGATTGGTGAGAATGTAAGCGCTGTGTAAATATTTAAACGTCATTCATACAAATAAGCGTTCTTCACGCTAATATACACCAGTAATATATTTATAGAAAGAAGAGAGACGCAATTAAACTTTTTCCACGCTGTATATCCGCAAAGGATGCTACAATTTTTTTTTTAATTTAGTGTCAATAATATTTTTAATGTTCATATTGTGCATTTAGTAATATTTACAAAAAAAATCTTATTGAATTTTAATAGTAAAATTTTTAAATTGAAAATAATGTAATAATATTTGTATTAATAAATATATAATATATAAACAATATAATAATATTTACAGTAAAATTTTTAGTTGCTCCAGGTGAAGTTTTTTTTCCGTAAGTACGGAAAAAAAATTTTACCTGGAGCAACTATACAAATTTCACTAAATTAGCTAAATTTTTAGTTGTTTCAGTCAAAACTTTTGCTATTTTAGAGAAACTTATCGCTGTTCCAGATAAAACTTTTTTTCCGTCCAATATATAATATATATTAATAATAATTTATAATAATAAGATTTAAAACCACTGCAAATAAGCACCAATTTTTGTGTTTATTTTATGAATACTTTGCTTCCTCATAAAAATTTCATTTTATGCATTTTATAAATTGCATTATTTTCATATATTTTATTGCAAATTTAATACAAAAAAAAAAGATAAAAAGTTTTTTTTCAAAATTTCTAATTTTTCAAATATATCAATAACTTTGGTCAACGTGTCGAAAAAAATCTTCAATATGGAGTTAAAATACGCGTCTCAAAAAGTACTACAAATTTAAAGGAAAAAAAAGAACAATTAGATGTGAATTTATTTCCAAAACAAAAAGAAGAAACTTTTTTCCAAATTTTTATTTTTTACATTGTTAATAACTTTGGCTAATATTATCGAAAAATTTTCCATAAGAAGTCAAAAGATGCGTCTCAAAAAGCGCTAAAAAACCAAGAAAGAAATATTTATAGGTTTCGGAACATTTTTTTCAATTTAGAGAAAACGTTTTTTGAAAAATTTTAAAACATTTTTAAATGAAAAAAAAACACCAAAAAAAAAGAAACTTTTTTCCAAATTTTTTTTTTGAGAATGTGATGTTTGTACACACACGGAATGAAAATTTTTTAAAATTGTGATTTTTTAGTTCCTTATGCGCTAGGAAACGTATAAGAAACGTGAAAAAATCGAGTTTGAAAATTTTCGGTTAAAAAATGCTTTCCCGAGGAAGCAATAATTTTATTATTGTAGTTAGTGTTACGACACGTTAAAAATTATAGTCTAAATAAAAATATCAAAGAATTTATAATATTTACGTTGCGTATATTGTTTACAACAGTTCTTTAACAATTAAATTGATAATTTTAATACCTTTTTAATAATTTAATTTTTAATATTTTACAATAATTTAAATTTTTAATATTTTTAAAAATAATTCCTATAACTTTAAGTTTTAATATTTTTTTCATAATTATATTTAACAATTTTTAATACCTTTAATTTTTAATATATTTTTTAATAATTTTGATATCTAATAATTGATAATACTTGTTAATAGATTGAAAATTGGTCACACGGAAGGAAACTTCACCTGAAACAGGGATAAGTTTGTCTAGAGTAGGAAAATTATTAATTGAAACAACTAATAATTTCGCTAATATAGTGAAATTTGCAATTTTTTCAGTTAAAAATTTTTTTCCGTGCGACTTAAATGAAAAAGCGAACATTTGGATTATTGTAATTTTGAAACTCCAGGTGCTGCTTAAATATGTAATATGAAAATTAATCACAAAGAAGTGTTAAAATACCTTTTCAGTCTTTTTCATTATTTTTTCGAAAAACACTTTCTAATTGACGTTATAAATTCCTTTCAAAGAGGTTCATTTCTAATATCATAAGTACTACATTAGTGAGAATGTATTTTATTAAAAATTAATATAGATTAATAATCATAAAAAATTGTAATATTAATTATTAAATTAATATCATCATTGAAAAGTTTTTTCATAATTCATTTGCACCTCATTATCACATTATTAACAGTTAGCTAATTTTACGACGTTCGAATTTACTCTCTAAATTAAAATATATTAAGAGAGAGAGAGAGAGATACTTGAAATTGAAAGTTCTTATAATAAAAATTCTTATAATTTTTCTTTCTAAAATAATTTTTTTTTCTTCAACTAGAGCATGTGTATTGTTACTAAAAAATATGTTTCTTCTAACAGCGATATAAATTTCCCGCTGTGTATTCGTAATAACCACTATAACCATGGAATTTATTTTTCCCCCCCAATATTCAGAAGTTCCATAAAGCATAAAAATATAAAAGCAAAAAAGAAGAAGAAGAAGAAGAAGAAGAAGCCATAAAACCCGAGAGCTTTCCGGGAAAGAAAAAAATTTCTTAAAAATCTAGGCCACTGTTTATTCAGGATCGCTACTCACCGTCGGCGACTGTTATAACTCTCGTAACAGATGAAGAACCCAAAAACCGGAAAGAATGCTCCTTATCCCCCTTTCGTTGGAGTAGTTCCGTTCAGTATTTTTTTCGGCCTCGCAAGAACAGGACGACGCAAAACGAACGACAGTCTTCGCGATGTGGAAAAAGTTCTTTTTTTTTTTTTGTTTATTTGTTGATAAGAAAAAAAAACAATAGACTTTTATCTCGTTACAAGCTGGATCCGTCGGATGCGGAAGATGAAGTGCCAAACCATATAAGTAAAAGTCTCATCGGCTTTCGAATGGGAGAGTTAAAATGGGGGCGAGGATGAGCAAGAAGCTCTTTGGTTCCGGATGCGTGTGGAGCCGCGTCGGCGCGACGTCATTTCCAAAACGTCGCGCAATCCGTTTCATCGTTGACGCGCAATTTCATCCCTCTCCAAATTCACCCCATCGTTGTTGGCTCTAAGCAACATTGAAGCCACCCCCGCGACTAAAAAATCATTTTCGCGCTGGCGCATTACACACATACTCTCCTTCATCGTGCTATCGTTGCATTAAAGTAAAAGCCACTCCCTTGTGACCCGATAAGGGAGGAAAAAAAAATATGCAACCTCTGAATGGACAAACCACGTCGACCACGGTTTATTATAACGCAAAATCCACCTATGCGCTCGTACAACACAATCTTTAATATATATATATACCGATGTGCGTGCTTTATGATAAATATATATCAACGAAATGGTAATTTTGCATTTTGCTGGCATATACGAAAAGTTTTTATCAAGAAAAAAATAGTATTATCGAAGGTACGCTGAGGACGTATGTATACGTGATATTACAACTGTTGGACTGTTGGACATTTTTTTTTCTACACTGTAGAAAATTTAGGGAGTAGTTATACATTTAGTGAAGGAGTTAATATAACTCCTTTTTCCATAACTCCAAAAGGTGTGAAATCGAAATTCGAAAGTTAACAATTTACCAGGGTTGCCACGCAAGCTGAAAACCTGGAATTGTCAGGGAATTTTATAAACCTTGAAAAAATCTGGAAAAATCAGGGAATTTTGATTGGAATTCTGGAAAGTTATTGTTTTCTAAAGTTATTGTGCTTATTCTTGAAATCTAATTTTTCTTTAATTCAATTTTCCTAATTCAAATTTCTTAATTCAATTTTAAAAGAGTTGCCTTTACAATTTTTCTTCGCAATAATTCAATTATTTTCATAAATAATAAAACTCATCGTAGAATTTCAATTATTTTTAATACAATTTTAATGGAAAATGTCATTATTTTTCTCGAAAAATGTCATTATTCTTAAAAATTTTATTAAAATTCATCAAAGAAACTCAATTATTTTAAAATGCCTTTCCATAATTCATTTATTAGAATTTAATTATTATTGTCAATTCATTTTTTATTAAATTTCTTGAAAGAATTAAATTGTTTTCAAAAATATTAATGAAATTTTTTTTAACACTTCAATTTTTTTCAAAATAATTTTAATAAAATTCTTTGTAGAAATTTCATTAATTTCTATAATTCATCAAAATTCAATTATTTTCAATATCTACTATTTCAATAAAATTTCACAAAAGAATTCAATTAGGTATTTAAAAAGAAATATTATTAAAAAATTTAATCACAAGAATTCAATTATTTTCAAAAGTAATAAAATTTTTTGCAGAAATTCAATTATGGTCAAAAGTTTTAAAAAATTATCGTCAAAATTTCAATTATCTTTATAAATATAAAAATTTTTCTCCAAAATTCAATTATTTTCAAAAATTTTAATGAAATTCTTTTTCATAAATTGAAATTTTTTTTAAATTCTCCTCCATTCAATGATTTTCAATATCTACTATTTTAATAAAATTTTCCACAAGAAATGAATTATTCTAAAATTTTTTTAATAAAATTCTAAGCAAACCTTTTATTATTTTTATAAATAACAAATATTTCACATCAATTCAATTATTTACAAGCTTTTTATAAATTTCTTTGCAATAATTCCATTATTTTCAAAAATATTCAATTTATTTTTACAGAGATTCAATTATTTTTATAAATATGTAATACAATTTTTTACAGGTATTCAATTATTATTTTCATAAATAATAAAACTCATTGCAGAATTTCAATTATGTTCGATACAATTTTAATCGAATTCAACGAAAAATGTAATTATTCTTAAAATTTTATTAAAATTCGTCAAAAGAATTTAATTATTTAAAAATTTGTTCATAAAATTCTTTATGAGAATTCAATTTTAAGAAGCATTCAATTATTCGATAAATTATTTATTTTTGTATTAAAAATAATTAGGTATTTAAAAAGAAATATTATTAAAAAATTCGTCTCAAGAATTCCATTATTTTCAAAAGTAATAAAATTCTTCCCAGAAATTCAATATTATGATCAAAAGTTTAAAAAATTTATTGTCAAAATTTCAATTATTTTTATAAATATAAAAATTTTTCTTCAAAATTCAATTATTTTTAAAAATGTTAATAATAATCTTGGCAATATTTCAAATTATTTTCAAAAATTTTAATAAAATTCTTGTCAAAATTTCAATTATTTTCAAAAACTTTTCTCAATTCAATCAAATTTTTTACGGAGATTCAATTATTTTTAATGCAATTTTAATCTAATTTCTCGAAAAATGAAATTATTCTTAAAAATTTTATTGAAATTCTTCAAAAGAATTTTATTGAAATTCTTCAAAAGAATTTTAATTACCTATTTAAACATTTGTTGATAAAATTCTTTAAATGAGAGTTCAATTTTAAAAAACATTTAATTCTTCAATAAATTATTTTTTTTATTTAAATAATTGAATTGTCGTAGAATTTTCTAATAATAATTGATTCAAATTAGAATTTCAGTTAAAACTTTAGATAATAATTGAGTTTTTAAAATGTTTCAAATTATAATCTTTGAATGTTTGAATTTTTCATACTTTTAACTTAAAATTGTGTTTCAATTTCAAAATTGTTTTAACAAAGTTCAATTTAATTTTTTTCAAGTTATTTGAAGTTTTTTTTCTAATATATATATTTGTTTGAGGAATTTCCGAATAATCGATGAAATTTCGTAAAATTGATGTTTAAACAAAAGGATTTGAAAATGTTCAAAAAAATGTTTCAAAAATTATTAATAATAATTAATGTAAAAAAGAATTTTAGTTAAAAATTATGGAAAACAATAATTGAATAATTGAAATGATTGAAGTAATTTTTAATTATTATAAAACATAAAAAAATCGATTGGTCCGAGTCGAAGACTCGCAGTGATCGATTTCTTTATGTTTTATAACAATTTTTTTATAAGTTGTTTAATTTCACAAAGGTTTGAATTAAAAATTTTGTAAAATATAAATGTAGTTTTAAAAACTTGGAAAAATTCCGATTTTTAACAAAAAAATTTTTCTGGAAAACCTGAAAAAGTCAAGGAATTTGAAATGAGAAAAAGCGTGGCAACCCTGTTTACTCTTTTTTACAGTGTACGAATTTTAACCCGTTGCATGTCGACGAGATTTTTACTGTTTGGCCCAAAAGTGCGTTAAAAAGATTTTTAATATATTTTTATAAAACTTTTGTAACCCAAGCTTTTTAAGGACGTTGATTAATCAGTTTTTTTTTTTTTTTTTTTTTTATTTATTACTCTCTCCCTGCACAAGCCGCAGGGTTCGAGGCAAAACTTCCAATACCAAAAAAACCTTAAAGATAACTTACAATTCTAACATTTTAACCTTAACCTAATATAAAAACTAAATCTATCTGCCAAGTGCCTGGGTTTCCGTTTCCAGCTTCTTTGTGCCCAATTTGGCTTCGTCAATTATAAAACTAAGAATTATTTCTACGTTCCCACCCTCGCTCTAGTTTTTTCTATTTCTTTCATCCATTTCTCTCCCTCCCCATTTCCACTTAACACCATACATACCCGTTCACTTATACTTCTTTCCTCATATCCTTCCTCTCTTCCACATCTATCCAACACATGCTCCCAGTCCTCAATTTCAAATTTACACACTCTACACAATCTTTCATCCTCACTCATCCAATACTTACACTCATTCATTCCCTCTCCCATTCTGAACCTTAACACTCTATTCCTTTTCCTTTCATCCCTTATTTTCACTAAATATTTCGGCAACCCTTCTTCCTTGACCATTTTGTACCACCTATTATATCTGGACTCTCTAATCTTTTTCCATCTATTTTCCCTGTCCTTCTTATTCCACTTCCCAATTATTTTCTCAACGCTTTCCTCCCTCTCTCCTATCTCTCCCAATGCTCCCCATCTTTCCTTTTCCCAGATAGTCATACTTTTCCCTCCCTTTCCCTCCTCCCTTTTAATAAGTTCCCAACATCTTCTCGCTAGCCCACTTCCCTTCCCCTCCGCAAACTTTCTCTCTAAACCAATCGCTCTTTTTCTCTGCCTTACTACCATTTTCTCTCTCTCAACTTCCTCTCTTAGCATGTACCCCGGACAGCTTCGATTTAACCCCATTGTCCATCTTAAATATCTCTCATGCATACTTTCCATACTGCTGACTTCTTTCCAACCCCAAATTTCCACTCCATACCCTAAGACTGACCACACTAGCATATCAAACATCCACACTCTTCTTCTCCAATCATTCTTAAATCTCCTCATACCTATGCTCCACACTTTTCCCATAATCTTTCCTGCCTTTTCCACTCTTCTTTCCGCATTCAAACCTTGTTTCCCGTTAAACTGCAGCCAGTATCCGAGATAACAAAACTCATTCACTTCATCTATGCTACTTCCATTCAACTTCCATACTTCTTTCTCACACTTTCTTCTCTTTCTAAACCTCATCACTTTCGTCTTTCCCACATTTATACATAAGTCTTTATCTCTAACATACTTCTCAAATTCATTCAACATTAATTTCATTCCTCTCTCATCATCTGCCATTAACACCATATCATCCGCGTAGGCTAGCGAGAATACCCTACCATTTCCCAATATTACTCCCCCTTTTCCCCTCTTTGACAACCTCTCTTCTACGTCTGCTATTAGCAGGTTGAACAATATTGGGCTCAATGGGCATCCCTGCCTAAGTCCTCTTCCCAACCAAAATTCTTCTCCCAACTCCTCTCCAATTTTTACTCTTTCCCTTGTGTCTACGTACATTTCCTTAACTCTTTCCACCAAGTCTTCCTCAATTCCTTTTTCTTTTAAAACCTTCCACAGAATTCCCCTGTTTACTGACGGGAACGCCGCCTTAAAATCTACGAAAACCGCAACCAATTTACCCTTATCCCTTCTTAGATTTCTATTTATTAAAAAATTCAATACATAGATATTGTCAATCGTCCCCATTCCTCTTCTGAATCCTGTCTGATTGTCAGGTATGCATCCAAGTTCTCCCACTCTCTTTTCCAACCTCTTCCTCAGAATCTCCGCGTACACCTTGTATCCCACCGGCATCAAGGTGACCCCTCTATATTCATCTACCCTTTTCCCTTCTCCTTTCTTCTTGATTGGTACTATTAGCCCTGTTTTCCACTCCTCAGGCCACCCCTTTCCCTCCCACACCTCATTCACCACTTTACACATTTCCTTTTTAACCCATTCTCCCCCGTATTTTAAACCCTCCCCTTCCAAACCATCCCCCCCTGCCGCCTTTCCTCTTTTTATCCTTCCTATCGCCTCTTCTACCTCCCCCATACTTATTCCTGTACCCTCCTTATTTCCCGTCTGCCTTCTGCCTTCTCCTCTAATTCTTTTTTCTATGCCCCCGCTTAAACTTTTAAAATACTCCGTCCATTCCTCTATTTTTATATCCTTATTTATTCCCTCCCACTTTTTTCTTTCCCTATTTATTACTTCCCACACCTTACCCTCTGCCACAGCTTTTTCTATTTCCTCCATGTATCTTCTTCTTTCCGCTTCTCTTTTCTCCTTCAACAGCTTTTCATGCATCTTGTGCCTCTTGTTGTACAACTTCTTCTCTATCCATCCTTTTCTCCATGCTCTTATATGCTCTCTCAACTCTTTTCTGCTTCTTTCACATTCTTCATCCCACCAACCCTTTTTATTGCTCTCCTTCGCTCCTTCTGCCTTTATTTCCCCTTTTACCTTCTCGATTATCTCTCTTAACCTTTGAATCCTTTCGTTTACATCCCTAACTGCTTCTTCTCTTGTCGCTCCTTCCTCCTTTCTTCATACTCCCTTAATTGTTCTTGCCCCCAATCCCCCATTTTTATCTTTCTGTTCATTTTTCTTTCTTGCCTCCTTCTATCCCTGCCCTCTACCCCCTCCAACTCCACTATTAGTGGAAAATGCTCCGAACCCACCTCAATCCCTACCTTCATACTGCTGATTATTTCCCTTACCTTTTCTTCTGCCAGAACATAATCGATCACCGTATTTCCCCTTCCTACGTATGTAAATTCACCCTCCTCATCCCCCTTTACATTCCCATTTACAATTGTCCATCCCCTTTCCGCTAATATCCTGAGCATCTTTTTCCCTTCTTTATCTAGCTCACCGTGTTTGGACTTTCTTACGTACTTTTCCTCCTCTTCATCCCATATACTGCCACCTTTTTCTCCCGTCCACGCATTTAAATCCCCCCCAATCAATACTTTCTCGTCCCTTCCCCATTCCATCCAATTTTCTATCACCCCCCATCCCACATCCTCACCTCTTCTCCTATAGATTCCCACAATCGAAATATATTCCTCTCCTTTTTTTACCCTTCTTGCCATACATCCCTCCACCTCCTTGGTTCCTTCCTTCAGACTTTCCTCTTCTATTCCATTTCTTATTCCTGACAACATCCCCCCTGCACTTCTCCCCTTTTTATTATCCCTTTTTGCCCCTTGCATTCTCCATGTAAAATTCTTAGGCAACTTCTTTTAATTTTATCCCAGTCTTTCTCTTCTACCCACGTCTCACTCAAAAATATTATGTCCCACCCTCCTAATGTTTTCCAAAACCCTTCATCTTTATTTCCCAACCCCGATACGTTCCAAAAAACAACTTTTATCTTCCTATTTAATTCCCCTTCCCTCCCTCTTCTCCCTCCTTCCTCCCCTCTCCTGTTCGCTATTCTCCAAACCCCATTTCTCTTTCCTCTTCTACCACTTCTCCATCCTCTTCTTTAACTATCCACTTCTTCCCATTAATCCATAAACATTCCCTTCCCCATTTTACCCAACTCCCTTTTTCCCTCTCCTCCCTCGCTTTCCTTGCCAAAAGCCACCCAATCCTTCTCTCCCTGTAGGTCTTATCCTCATCAATTTTTACAGGTTTACCCCTTAACTTATTTTTCGCCTTCATTACCTCCCATTTTTCCTCTTCGCTTCCTAACTCTACTATCCATACACTCGGCTTATCCCTGTTTTCACCTCCAGCCCCCCTTATACCCTTTATGTGCACTTCCACTCCAATATCCTTCATTATTTTTTCCACTTCTTCTTTAACCTCACTCTTTTCCACTTCCAACCCCTTTACCACAATCCTTTCTCTTCTTCTTTCTTTCTCAACCCCTTCCATTTTCCTTTCAATTTCCCCTAATCTCTTTTCGATTACGTGCTCGCCTCCTGAAGCACCTTCCTCATCCACACTTTTCCCCCTCTCTTCTTCCCTTTTTTCTATTTTCCCCACCCTTTTTTCGAGATCACTCAATTTTTCTAATTTTTCCTCAATTTTCTTAAATTCTTCCACCTTTTCTTTTTCCCTTTCCTTAAATCCTTCCTCTAATCCGTCTAGTTTATCCCATACCTGTTCTTTCTCTTTTCTCCATTCTTCTTCATGCTTTACCCACATTTCTCTTATTTTCCCCATCTCCCCCCATACCTTCTCCATTTTTTCATTCATCCTCCTGCTTATATCTTCTTCCTTTTTTCTGATGTTTAAACAAAAGGATTTGAAAATGTTCAAAAAAATGTTTCAAAAATTATTAATAATAATTAATGTAAAAAAGAATTTTAGTTAAAAATTCTGGAAAACAATAATTGAATAATTGAAATGATTGAAGTAATTTTTAATTATTATAAAACATAAAAAAATCGATTGGTCCGAGTCGAAGACTCGCAGTGATCGATTTCTTTATGTTTTATAACAATTTTTTTATAAGTTGTTTAATTTCACAAAGGTTTGAATTAAAAATTTTGTAAAATATAAATGTAGTTTTAAAAACTTGGAAAAATTCCGATTTTTAACAAAAAAATTTTTCTGGAAAACCTGAAAAAGTCAAGGAATTTGAAATGAGAAAAAGCGTGGCAACCCTGTTTACTCTTTTTTACAGTGTACGAATTTTAACCCGTTGCATGTCGACGAGATTTTTACTGTTTGGCCCAAAAGTGCGTTAAAAAGATTTTTAATATATTTTTATAAAACTTTTGTAACCCAAGCTTTTTAAGGACGTTGATTAATCAGTTTTTTAAAATTCAAAATGGCGGACAATATTTTAAAATTGGTCAGTTTAGGTTGAAACTGATTATACTCAGAGCTTTTCGCTGAGTCATTGATTATAAATTTTACATTAGTTCCTTAAAATTTTAAGTAGCGGATGCAATACGATGCGAGCACATTCTGGAGCAGTGAATTTAAAAAGGTTTAATAAACTGTAAAATGTAATTTCATCAACTAATGTTAAAGTATTTAAATAGATTTGATTATATAAAAAATTATTAAGTCCCCTATTTTAATTTTTTAAAAACTCGTCTTAGATTCGTAATCAACGAGCTCGAAAATTTCCGAGTCATAAAAATGATCAAAAACTTAATATATAAGAGACCTTTAAAAATATTACAATAATCTTCATGCACCCTAGATAAAAATATATTGCTTAATCGTACTCACTAGAACTCAAGAAACAGGAATTTTTTCTTCGGCACATCGGAAAAAAATTGCAGCTGTAGTATTACGATTCGGTTTTCTAAAATCCTCCGTTTCAATCGATATAATCCTCCAGTTATTTTGGTCATTTTGATTTTCCAAACGATGATCCTCCTGATACTCTGAAAAAAATAAAAAAAGAAGTTAAAAGTCATACGAAAATGCGAACAGTTTTTCAAGATACAAATTTTCATCAAAAATCTTTACCATATGTTGCATTTCTTGCATTAAGAAAAGAATATATTCACGTATATAATTATTGTCAATTATCCTCGAAGGTTGATAAGTTATTATTTAAATTTATTAAAAAGGGATTCAAACAGTTTCTTTATTCTCACAAAAGAGACAAATTTAGTTCTCTGAAAATAAAAAAGAAAAAGAAAATAAATTGGATTACTTGGAAAAAGAAGTGTTTGTATTTATTTTCTTTTATCAAGTTAGATCATATTCATAGCGTCTAAATATGTATAACCCTCACATTCTTATTTGTTTACTCAACTTCCTCTAACTCATCTTCTAAAACCATCAAACACATATGAAAACTTCACAAAAGGTGCGAAACATTTAAAATTCAATGAGACATTTTTCGAACTCTTTTTGTTTATTTTCAAATTCTCACTCAAATCTGTATCTTTTTTTTCGAAAATGTTTTCATTTTCCCCTTAAAGTATTTTTTTTTCTCTCTAGCAATATAGTTTAGGATTAGTTGCATTTCATTACTGCTTTAGGTCAGAGTCATTTTGAGTCAAAATCTCAACAAAGTTATAGTCGCTCACTGATTTTGATACCGAACTCAAAATCAGTTGCGCAACAAAAAAACAGATTTCAGTTTTTTTTTTCTTTCAGGAACGTAAAATAAATTTTTACTGCACTTGATCATAAATGGGATTAATCCCCTTTAGCACCTGTACCATATAGAATTTTTCCGTAAGGAGACAATTGCAATGAAAAAAACAAACAAATAACACTACGTCCAATTTTGAACAATACAAATGATTTTCATTCGCACAAAACCATTGCGTCCTCTATCATTCAAATGACAAATATTCGGTAACGTGTATTCAGAGTTTACGACTCGTATTTACGATTTTATACTCCCTCGTAAAATGGAATTGTCCGACGGTCCGAGAATGCTTTTCCACTATGTAATGTACGTAAGTCCGGTTAGATATGGGCGGATTGCGCATCCTTTGCGTTAAAGGGTTTGCGTTCAATGACACCTATCATTGAATCTCCAGAACCGTTGTTCTCGACATGTTCCAACATAACAGTTTCTAAATGTTTTGAATATATATCGCCGTCAAAATTTTGCCTAAGCTCACATCCGCATGTATAGAAACTTTACCCTTTATAATATTCACGTGTATATTGAGAAAGTTTTTAAATTTTCCCGCACTCTTCATTTATACGAATAAACAAAAAAAAACAAATGCGAATTAATCAACACTCAATTTCCTTGTCATATTAAAGTCGTATAAAGTCTATTAAACTTGAACTCATAAACTAAAAAATGCCCCTTCAACGAATAATAAACCCCTAAGTGTAATAAAGATAATGTAATAAACTTATTCTTGTTTTTTTATAAATAGAACCGTGCGGATAAGTCATCAAAAGAATGTGAACTAATTTTTTATAGACGCAAACTTTTATGAAACTGGAAAAAAGTTCTAATTATAAAAAATTTCGATATTTTCGATTCTTAGAGTATAGAAGATGCGGCGGTTGATCATATACCAAGTGGACAATTTTTTTTTAAACACTTTTTGACCCCTTCTCCCCCCATTGTGGACATTTGACAATCCTCCTTTCCCGAACTATCCTCGTGGACATGTTTTGGCGAGAAATTAATATTTTTGGTAAAATATACGAAAATTTACAACTATAAAGAAGATTTTTTTTTACTTTATGATGGTAAATTTATATTTAATAAAAAAATATTTACGACATTTCGAAATATCTTAAAGTTTTGCACTACAGGCGTCGGATCGACTTTAAGGCGTAAAAAAACTTATGTTTAAGTCCCCTTTATTCAGTGATTTCTAAATTCAATTATTCAAAAATTACATAATTTTCTTAAATAAATATTTAAATATTTCTTTGTTTTTTCATTTAAAAAATTTCAATTTAAAACCTTTTGAAATTTAATAATTTCTAAAAATTATAACAAGAACCCTTTCCAAAATTCAATTATTTTTAACAAGTTTTAACTAAACTTCATCTTTAAATCAATTATTTTTCATGATGTTTCGAAAGCATTTCGAGAGTTTAATTATTTTAATACAAATATTCATTTTTTTATAATAATTGTAATTGTAACTATTTTTTTTTAAAGTTATTAAGATATATTTTCTAAAAATTCTTAAGTAATTGAAATTTCCTAAAATCTTATCAAAATAATTGAAATTTGGTAAAATCTATATTCAAAATAATTGAAATTTGGTTAGAATCATTTTAAAATAATTGAAATTTACTAAAATCTTTTAAAAATAATTCAAATTTGGTGAAATATTTTTAAAATAATTGAATTTTTGAAAAAGATAAAAAAAATAAAATTTCTGAAGACATTGAATTATAAATATGAACATGATACCAGTGAGAAATTTTCAAATAATTGAAATATTGTAAAATCTGTTTAAAATAATTTAAAATTGGTAAAAACAAAAAAAATTAATAAAATTAAATAAAAAAATTTTAATTTTAAGAATTTTAAGAAATTCATAAAATTAATTATTTTTAAATATTTTTAAATAATATTTGAAAGATAATAGTTTTTCAATTATATACAATTGAAAAATTTTCAAACAATTAAAATTTGGTAAAATCTTTTAAAAATAATTGAATTTTTGAAAAATATAAGAAAATAATCAAATTTTTTGTTAATTTTAATTATAATTATAATAATACAAAAAAAGGAAATTTAAAAAAATTTTAATTTACCTACTTTGTTCGAAGATAGTATTGAATCGTAAAAAATTATGATATAAAACAATGCTAAGAATTAGTTCTTTAAAAATATTTTAATCTGATTTTTTGAAAATAATTGAACTTCTTAAAAGAATTTTTGTATAATTTAAAAGAAACTGATTTTTTTAAAAAGAATTTTAACTAAAACTTTTGAACTTGATTATGTTTTCCAAAATGTTAAGAATAATTCTTGAAAAATTTTAATATTAAAATTTTAATTTTATGTTTGTATTATTTCTTAGGCTGATTCTATCTCAATTCATGCAGGGCGAATAGGTTAAAAATTCCAAATCAAATTAAAGGTAATTTTTCTTGTTCTTTTGGACAAATAAAGAGACACGTATTTTTTTATTTAGCGAAAAAAAAATTTTTACCTGAGTTATGAGTGTTTGAAAATTTTAAGACATATCGTGATTTTATAGCAAAACAGTTGACAAATTATTTTCAAATCTTTCTAATTTTTGCAAAAATAAATATTTTTCAATTTTTTTTTCTTGATTTTAGTAGTGTTTTTAATACTTTTTCTTTGCAAACTTGAAAATTTTAAAAATTTTGAAAATTAACAAAATGGCGGCCATTTTTCAAAAAATCGAAAACTAAAATTACTAAAAATAAAATTAATAAATAAAATTAAAGAATAACTGAAATTTTCAATATGTGTGACAGAAATTTTCAGTAGTTTATTAATTGGCGAATCAGTTAAAAATAACTGAAATTTCTGTTATTTTTAACTGATTTTCAGTGAAATTCCACTGTTTCAAATCGCGAGAATAGAGTCACTGATTCTCTGTCAAATTTCACTGCTTTTCAGTGGAATTTCACTGATTCAGATTTAGAGAAAAAATAATGAGATTTTTTATTTTCTGAAAAAAATTATTGCGACTTCCAAACAGTTTTAGCGGACATGAAACCTTTTAAAATTAGTTCCTTTTTTCATTTAGTAATCACAAAAAAATTTTAAGAAAAATAAAAAATGATGTTTTTGAGAAAATTGACTTTTTTGATTTTTCGGAAAATGGCCGCCATTTTGTTAATTTTTAAAATTTTTAAAATTTTCAAGTTTGCAAAGAAAAAGTATCAAAAACACTACTAAAATCAAGAAATAAAATTGAAAAATATTTATTTTTACAAAAACGAGAAAGATTTGAAAATAATTTGTCAGCTGTTTAGCTCTAAAATCACGATATGTCCTAAAATTTTCAAACACTCATCTAAAAAATTTGTTTTCGCTATATAAAAAAATACGTGTCTCTTTATTTGTCCTAAAGAACAAGAAAAATTGCCTTTAACTTGATTTAGAATTTTTTAGACTTCCAAGTTATAGTTTCAATTTTAATAAAATAACAGATTTTACATTTATTTCGTTGGTACTTTTTATATTTGAATTAGTAGAATGTTATACTAATGAAATTCCAAAAAGTCGTGCATCAAACGGTTTAGTAATAATTGTACTAACAATTTAATAGAACTGTGAAATTCTAGTAAAAAATTAGTAAAATTTTACTGGCAATTAATAATATTCTACTAATTGAAAAAGGGTTTCAATTTTTGCTGCTTATCAAAATGAGTACTGTACGGTTATCATTTTGAACCCGCAGGTTTTTTCTATGTAAGAAGTTTCAAATCAAATCGCCTACATTAGTGTGGCAGTAACTCAAGTATACAATCTTGACCAAATATGTCTCAACTTTTATGTTATATATTCAACCTTGTCTAATGCACAGTTTCCATTGTAGCATGTGAGTAAAATAAGAGCAAAATTGTGCGCGGCTTTTATTTTTTACACTACAGTACAGGAGGAACTTTAGCATGAGCACTTACTGCGCCATCTGTTGTTTATGGCGGCCATTTTCTCTCAGGGTGCAGTCACTTAGATTAATACAGAACAGCATAGTCATTTTTAAACAGTTTATACGAAACTTTCCAAAACAGGTTCCAAAAAATGGTAATTCTATTATAATTATAAAATACACGCCATCTTCTTTCTGCGTATAATATCACGCCATGCATATAATCATTATATATGGAGAAAATATATTTGAACCAACCGAATATGGAGGTGGAGGCGAAGAAGTGTTGTTGGTCCCTTGTGCGCGAACATAAAATACAGAATTCACGATCGGGATATAGTTAGAGGTGTGTATATATATATACATGGGCTTGTACCTAACTACATGTTACGGGATGCGAGGTACGCAATTTTCTCGTAACTAAATGGAAAATAAATTCACGGCAAACTAACGTTATTCCCTTCGACAGGCTTGAGTTTTTTTTCTGCTTATTTTTTTTTCTTTTGCTTTCTTGGTCAGATTTTATGAAGGCAAATTACAGAGCTCTATGGCCGCTCTCATGGCAACGCTAACGCTCTAGGTGTTTTAGACCTTGGTAAAAGATATTTTTTTTTAATTTCACGGCCGCTGACAAAAGCGCGTGATTCTAACGACGATAACACACTTTGTCGTTGCTACCGGATAAGTTCAGTTCTTTTATCAATAAAATGACTTTTCTCAATCTCTCATTTAAAAAGATGCGAGCTTTTAAAGAAACCAAAAAGGAAGACCGCGATTGAATATTTTATTAAAATTTATATCTTCAATTAACAGTTTTCTTCAAAGTATTAAATTGACTATTAATATACTTTAATACCAAAAATGTAGCTGAATTTTTGATTTGATCCACAGTTTTAGTATCAATTTGTTGCAATTTGATATTCTAAAGTTACCATCAGTGTAAAAATTTATACAATTTTTACTTTCGTAATTAAATTAAATTTTCAAATATTTAAAAAAAAGTTTTATTTGCTTTTCGCCTCCTTTTAAACATACGTTTGTACCCTTTTTTTATAACTGTTGTAAAAATCTATATATGCACATATGTAATAAAAATTACGCGCCTCTAATATATCTTTTGTAAAATATTTAAGAAAAAATTGTTCACCAGTTTATGGATCATTATGTTGTTTTTTTAATCGCATTACCGTGACAGAGTTCAACCTTGAATTTTGATATACATATTTTATTATTATATAAGTATATGGTTCTACTTTTTTACTATATGACGGTGGAAATTTTATGCAAGTGTAATATATATATATATATACAGAATGTTATAAAAGTTTTAAATATATTTTTTTCTACTGAGCAATCAGAATCTTGTTTTGCTTAAAGGAGACATTTTTTTAAATCATTTTGTAAAAAAAATTCCAAGGATAATAAATTATATTTTGTAATTTAAAGAATTTATTGTACGGATTTAATTTTAAGATATAATAAAAAGTGTCTTCCGAAAAAGGAGAGGTCAATTAATTATAAATTTCATTGGTGACAGCGGTGGGATCATATACTCGTATATATATATGAACATATATTGTGAACCAAGTATATTCTTTTATTGTAATTTTTTCGAAATTTATTTTTGTAATTTCTTTAGGTACCAATTATTTTAAAATGCCTTACTATAATCTTTTTATTAGAATTTAATTATTATTGTCAATTCATTTTTTATTAAATTTCTTGAAGGAATTAAATTATTTTCAAAAATAAATTAACGAAATTTTTTTTAACACTTCAATTTTTTTCAAAATAATTTTAATAAAATTCTTTGTAGAAATTTCATTAATTTCTATAATAATTCATCAAAATTCAATTATTTTCAATATCTACTATTTCAAAAAAAATTTCACAAAAGAATTCAATTAGGTATTTAAAAAGAAATATTATTAAAAAATTCATCACAACAATTCAATTATTTTCAAAAGTAATAAAATTTTTTCCAAAAATTCAATTATGATCAAAAGTATTAAAAAATTTTCGTCAAAATTTCAATTACCTTTATAAATATTAACATTTTTTTCCAAAATTCAATTATTTTCAAAAATTTTAATGAAATTCTTGTTAATAAATTCAATTTTTTTTTAAATTCTCCTCCATTCAACAATTTTCAATATCTACTATTTTAATAAAATTTTCCACAAGAAATGAATTATTTTAAAAATTTTTTAATAAAATTCTAAACAAACCTTTTATTATTTTTATAATTAACAAATATTTCACAGCAATTCAATTATTTACAAATTTTTTTAAAAAAATTTCTTTGCAATAATTCCATTATTTTCAAAAATATTCAATTTAGTTTTACAGAGATTCAATTATTTTTATAAATATGTAATACAATTTTTTACAGAGATTCAATTATTATTTTCATAAATAATAAAACTCATTGCAAAATGTCAATTATTTTTGATACAATTTTAATCGAATTCATCGAAAAATGTAATTATTCTTAAAATTTTATTAAAATTCGTCAAAAGAATTCAATTATTTAAAAATTTGTTCATAAAATTCTTTATGAGAATTCAATTTTAAGAAACATTCAATTATTAAATAAATTATTTATTTTTGTATTAAAAATAATTAGGTATTTAAAAAGAAATATTATTGAAAAATTCGTCTCAAGAATTCAATTATTTTTAAAAGTAATAAAATTCTTCGCAGAAATTCAATAATTCTGATCAAAAGTTTAAAAAATTTATTGTCAAAATTCCAATTATTTTTATAAATATTAAAATTTTTCTTCAAAATTCAATTATTTTTAAAAACTTTTCTCAATTCAATGAAATTTTTTACAGAGATTCAATTATTTTTAATACAATTTTAATCTAATTTCTCGAAAAATGAAATTATTCTTAAAAATTTTATTGAAATTCTTCAAAAGAATTTTAATTACCTATTTAAAAATTTGTTGATAAAATTCTTTAAATGAGAGTTCAATTTTAGAAAACATTTAATTCTTTAATAAATATTTTTTTTTTATTTAAATAATTGAATTGTCGTAGAATTTTCTAATATTTGATTCAAATATGAATTTCAGTTAAAACTTTAGATAGTCATTGAGTTTTGAAAAGGTTTTAAATTATAATCTTTGAATGTTTGAATTTTTCATACTTTTAACTTAAAATTGTGTAGATTTAATTTTTTTGTAAAAGTTCAATTGAATTTTTTTCAAGTTATTTGAAGTTTTTATTTTCTAATATATATTTGATTGAATAATTTCCGAATAATCGATGAAATTTCGTAAAATTGAATTGTAAATACAAAAGGATTTGAAAATGTTCAAAGAAATGTTTCAAAAATTATTAAAAATAAATGAATAATTAATTTTAAAGAAGAATTTTAGTTAAAAATTCTGAAAAACAATAATTGAATTGAAATGATGAAAGTAATTTATAATTATTGTAAAACATAAAGATATCGATTGCTCCGAGTCGAAGACTCGGAGTGATCGATTTCTTTATGTTTTATAACAATTTTTTTATAAGTTGTTTAATTTCAAAAAGTTTTGAATTAAAAATTTTGTAAAATATAAATGTAGTTTTAAAAACCTAAAAAAATTCTGTTTTTTAACCTGGAAAAGTCAGGGAATTTAAAATGAGAAAAAGCGTGGCAACACTCTGTAATTCAAATCAAAGTGAGTAAAGATTATTTAGTTACAAATAAATTTGTAGATTAATATAAATAATTACGAGTCACCGATTCATTATTAATTAATGAACAAAAAAAATCATATGTAGAAAATTAAAACCGTCTTATCTTATTCTTTCTTTTTTTATAATCAGCCACGTGGAATGGGGGCAAAGGCGTTTAGGTAAAAACGTTAACGCGGCCAGAAGCTGGGATGAATCATAAAAGTTATCTTCTTCGCAACTACCGGCGTATTCCAGCTTTACAATTTCCCATCGGACTCACAATTCCGTCGTATTTTCATGCTATATATATACATGTATGCATTTTCTCTATGTACACGCGTATACACACTCAAACACTAATACAAATTGGAGTCATAGAGGTCGCTGTATTAAAGTTAGTTATAGACGTCTGTATCGTATTTAATTAGCAATGCTTTGTGGTAAATAAACGAAAGTTCATTATCAACTACCTTTCAGGAAAGAATATATATGTTTGAAAATGAATTTTAATGTCAAGGCGGAATGTTTCAAATCGAAGTATATATTTGGCCTTAATTTACTTTCTTTTCGAAATTTGTTTATATATGTAAATCATCTATTATAAATTTTTTTTTATAAAGATTAGACTTATTTGCTGCAGCCTAACAATCTATAATAATCTTACTGTCTGATCAAACTTTTGATTAAAATATGTTTACATTAGAACTATTTTTTAATGAATTTTAGCCTTGAGTGTAATTTTAAATCTAAAAATTGACTTGAAGTGGATAGTTCTAATAAGTTTAAAAATAAGAAGAAAAAAGAAAATATAATTTTAAGATAAGTCTTAAATTCAGCCCTGTCTGCTTCAGTGTAAAATCCTCCAAAATCATTCACTATAAAAAATAACTCTTTGCTCTAAATTTGAATTAGTAAAAATGTTTACTATTTTGAATTAGTGACTGAATTTTTGCTTTCAAATTAGTAAATTTTTCTAAGAAATTAGTTGAAATTACTATTTATTAGTAAAATTTACTAATTGAAAAGCAAAAAGTCAGTTACTAATTCAAGTTAAATACTTTTTATTAATTTAAATTTAGAATGTGATACGTTATACTTTCGATACACTTTTGACTCAAACCGTTCAGATTAAAACCATTTTAGAATAAAATTTTAACTTGAAGCTATTATTGTAAGATTTAAAATTGACTTAACATATGTAACAGGCTTCGTACTCGATAATTAATTTTATAAAAGTAGCATTGAGACTGAAAGTAAAGGCAGTAAAAAAGTAGTTGTCGAAAAATTAAACTTGACTAAATTTTTTTATAATTTCTAAATTAAATTTGATTTAAAAATAGAATAATTTTATTCAAATAAATATATTTATTTGAAAAATACTATTTTTATTTTTATATTTCTATATATATTAATATATTAATACTATTCTTATACTCTTTCATGTTCTTTATTTTTATGTCTGTACTTATAGAACGAAAAGGTTTGAGACGATCAACAATGGAATCGACTGAATGTTGCAAGAAGAAACCGAATTTCCTGCGATGGGATACGATCTGAATTACGAGGTACTTAGAAAGAGGTCTCTAAAAATCTACCGAATTACCCGAGTCATTAAGTCTTCCTGAGTTCTTTTTTTCTAATGAGTTTTCAATCGATTTTTCCTCTTAATACTGGACCCGATCTTTGGACTTTGATTCTGAATTATATTCTTTCCTCTCTGAATTTGAATTTTTATAATAGTTCTCTACTATAATCAAAAAATTATAACCCTCGGAGATCCTGTGACCTCAAATTCGTTACTCGGGGTCGCTTTTTTTTATGAATCCGATGTCAGATTTTGAAAATTTTAAATTTCGGACGTAGTTCATAAAAATTACGAATTTGAAGCGAATTCGATCATTTTAAAAAAATTCGTTCGTCATACTGGATCCGACATTTTGAAATTTTAAAAACTGACGTTCAGCCCTCGGATCAACTTTAACGAACAAAAAAAGTCGCTTTAGTCGATTACAAATAGAAAAAAGTCGAAAAAGTTGTTTATTTAATTTAATGTTGTCACGAAATTTTTTTTTAATTCCCTAATTCTACACTGATTTCTAAATTCAATATTAATAAAAATTTGTATAATTTTACTAAATAAATATTTGAATACTTCTTATTTTTTTTTTTACAGAAAATAAAATTTAAAAAATTTCAACTTCTGAAATTTAATATTTTCTAAAAATTAAAACTATAACCTTTCCAAAAATTCAATTATTTTCTACAATTTTTAACTTCTTCGAGAATTCAATTATTTATATACAAAAATTCAATTTTTTATAATAATTGGTACCGTTAATTACTTTTTTTTAATAATATTAAGGTAGAATATTTTCAAAAATTTTAATAAAGAAATTCGTGAAATTAACTTTTTAAAAATATTTCTAAATAATTTTTGATAGACAATAATTTTACAATTACAAACAATTAAAAAACGTCAAAAAAATTGAAATTTGGTAAAATCTTTTAAAAAATAATTTAAATTTAGTAAAAAAAATTCTAAAATAGTAAATTTTTAAAAATTCTAATTTACTTTTTTCGAAGATAATTGAATCTTAAAAAATTAGGATAAAATAATTCTAAGAATTAGTGCTTTATAAATATTGTAATGTAATTTTTCGAAAATAATTGAAAAATTTTTGTATAATTTAAAAAAAAATAATTTTTTGAAGAATTTTTATTAAAAATTTTGAATCCTGTGATTATTTTTTCCAAAATGTTAAAAATAATTCTCAAAAATTCTAATGTTATTATTTTGTGTTTGTATTTGAATTTTCAGAAAAATGGAAAATATTGAAAATAATTGAATTTTAAAACTTTATAGAACGAAATAATTTAGAGAATTACTTTCTTCAAAACTATTTTAATATTATTTTTGGAACCTAATTTTCAATAATTTTTATTTTTATTGAATTTACACTTGAAGATTATTCATGAAAATTTTTGAGAATTCAATTATTTTCAAAATTTTCAATTATAATTCTTTAAAGTTAATTTTCAAAAATTGGAATGAAATACTTGGATTTAATTGAATTTTTTAAAAGGTTTCAAATTAAAATCTCGTCAAAGTTTTAATTATCTTTATAAATAATAAAATTTTTCTTCAAAATTAAATTATTTTCAAAAATTTTAATAAAACTCTTGTCCTAATTCCAATTATTTTCAAAAAATTTCCTCAATTCAATGATTTTCAGTATCAACTATTTTAATAAAAATTACCAAAAAGGAATTAAATTATTTTTAAAAAAATTTTAATAAAATTGTATGCAAACATTTAATTATTTTCATAAATAACAAAAAATTTTAGAGACATTGAATTATTTCCAAATTGTTTGGAGAAATTCAATTGTTTTTAATGCAACTTTAATCATGTTTCTCAAAAAAAAAAGAAATTATTTTTAAAAATCTTATTAAAATTTCTCGAGATACTTTGAATAAACAATTCTGTAGAATTAATTTTTTTCAAAAAGTTTTTTTTTTTTTTAATTATTTGAAGTTTTTATTTTCTAATATAAATTTATAAATTATAAATTATAAATTTAATTGAAGAATTTCAGAATAATCGAAATTTTGTCAAATTAAATTGTAAATAAAAGAATTTGAAAATTCTCAAAAAACTATTTCTAAAATTATTTTTAAAAAATTGACTCAAAGAAAAATTTTAGTTTAAAATTCTAGAAGTGAATAATCGAAATGATGAAAATAATTTTTGAAGAAGTTACAGTATATAATAAACTATAGCAAGTTTTAATAATTATTATAAAACATGAAGATATCGATCACTTCGATTCGAACACTTTGGGAAGTGATCGCTTTCTTCATGTTTTATAATAACTATTCTTATATCAAATTTTTGAAAATCTTAATTTCTATGAATAAATAATAGTGATTGAATATTTATGTAAAAATGAAGTTATTGATGTTTTCGAATAATTTTACTTTTGAAGAAATTTGACTCGAAATTTGTAAAAAAAAAAATGTAATAGAACATTTTTTTGCGTATCTAATTATTTTGCGAGTAAATCAGAATATTCTTTAAAGTCAGAGAAAAATTTAAAGTGTTTTGTCTGCAAATCAGAGAATTTAAAATTTGGTAAAATATAAATGTTTAAAAACCTTGAAAAATTATACGTAACCTGGAAAAGTCAGGGAATTTGAAAAGAGCAAAAGTTTGGCAAAACCTTAACTATAATTTAGGTATAAAAATTCGTTGTGTATGAAAATTCGTTTCATTGTTACTTTCCAATGTTAAGTTTTATAAATATTCAATGAAATTGCAAAAATAAAATGTTATGCTGGTAAATATATTCCTTGATAGCATTAATTAAAATACAACTTGAATTTCAGATTCTCACAGAAATATACTCTTCTCTCATATTATATCAACAGAAAAATAAATCACTCCCCCCCTCTCTCTCTTTTTTTTGCTAAATTGTCCACTTTGAAGAAAAATTGATAAACGAATCCAAGATCGTAAATTTTATTTCCAGAAATAGTCGTTTGACGACGAACCGCCGACGGTATATATATTCACGATAGCTCGAGAGTTTTGTAGGCGGAGGCTGGTTGTGTGCCTGGTCCGGATCGATGATACGCGTTTTCACTCCGATGCTCTGCTAACGCTGTTACGAACCGGAACCATGGAACCCATGATTGTGGAAGGGCAAACCGAGAGAGGGAGAGAGAGATTGTAAGGGCAGAATTGGAAGGGGAATGTTACAGAGAGAGAGAGAGAGAGAGAGAGAGGGAGGAGCAGAAGTGAGAGAGAGAGAGAGATGAACAATACAGCACCATTTGGCAAGAGAAGGAGGGATGAAGAAAACAGCGATCTAAACCAAAAGGGGTGGGGAAGAGGGAAGGAGAGAGTGAGGGAGAGGGGGAAGCGAGGAAACCATGCCAGGACTATAGCATCAGGGGGTGGATTGCCAGCTATGGGGCATAAATAACCGCACGTCAACCCCCTCTGCGGGGGATGCGTATCTATACATGTTCTACTCGTACAAGCCCCTATATATATATACATATATATTCCTCACTGTTCCAGCGCACAGATTCGATTTCCGTGCCAGAGCTGCTTCCTCGATTACGACTGCAGTAAATCAATGCAAGCGAATCCGTAGAAATTAGTACTCACGCAGTGAATCACTTTTATTTGCCCATTTATCCCGAATTTAATTCCATTACTTACAAATTATTAGAGGCTTCAAATTGTAAACAAATAAGAAATCAATTATATTCTGTTTTGATAAAATTTCATGTATAAAGATGCGAATCTTATCTCTATACTTTATTTCCTATATCTCTATTTTTTCTGTTTCTATTTTTCCGGGTCTCTATATCTCTTGTCTTCATAGGGGTAGGTCGTATTTTTTCGATAACGGTCATCACTTGAGTTGATAGAGTGAGGGTTCAGGGCTCGAACCAGTAAAAGTATTTTTAAAAAAAAACGGACTTTACGGACCAAAAATTAAAAATTATTATTACTGACTAAAATATAACCAGTCCGAATCAAATAATTTTTAAAAATTCCATTACATATTTTTTATTTTCCCGACTTTTTCCTAATTTCCATCAAAAATATTTACTTTTTTCTTAATCCTCTGCTACGAATTTTATTATTCATGAAAGAATTTAAAATATATTTATAAACAATTACTAGCAACAATTCGCGCGCTAAAGCACGCGGCTAACTTCTTACTGCCTTTTTTAAATAAAACTAGCAATTTTATTTTCAAAAATAATAAAAATTTCACAGGAATTATTTATTTTCAATTTTAAAATTAATATATTGAAAATCATCGAATTGTTGCAAAGAATTTTATCAAAAAATTTGATGATGACAATAGAATTTCTTCAAAGAATTTTATTATTTAGGAAAATAACTGAATTCTCACAAAGAATTTTATTAAAATTTTTTAAAATCCTAATTAAATTCTTTTAAAGAATTTCTTTGAACTTTTTTTTTTTAAACTAATGGAGTTTCTTTAATAATTTTAATTGAAAATTTTGAAAGCATTTGAATTTTATTAAAAGTGAATTGAAAATAATTGAATTCTTGTGGAGAATTTTACTAATATTTATAAAAATTGTTTCGAAGAATTTATTAAAATTTTTGGACATAATTGAAATTTATGGAAATATTTATTAAAAATATTTGAATTCATCCGAGGAATTCAATTAAAATTGTTTTAAAAATCATTGGATTTTTGTAAAGATTTTACTATTGAAAAAAATAATTAAATATTGTTTAGAAAGATTTTACTATTTATAAAAAAATAATTAAAATGTTTCGCGAGAATTTTTAAAAATTTTAAGAAATAATTAAATTGTTATGAAGAATTTTATAGAAATATTTTAAAATAATGAAATTTTTTCGAGAAATTCAATTAAAGTTGTTTCGAAAATAATGGAATTTCTTTAAAGACTTTTATTAAAATTAAGTATAGGTATATATTTAAAATAATTGAATTCATCACAAGAATTTTATTATTTTTTGAAAATAATTAAATTTTTTCCATTTTTTTGACGCATATATTTAAAAATTGCATTGAAAGTAATTTAATTTTTATATAGAATTTTTTAAAAATATTTTGAGAATAATTGAATTATTTTTAGAGAATTTTAAATTCTTGTTGAAATAGCATTTTATGGAAATTTTTGAAAATAATTAAATTCTTTCATGTAATTTAATTTCATGTTATTTAAATTTGATTAAAAATAATTTAATTCTTGTGAAGAATTTAACTATTTATAAAAATAACTGAATTTTTTCGAAGGATTTATTAAAATTTTAGAAAATATGAACGCAGTAATAATTAATTTTGTACTTAATAAGTGAATTTTTTAAATTTTGATTATGAAATTATTTTAAAAATTTATATTTGAAGATTAAAAATATTTGTAATTTGCATAACAATAATAAATTGAATATCACGTTCCGCGCGTAAAATTTTCTAGTTATCTAAAGATAACAAAAACAAAAATATAAATAGAAGACAACTTCAGAGTTAATTATAAAAAAATATATTTATAAAAAATTATTTTATCAATAAAAATAATAATAATAATAATTCTTGCGAAGAATTTTATAAAAATTTTTAAATAATTCATTTCTTTCGAATTATTTTATACAAATTCTAATTTAAATAATTGAATTTATGAAAATTTTTATTATTCATAAAAAGAATTGAATTCTTACGAAAATTTTTACAAACCATTTTTTAAATAATTGAATTCTGTTTGGAAATTATATGAAAATAGTAGATATTGATAATCATTGAATTGTGAAAAGTTTTTAAAGATAATTAAATTTTATTAAGAATTCTATTAAAAACTTTGTCAATAATTGAATTTCTGTGGGAAATTTTATTAAATTTTTTTGAAAATAATTGAATTCCTAAAAAGCATTTTATTTATTTATAAAAATAATTGAAATCTTATATATTAGAATTTTTTAAAATAATGGAATTTCCAAGAAAAAATTTATTTACTTTTAAAAATAATTGTAATATTATTGTGATGAATATTGTTATTTATTTAAATAATTGAATTTTGAAAATAATTTTATTAAAATACCTCAAAATAGTTAAATTTCCGGGAGTAATTTTCTTATTTATCTTTAATAATTGAATTCTTTCTAAAAATTATTTGTGTAAATAATTGAATTTTTAGAAAAAATTTAAATAAATAATTGAATTATTTCAAAAAAAAAATTTAATTAAAACTGTATTTAAAACAATTAATTTCTTTCGTATAATTTTATTAAATTTTTGAAAATAATTATTCAATCCTTCCAAAAAATATTAAAAAATAATTTTTTTAAATAATTGATTTTTTCGAGAAATTGAAATTAAATTTTTAAGAATAATTACATTTTTGAGCAATTCCTGTAAAATTGTATATTAAAAATAATTGAAATCCTGCTATGAATTTTATTATTTATGAAAAGAATTGAATATATATATATAGTTGATCGAAATTTTATTATAATTCTCAAAAATAATTGAATTACAGAGAAGAATTTTATTATTTTTGAATAAAATAATTGAATTATTGCGGAAAAGTTTATTAAAATGTTTAAAAAGAATTGAATTTCTGTGAAAAATTTCATTATTTTTGAATTATTTTTTGAATTTTGAATGAATCATAAGAATTTTATGAACATTCTTTTAAATTATTATTTTTTTCGAAATATAATAAATATTTTGAAAATTTTATAAGTTATCAATCAAATAATTGAATTCTTGTGGAAATTTTGTTAAAGTTTTTTTTATATAGTTTGAAGTTTGAAAATTTAATATTATAGTTAATTTTCCATGCAAAAAATGTTTTTAAATTAAAATATGTTATATTTTGACATAATAATATATCAAATTCGTAGTATTATTAAATTTATATAATATACATACAATAAATTAAAGGCGAAAAAAGGAGGAAATGAAAATAGTTTTAAAAAAAGGCGGTACCATATAGATATATGATACATTTAGGATGAGAGAAATCTTAAGAGGTAGATGACGGAAATAAAGGATGGGGAAAGGATGAGCCAGAGAAGCTGAGAGCTTTATTTTATTTTAATGGCGTCATAAGCTGCAAAAAGCTTTATGCTACCAAGAATCAGTCCGTCATTCAAATGGCGAGGACTGACAAGAACGCTCACGCAGGATTTTACCTCATCCCTTATTCATAAGAGAGTATAGACTATGATCCTTCGTTCTCCTCAAATCTTTTCTTTCTTATTATGCGGCAAAACTCGTCTTTTATATATACAGATATAATATAACCACATTTTTTTAATTCGTATTCAAAACAGTTTATTTTTGATAAAAGTTAACAAAAATAAGAAATATAAATTTTTACTAATTTTAAAAAAACGATTAAGGAATTTTTTATTAAGACTATTCAAAAAATATGTAATACTTTTTTTCGAAAATTTTAACCTCTTTTCTCTTTCTCTGGTAGGTTTGATCTCCTTAACACTTCTAAAATAATTACCTAATTAATATATAATATATAATATATATATAAATACAAAAATTAATTTTCAAAACAAACAAACGAATACAGATAATTTGCTAACGGAAAGGGAAACTTTACGATTATTATAATGTATATACGTATGTATGTTATAATTTGTTTATATTTAATAATTAATCCAATATTTTAATAAAAAATAGAAATGATCAGAATTTTTTTCACTTTCTTTCATTTAAAGACTAAAATTTTGTTAAATATTATGTTTTCTCAAATTGAAATTCAATTTTTGTTCTTTACTTCTAAACAAAATTAGACAACTGTGATTATAAGAAATAGAAAATTTATTTATTTTGCATTATTTTTGTTTATGAATCACAATTTTTTTAACAAAATTATTATTTTGTTCTAGAAAAAGAAGAAAAATATTTGCGCAATTTCTCTTTTTAATCTTATTTTTGGAACAGGATTTTCCACAGAAATAAAGATATTTGAAAATTTTAAACTCAAACCTTTTTTAAAATTAAACAATATAAGAATATTGTTATAAAACATGAAGATATCGATTGCTCCAAGTCGAAGACTTGGAGTGATCGATTTCTTCATGTTTTTTAATAATTAAAGATGGCCGAGTGATAAAATCATTATTTTACATTACAAGAATACTGTTACTGTAACTTCATCAAAATTATTTTCATCATTTTAATTCAATTATTATTTTCTAGACTTTAAAATGATTTTTTATGAAAATAATAATTGAATTCCTTAAAAAAAGTTTATTATTTAATAAAAAAAAATTTATTTTTTTTTATAATAATTGAATTTCGTATTTGTAATTTCTCCAAAATTGAATTTTTTTAGTGTTTTCAACAAAAATTTTAATTAGAAAATTTTTAAATTCTATTATTTTTAAAATTGCTAATTTTATTTTAAAAAAAGTAGTAAGAAGTTAGCCGCGCGCTTTGGAGCGCGATTTTTTTCTATAGTGTTAATCTAAAAATTTATTAATTCAATCTTTTTAAAATTTAACCTGCAACGATTGTAATACCTCGTAATTTAATGTACGCATATAGAAGAATTTTTTTTTTTTTACCTAAATGCTTGTTTATTTATTTACATCTATTTCTATCTTCTAAGCAGCGAAAAATATTATTTAATAAATGTAGACGTGAGCAAAATAAACAACTGATTCACACTTAAAAATTGTTTTTATTAATTATAATCACACCATTGAATACATATATATATTAATAATTTGAAAAGTCTTCTTTATACATAATTATAGTATTTATATTATAAGATTCATTAAAATATTAAGAAAATAATTCCTTTATCCAAAAAATTTTCTCCAAAATGATTTTACATTCTGTTTAACATTTGTGTAATACTTCCTTACTCTGCCTCCAATTCCAAGTTGTTTACCTAAAATTTCAAAGAATAGAAATGTTTAATATTGAAATATTATTTATTCATTTTGAGATCTATCAGTAAATACGATAAGAGCTTCAGTGAACGCAATAGTTTACGTATGTAAAAATTTGAAATTTACTTCCTGTATATACATTTAAGTGTACATATATATATATTTCTATTCAGC